>NW_027094086.1:9698716-10036216 GCF_029207755.1 Chamaea fasciata | reverse complement strand
GATATTAAATATGTGATGTGCATGTGTGCAGCAAGCCTAAAGAGATGCAAAACATTAAATTCAGTGCATACATATTTTTTCACTGCACTTCAGCCTATCTGGGAAATTTGGGGAGGAACAAAGCAGTTCTCCCTGCCTTAGCAGCACCCTTTACCTCTTTCCAATGGGAATGAGCAGAGGTGATAGTGACTGTACACTCAACTAATTACAGTTTCAATTTATGTTTTACTTGTTCAAATCTCAGTGTTGTCTCAGAGTACTTTGTCTTGCCAATATAGATAAATATGGTACCTGAACTGTTTTTGAATTTATGTTTTAAATTGTCATTTTGTTCCAGTGAGACCAAATTCTCAGAAGATAACATTTTGAGCTAATACCATGGTGCATTAATAAAACATATGGTATGTATTTTTCGTGGTGTGGGTGAAGAAGAGGCAAGTGATACTAGCTTTTCAAAAGTCTTGTTTTTAATATCTCTGTATTTGTTGGCTGAATGATTTTACAGAAGTAAATTTTACCAGATCAAATAGAAAGAGATTTTTTTTAGTACAGACACAGTGACTGCTTTGACTTTCAAAAGCACTCTGCAGTGGTCAACTCATCTTCCTCTGGAAACAAATTGAAGTCAGAAAAAGACCTTTTGGAGTGTTGAATTTGAGACTCAGTAGATGAGAAAGGGCAAAAAAGGTGGGTCACACAGGATGCGACTCACACCCAGAAACTCTTGTTCAAGTGTGTGTACCTTTTGGTGAGTCAACTACAACAGTTTTGGTTTTAAAGGTTACTGCTACTATGATTTACTGCAAAAGAGCATTATTGGTATAGTAGGCAGAGAGCACAACTTTAGTAATGCCTCACTCCATCCAGCTAAACTGTGCTTAAGTCACTGTAGCCTTAAGCATTCTTGAATAATTTCAGTAAACATGGTTTTAATATATATAAGAATTGGATGACAGCAAATCAGTTCCAGAGCAGGAAAATAACCCGGGACTACTGGCCCTAAAATCTATGCTCTAATTAATGCAAATATTTTGTCTCTTATCCAGCAGTTAGGATTGCAAGTGATACAAAAAGAAAGTGAAGAGTTTGTGTGTGATATTTTACTAACCTGCATCTTGTAAACATTAGCTACAATTGGACTTTTAGTATAAATTCCAGATTTCAGTATAAATTCCAGACCACTGTTCTCAGTTAGATACTTTTCTGATTCGTTGGTGGTTTTTGGGTTTTCCTGGCTTTGTATTAAGGGAATTACATCTCACTGAGTTGTGTAACAAGGATTGAGAGCTGTTCCTTGGCTAAAGCAATCCTCACACAAAGATACTCAGTGCCAGTAAAGCTGCTTCAAGTCTGTCAGCTAAGCAATAGCACTTTTCTTCCACCTTTTTTTTCCCCCCCTTGACTGTGAATGGTCCTTTATTGGCTCCAATTCAGTCCTCCAGACAGGAAGGGTTTTCTTGAGGATAACAGAACATAGCCAGTGTGTCTGAGCATCTGTTGGGCTTTCCCCTAACAGTCTAAACCAGTGTTTCCAAACTATTTTCATTTTATAACTCCCTATCTTCAAGGGGAGGTACAAGCCTCTGTGCAACAATTTTAAGCCTCCCAAGAAGATGCCTACCATGGTCTAGTTGACAAGCTCTTCATAAGACCTCTGGGTTTGCAAGATGAAATTAGCTGGCCATATTCAAAGTCATATGTGAACTTACATCCATCTAGAGGATTTTCAGTCCAAGCATTTGAGATGGGAGAAAAATTTCCAGTGATAACTTTATATTTAAAAACCTGTCCTCCACTAATGGTGTTTCCGCTACATTAAACCATCTGCTTTGTCAACCTATTTACTAACTTAGAGCTGAGTTCAGAAATTTCCAATTATATCAACCCTTTCATTTCTAAAAACATTCGTCACTTTCTGAGCTGTTGAATTTGTGGGAAGAAGAGTGCGAAAAAAAAATGACATAGAGTTCAAATTATAGCAAGTGGGAAAGCCTTTCCTCTCTTAGATTATGCACCTGTGTGAGAAATATTAAGGGAATTTTCCTGTTTTCTGGGTATGATCAGCTGTCACACAACCAGAGCAGCATCAGTTACTCACCACAAACAAACCTTTCACTTCTGCACCCAGGTGGAAGTGTGAAATGGTATTTCTCTGAACACAAACACACACAGAGTTCTGCCTTTTTGTGGCTGAGCCAATTGCCCTGATGTTTTTCTAACGTTTTCTCCCACCAAAAAACCAGATGAGTAACAGGTGATTTCTGTCATGGGGAAATAGGGTGGGGAGGCCATCCCTGTCTCAGAGAAGTCACAAGTTATGAAAGGACAGGACTTTATAGCCTGCAGTAAGAAGGGAAGAGTTGTAAACTCTTCCGGCTGAAGATTTTCTGGGATCTCAATCACATGTTCTAAGGTGATAAGTCAGAAAAGTTTCAAGTGTTCCTGAAAACTAGAGAAAAGTCCTACAAAACAGGACTATAAAGCTGGATTATTGTACAGACTGAGTTATTTTCAAATGATCACTAATTATTTCTGTTCCTAAGTGTACAGATCTAGAAACCTAATTTAAGTCACTGGTTTTTTAATATGATAACCTGAAATATTAATAATTGTCTTTTTGAAAAGTGACTGTCTGTTGCACTGCCGTGTCAGGATACTAGTACAAGATTAATTATGTCTTCAGGAGCTGAGAAAATCACATTTGTCTCAACTGACACTATTTTTCCTTTCTTTTCTCATGAAGTCAGAGGTTTGGCTTCCTTTCTGTAGAAAGTGACCCAAAAAGAAGTGGAAAGTTGTTTTCCACCTTAGACATATGACTTCCCGAACAAAGGAATCCATCTACACTGCATTACACATACACATTATAGACAGAGCTTATTCTGACTTGTAGGGGATGTACTGGTCTGAAATCACTCAGTAATGAGCGAAAAAAGGTCAAAATGATCAATTCTTCCAGCAAAAGACATATACCAAAACTCTGAAATAGTCACCAAAAAACCGTCAGCAAAAATCATTTAAGTTTTTCCATCTTTACATCTACAGTCTAATGGGTTTTTGAGATATCCATTACATGAGAGGTAAAGGCTCCTGAGTGTGACCGGGTGCAATTTATCTGATTCTGGACCAGCTAGAGCAAGAATCTGCTTTGTCTGATACACATACAGTCTTCTACTGGCTGCCAGTTAGCTTTCAAACACATGAGCATCCAACCCTTATAAATCATTATTGAATTTAGAGAAATTGAAATAATTTTTGTTTTTCCAGCCTCACCTTGCCTCTTTTATTCATTGCATGGAGCTTGTTCACACCAGGATCAATATATACAGTTCTTTGCAATGCCACATTTGCAAAGCAAATTTCTACAGTGAACCCATACAGACCCTAAGAGACTCAGCCACAAGCTCTCAGAGGTTGCTTCAGAAAAATGAGGGCAAAAACCTCCAGGGATCCACCTCCACAGGGAAATCCTGAAGTAAATAGGTATTTACTATAATCCAGTGCTCACCAAAACACTGGATGTGATGTACAAGTCTGAGTATGAAAGGTCTGCACATGTGCTGTCTGTATGTGTAGACATCCTCCTTCGAGTCCTGTGCACATCGATGCTTTTACACATTTTCAGAGCCATCCCCTTAATCAATTTTACTGAACTGTGTGAGATTATTGCCATGAACAGTGCTGACAGCCTTCAGTTGTGCATGTGTAACTTAACAAAAATTACAAGGATTTTTATGGTGTAAGAACAAAGTTGCAGGAATCAAGCAAATCTTCCTTCATTGTTAGGAGCTGAGTGCAGAATTAGATGATATCAGGATGCCTTTATGTGTTGCTATTGTACACTACAATGACACAAAGACTTTGATTTTAGAAGGTTGAAAAGGTGACTTTTTTATTTTGGAGAAGTGGGGGGTTTTTTTATACTATTTTACACAGACCAAATTGATTGGTGACAAGAATACAAACTTCTTCAATCACATTGGTCAGACTAGAGGGACACCGAGAAGAAGTCCCTCTTAGGGAAAGAATGTAAACACATCTTTTGTTTACAGAAAATTTCTTGGGAAAGGAATTTCAGAAAACTAAACATCTCAGGTACGAACTAGGATTACATTTATGCTGCCCACCGATATTTATCTAGTTGAATACTGCTTACGCAGCAATCAAACCTTCTGGAATTGCTAATGTGATAAGGACTGATGAACAGAAAAGCTATTTAGGAAAAGGTTTTTCTTGTGTGGAAGCAGGCATAAAAGGAGTGGGGGATACTGTGGTGGTCAGCAGAGGAAGTGAAGTGTAATGTGCCCTCCCTGAGGATCATTGTAAGTCTTAGAACTGCAATAGGGATTCTGTGAGTACAGAGAGGAGGAAGAAGAGAAAATTAAAGTGTTCATGTCCAGGATGAACATTTTTGCTGACATGATGGTTGAAAAAAACTGGTAACCAAAAAGTAGAAACTCCTTTCTTTCTTTTTTTTTTTTTTCTTTTTCTTTTTTTGTTTTCTTTCTTTTATCTCTGCTCAGTGTCTCTGTGAAAACATTGTGAGGCAGAGATGTTTTAAGTTATTTTTTGTGGGAGGGAGCAGGAAGGAAATTGAGAGGGATTTATGTACTGTCTTTTGTTGCTTTCAGAAGCAAGAGAATGTTTGTTTATTTAAGTGCCATTGGCCAGAGAAGAAAACAGAAACCTTAATCTCAGAAGGAGATAAATTGTTACCTATTTCCCCACCATGGCTTTTTTAGGTTTTCCTGGGGTCCAGTTATTTTTTTGTTTCCATGGACAAGGATTACTGACTAACTCAGACTCATAGAAAGATCACACCTTGGTAGAATGGTAGATCTGTGCTAAGGTTGCTTGTCCCCAGAAGACCATCTTGCTTTAAGCAGTGAATATGTTCCTTGCTACTGACTAGAGAGTGAAAGTGAAATATAAATATTACAAATTACCTGAACTGATGAAGTATTAGAATTACTCACTCAGCCAACCAAACCTGTCCTTCTCCTCTGAACACTAAATTCCAAATAAGGATTCCATTGTAAAAACATTAATTTAGTGTCTCACAAAAATATTATTATATATAATATATTATGTATATAAAACTTTTTTTTTTCTTTCTTTTCTGGGTGCTCCTATTTCCCCGATAGATAGATGTCACTGGCAGGGATAAAAATGCTCTTCCATATCATGTAGGTTTTTGCTGGAAATCAATCCAGGTTTTTGTAAGCCCCTCTCAGCCTAGACTTGTTTCTAACCTCACGAAAAATAGCTTACCCTTACAACTACTATGCAGTAGTAGATTTGGTTATCCTTTGGTCAGTTACATACTGAATTAAAACAGCATTATGACATGGAGATGGTAAAACTTAATGTATAGTTTGCTACTGAAGACTTCTAGCAAAGGAAACTTTGGCACATCCATTTCCCTTTTCCCACCCTTTTCCCAATGTAATATTTTTCCTTAAAAGATACCTCTCCCCTGCCCAGTGAATCCTAAAGCCTCTGCTTTCATCATACAAGCAATTATTTATCGCAAAAGTCCTTTTCTTCATCCTAAAATTAGCGAGGCCTGTGAGTGGGAGGGAGAAAACTTTTATTTGTAAGAAAAAAATTGGGGTTTTTTCTGTGAATGATAATGAAGTGTTGAGGTTTGGGGGGGGAATTATCAAGACATTTTTCCCCAACATGAGTTCCATTGTCAACATCACCCAGTGCTGAAGCTGATTATAGAGGGAGATGGAATTTCTGATGCATTTTCAACCTACTGCATCAATAAAATTTCAGCCAATTCTTTCCCCTTACTTTCCAGCCCCCCATAAGAGCCTCACAGCTTCTGTAAATTTGTGTTTTAACCATACTGGGTGGAGAAAGCGACTGTGCTAGGTTTTCCTGTTCTGAGCAGGTTTGAAACCAGTTAGTTTTTAAAGCGAAGAAACCACAATTGTAAACCCAAAGCCATGTTCAACTGGAGAGTAAGCACTACTTACGAGCCAATTCCAAGAATGTCTTCATTTTGTGTTACCTGACTGTTGTATAACATTGGGTCAGTTATGCTTAGGTTTCCAGAGAATAAGAGTTGTCTGCTTTCATTTATAACCAATAGTAAATTTCAAATGAAAGAGAAAACAAATAATAGATCAAAAAATGAAACACAACATGTCAGTAGTAGCTGTGTTTTCACTGATAAAGTCTAGTGACTATCAGAACCTTTTTTGTCCAATGTTATCTGTTTCACTTATTTTGGTTGATTAAAATTGTATTTACAAAAAGATGTCCATTTCAAAGGAATTTCCATAAATGGTCCCTTTCTACAGTAATGAGTTTTAACACAACTCTGAAGCTCAGGGCCATGCAAAATGTTGATATTGGACCTCAAAACCAGGAAATGCTTCTCTGATTTCTGCGTTATGACCAGCTTACCTGATTCAGAACAAAACTGATTAAAGATTTGTCATCACAACAACATTCAATGGAATATCCTGTGTTCAATTACATTTCAAAGGGATCATGTTCAGATCCAAAATCCAAGATAAAGTTATCACAGGCAGCTGATCTTAAAAACATTTCTCTATTATTAACTTCTGATTCTTATGTGTCATCAGCAACAGTTTGTCACCCATTCCCTTTTGTCTATGGATACACATTGAGAACCAAACGAAAACAGAACTGTTGAGATACTGAGCAGTCTTGAGTGGTAGCCACTACAGAAAGTAAAAAATCTTGGGGGTTTATTTTTTAAATGATCTTTTTTATCTTCTGTGAATTCTTTGAATTTATATTAATTCACAAGAAGATGAAGAAATGCTACAGTATTATGACCATGATAAGATTTTTGCATTTCTGCTAATGTGGTTTATCTGCTCTTAGTATTGCACATGTGCAAATTGTCATATCAACCAGGAATAGCAGGCTCGCTTAAGAAGGTCTTTTTTGTGTGAATAAAATATTTACTGTGATTCAGGCTGGTCGGAATAAGGGGGTTTAAAGTTTTCTGTAAAACACTGAAAGTAAAAGTGCAGATGCTATGAGAAGATCTATATATGGACACTGTGATAAAATCTATATACACAGTGCAATTGCTGCTAATAGATTAATACTTTCCTTTCTACAGATACCACAATCACACTAACACACAGAGGGAAGTGCTAATGTGTCTAAATATATTATTTTAATTAACTAGTCATGAACACTGCACAGGTCTCTGTCTGGCGCCCAATATCTGCAGTGCATGCATGATCTTTTTAGCAACAGTGATTGCATCTGGGGGAAAAACTGTAGTGAGAACGGGTTAAATCTGCCTTATAACCCTGGAAAACCCAGGATGCATTCCATGTGTAAATATGCTGGTGGGAAAGGACACCCTTGTACGGGCAACAAGTAAGAACATGAAAGACGTTGCTGAAGTCTTAAATTTGGTTTCTAACCATTAAGTGACTGGGAGACTGATCCAAGAATTTAGCAGCTGCAGAGAAGTTATTCAGTCTTGGGGCATGTATTCAAGAGAAACAGTAACAGTCCTAACCTATGCCTTGATTTTTGCTGTTCATACAACCATAGCAAGCCCATGCCCTGAAGTGTTGTAACCAGTCTATGAAATTCTCCTGTACTAATACAGCCCCAAAGGAGCAGAAAATGTCTTAATCATTTCTTCATTACCCATGTGAGCAATAACAACACAGGTCATGAGTTACCTCAACGCGATGTCACACATTAACTTCCGTGTATGCTATGTAAATTAAATCTTTTCTAGCACAAAAGCCCTGGGCTCTTACATTTACTCCTGATAGCAGATTGTGCTTGACCACCATAGAATGACTTGGGTTGGAAGGGTCTTAAGATTATCTAGTTCTACCTCCCCTGCCATGGGCAGGGACAACTTCCACTAGATCTGATTTCTCAAAACCTTATCCAACCTGGCCTTGAACACTTCCAGCAATGGGGCATCCACTGCTTCTCTGGGCAACCTGTTCCTGTATCAAACTCACATAAAAGTATTTCTTTGTAATATGTAATTGGAACCTACTCTCTTTCAATGTGAAGCCATGCCCCCATGTCCTATCACCACAAGCCCTTGTGAAAAGTTTCTCTCTCTCCATCTTTCCTGTAGGCTTTCTTCAGGTACTGGAAGGGCACAATTGGGTCACCCCAAAGCTTTCTCTTCTCCAGACTGAGAAATCCCAATTCTCTCAGTCTTTCTTCACAGGAGGGGTTCTCCATCCCTCTGATCATCTTGAAAAGGCAGATCCATCTACCCTGCAGTTTGTAGACAGAATATGTCATTGTTATTCCCTAAGCTGTGATTTTTCATGTGTGATTTGTATTCTTCCAAGTACTAACAAATTTTTGGGGACTGAGACTATTTTTCACTTTTTTCTTCCAGTGACTGATCCCTGGACAGCCAGAAAGTTTAAGGGTCCCAATTAATTCTAGCAAAAAGAAGAAATGGGAACAGGAACTTCCCCCCTAGATTAGGGAAAGGTGGTTATTCTATCAGTGGCTAGTGGAAACACTTTGAAGTGTTATATTCCTATTACTGTGGCATAAAACTTGAAAAAAATGTTCTCCTTACACAGAAAGCTAGCAAAATATTTGTATTTCTTACTGTAGCATGTAAAAAGCTTAAATAAGCACAAAAAACTTCCATACTTTTCTATTCAGGTAGTTTTCCTCAGTGGGCTCATGGCATCACCCAAACCCACTAAGCACAGATACAGAATGGGTGTGGAAGTGGAAAAAAACCCCACAGGTACGTATGCAGGTATTTGGCAAGTTTTAGGTCAGTTGGAGGAGACACCAAGTACAAGGTTCCACCAGTGACTAGGAGGCTCTTGAAAACAGAACACCAGAGTATGATGTATTTTCCAACTTCAGCTCAGACCTTCACCTGTTGGTTTCCATGGTAGACCTCCAGCTAGTTAACAAGCACAAGGCGGTGGTGGTGCTGCTGTGCAAATGTGCAAATTCCTAATTCTGGTGGGAACAGAAGGTAGGAGTCAGCTCAGTCCTTCTGGGGTTTGACAACTGTTGAAGGCAGCCTGAGGCAGGAAAGGACAGGGGCAGTTACTTGGCAGGACAAATGAGCTGATCAGAAGCAGGATTGATTTCCCTCTGCTGCTTTTAAAGCTAATGTTTCAGATTTTGTGCAAAGGCTCCCACAGCAGCCAGAGTATCTCTCTCTGTACACACACACACCACACACACACACTCACACACTTGTGCATAGGAGCCTGCATAGCAAACACAGCCTGAGACACCCTTTTTGTCTCGGAAAGGAAGTGTTTGAATTGGAAGAAGATTCTTCCAAGAAGAAAACATCAGGGACACATTTATACATAGAAGTAGAAATTTCTCTCTGAACTTCATATAGGAAGGAGTCTGAGAGGCAGATTTTATAAACAGACCCCTTTGGATCTCTGAAGAGAGGATTTGAAAAGTCAAACACATCCAAGACATGCCTATAAAAGTAAAAATTACACTGCCCAGAGCCTTTTAAGCAACAGACTTATTTCAAACAACAGAATACTATAGCTCTTAGTCTTTCTTTCTCTCTCTCTCTCTCTCTCTCTCTCTCTCTGTGTAGACATACACTGGCAAAACTAACCCCTGAGTAAAGATGCCGTTAGTTTTATCCATTACAGCTGTAAGACCCATGGTTGAAACTTGTTGATCCTTTCTGCTGAGCAATAAGACAGGGAAGTCAGGTGACCAGAGACAAAAAACCAAAACAAACAAAAAAAACAAATTAAAAAAACCCCAAACAACAACAACAACAACAACAACAACAAAACAACAACAACAAAAAAAAAATCCAAAAAAACCCCCCTTCCCTTAGTTTAGCTAAGGGAGTGAACTGGTTGGGCCAGGAATCATTTGCCTGCCATTTAAGAAGTAGTTTGGGTAACTGTTCTTCTATTAGCAGAATAAGTTGAATTAATTCACCTGGAAATTAATTATTTCACCCAAAAGTGAAAAGATTTATATCCAGAATGCTGGGATGGACAGTTATTGTAATTTGCATTGGATAGATAAAGGATGCTGGAAGAGTCTGCCCAAGAGGAGAGCAGGAAACCTCAGGACCCATGAGTTATTCCCAGTCACTTTCAGAAAGGTTTCTTTTAACAGTCCCTTCAAAGCAAACTGCTTTGCTCTCCTAGCACAGTGGAAACTAGAGATGTCTGCAGGCAAAAACAGTCAGCATTGGAGATGTTTCTCCCTGCAGCTGCTGAATCAGGTTCCTTTAACTAGTCAGCCTTGAAACTACATTACATTTTTACTCTGCAAGGCACCTGGAGAGTCTGTCCATGAGTGGTGTGCTGCTGTGTCATTATAGCTTCAGCAGTTCAAAGGAGGAGTCATGAGCCAACCAAACACAATGTTTGCAGTTCTTCAGGAGGAACAAAACCACTTCATTTTTTCTTCCTCACTACCAGTCTTTCAAAGAAAAGCAAAATTTACAAGAGTCCCAACAGCATCATTAATTGCTGCCTCTCCTCCATAGACAGCAAGGGTTAAGGATGCATGGCCCTGGCCACTTGGCAGATTTGGCATGCTAGAGCCAACAGCTGGTGGAGGCAGTTAATTAGTCCTTTGCCCTGCTCAAAGTTCAGCCTTGATTGGCAGGAAAAAGCAGGCTGCACCAGCCTGCTTCCCTCTTTCAATTAACAAAGGCCTGTGCCATCAGATTACCTTGGCAACATGCCATGGCATCCGTGTCATTTGGCAGCCTGAGCTTTGCCATGGCAACAGGAAAGCTAACCTTGCCAAGGCAGCATCTGGTCTATGGGTGGCAGATTACCTGCCAAACAGATTTACTAGCTGCAAAGTGCTGCTGACTGCCCTGAGAAAAGAGAGGAAGCAGGAAAATCTTGTGACAAAAAGAAGATTATCCATTTTAATTTTTCTTTCCAAGCACAGGTTTACAGAGGTCCAATTGCTGATGTGTGGGTAGGGCATGTCTTTATTCTTTCTGGCATGAAAACCATTAAATAAATTAGGCTTTATCTTAGCCACAAGGTCTTCTGGGCATTACAGAAGCAAAACTCTTTGCTGAGGGCTGATTTCTATTATGTGGTAACCAGGCTAGTCTTGACAGAGCACTGCTGGTTAGTCATTTAATTTTATCACATGCATTTTGCTGTGTTGACACCAGAGATATCAAATAATCGTGGGTCCAACTGCTCATAAACAGCATGGAAAATCAGCTCTGTATGTCAGAATCACATCAAGTTCCAGGGGCCTGTAAAACTCAAGGACAGGTGGCACTAGATTTGTAAGCAGTGCGAGACTTTTCCAGGGGACTATCTGAACTCAGTAGAGTTTGAAGCTTCTAGATTCATAGAGGGCAGGGAAACACTGTAGGCAGTGCAGGACTGGCTCCATCTCTTCCAAACCACTCTTGAAAGCAAGCCATGTTACAAAGGAAGGCCAGAAAGCCAGTGGGCAAATCCCAGAGGTTCCTCTGTTTTGGGAGACAATTCCTTCCTGACTAAAGCAGTCAGTCCATTAACACCAAGCAGCTGTGACAAAGACATGATAATTAGACTCTCAAGTGGTATTTGAATGGAAATACAATACGACTGCCACTATGCATGGAGGAGTGAAAGAACAAAGTTTTCTTCTAGTCCGTCCAAGGTCGTTGTCCCACATCTGACATTTCTGTGAAGCAACAAAGTGATTGAGGAAAATAATTTCC
This sequence comes from Chamaea fasciata, assembly GCF_029207755.1. Classification (NCBI taxonomy): domain Eukaryota; kingdom Metazoa; phylum Chordata; class Aves; order Passeriformes; family Sylviidae; genus Chamaea; species Chamaea fasciata. The sequence goes on along the minus strand of NW_027094086.1, from coordinate 10,024,527 downwards.
ATCTTATTTCAGCTCTTCTTACAAACCTAAGCAACTTCTCATAAAGTACTCACTTCAGGATGTCCCTATCCCAGTTACTGCCCCTGTGAAATTTACACAGTGGACCCTGATGTTAGCTTAGCTGGGTAGAGCATGGTGTTAGTCACACCAAGGTTGCAGCTTGTGGGTTCAACCCCCGTCTGAGCCATTCACCTTAAGAGTGAATGGACTTGATGACCCTCCAGTGTCCCTTCCAGCTCAGAAAATCCTGTGAAGGAAGTGATGCAAAGAGTAATGGTAGCTGCAAATGGAGCATGCAGAGAGTGAATTTGCTGCTGCAGGGGGAAAGTTTGCTTCAGGAAAGGAAATTTGGACACCAATGCTCCACACGCTCATCAAAAGGTGCCATAACATTATTTTGGTTGCCATTGGTCTAGTTTCTTCTCTTCTCCTAGGTCTGAGTTTCTAAGACATAAGGGATACATTTGGGAGAGCGTGCATGCACATGTCTCAGCGTCACACAGAACTATGTGTGCTGAGAGAGCAAAATCAATACCTAAATATGGACAAAATAAATTGGACAGCCAGGACATACTTGAAAGGCTTTTGGCAGAAGGACAGTCTCGCAGAACAGAATACAAATAACTTGAAAGTTCATAATTTGGTATCTTTGTCTGAAGGTAATATTCAACGTAACTGTGAATGTAGGTCATCCTTATTCATAGAGAGGGGAAGATATTGAGAACTGAATGACCTCCTCATATTCACAGAAGTTTCATCAGAGTGAGTGCTCTATTTCAGCTCTCTAGACTGTGCTCTCTTTCAGCTCTGCATATTATTAATTTTACTCTCTTCCATCCATTCTGGTTCTCCTGTTCCTAATGTAAACATTATTTCAGTAGAGATCAGAGACAAGCCAAATCCTGCAGCTCCTCTGTAGATGACACAAGGAGAGGGTCCATGTTGACTTGCTGCAGCACCAGCTGAGGCAAATGTTGATGTTGAGATCATGTGAGAGATCAGGCCAGGGTTGGAGAGGACTAACAAAGGGAAGCAGAGGGGCTTCAATGTCCCTGTGAGGGATCAGTGGCTCCAGAACCAAAGGGATCAGCTGTGTCTGTCAAGGATAGAAAAATACATCCCCCAAGGAGAGCTGGGCCTCCTAGGGTGGAGGTCTGGGGCTTCCATGAGTCTTTCTCACTGCACACTTTGGGGACATGTTGAGGGATGCGGCCTCCTCGAGGACCCCAGGGAGCCTGTGACATGGCCAGCCCAACCTCGGACACTGTGACTGTGTCTCTGAGTGAATATTCTCTCACCACACAGGGACATTTTTCACCTTTAATTGAATCAGCTGCTCCCAAAAAGAAGGAAACTGACTGTAGTTTGTACATGACTAGCTGCCCCACAAAGTGACAAGCTTGACAGAGGTTTCATCCTTCACTTCACCACACTGATGTATCCCTCAACCAGATGTCTTGAGTTTTCCCTGCCCTGCCAAGATGAAGAAAGTAAGGAAAGAAAGACTCCTGTCATTTTATATCAAATGTTGTCAAAAGTCAGGGAACAACCACACTGATGAAAAACCTTCTGTCTCCAGCCTCTAGTATGTTCATGACTCCTTTCCAGATCCCAGACTTTTACCATGTCAGTATTTCTGTAGGCAAAAGGCATCTGAGCATATACTTTTTTCCTCTCTTCAGCAGTGGTCAAAAAGAAATTCAGTAAAGGAAAAAAACCCCAATAATTTCTCCCCTCTGTTTTAGCTAATGGGCATTACACTACAAACTGGTGGTTGGAAAGTTATTAAAACACCTTCAGGGTGCTGAGCAGACCCACTGAGATTTTCGACCTTTGCTCAAACTGTTATTGATTCCAGAAGTTGTAGGTGCCCCATGCAAGGTGGGATGCCTGAGAAGCAAGGTGGGAAGGGCCAACACCCAAAAACAACATACTAGTCCTTATTTTGGAAAGAAGACAATAATGGTAATGGCTAAATCAGAACTGAGTTCTTTGTGGATCACTCAGATACAGACACTCAGGATCAGTGGCTGATCTATAACCTGTTGTGGTCTTTAGGAGGAGAGCTCTATTAATTTCTGTAGCCTTGGACTTGTGCCCTGAGAGTCAAGTTCTACCACATGCACAAGTTCTGTAAATCAGTAGGTCATCATTTGAATGCTTAGTTCAGTGCCAGGGTGTAAAAATTAGCAGATAGTTTTATATCTTGCAGAAATATCTGTTGTTATCCTGCATGATGGAGAGCTGTTTGGTTTAGGACTAACATGATATCTTTACTATAATGGAGTAGAGAGAAAGGAACTAGAACTGTCTATTTTGTTTGCTTCTCTGTGTGACCTACCTGTACCCACAGCAATTTTGAGACAAAAATGAGAGAAGAAGCACACAGACTTCTGATACTGTCATCTCTCTGTGATCAGAAGGAGCGTGTGTATTGAATATGTGCTTCAGAAGAGTGGAACTTATCTGAAACTCTGTCACCTCATTTATACAGCTGGGCCACCTTAACAAATCCTAATAAATCCTTCTTGCTTAATTGCTAAGCTCTCTGGGGCATGGAGACACGAACAAAAGCAGCATGCTAAACGGCCTTCAGGATGTCAGGAAGTCTAAGCAACTGACACCAAGTATTCATTATCACAGAAGCATTTTTATTGGAGGCTTGAATGTCCTATACTTTATAAGAGAGGCTTCACTGGGATGCAAGAATTGTTTCATTATTTCCAGGGCTGAAGAGTCACCAACACACTGGAGTCAGCAAAAGTCACAAGAGAAAATTTTCCCCATGCTGAAAACTGACTCAGCAACCCAATGTGTTGTCTCATGTTAGGATTTCAGATTAAGGAATTCTCTTTTATAATGCAGGTGGTTTTTTTGCAAGAAGATATCCTGGATGCCATCCCCACTGCTGTCAAAGTTTCATCCAGAAGTAGGTCAAATCCAGATGGTGACTCAGGAAATGCTAATGTGTTTTAATTATTAGGCTATTTTTAGAAGGTTCAGCATGTTATATAGCCACAAAAATGAAGTAGAGCAGAAAGCAAAATCCGAGCTAGATGATTCCCTCTTCTTGAGATAAGGAGATGAGTTATGCATCATTGACACTATTAATGAAAAATAAATTGTGACAGTTCTAGGTCTAAAAGCTGAGTTTCAACACAGAGCATCTACCCCAGAAAGCAGCACTTCTTGTTTACTTAAGTCATGTTTCCTGAATCCCAATAAGTAACAGAAGTTTTCAGTCAGTCCTTCAGTTACCCTTCTATGTCCTCCTTCTTCCCATTATTAGGACACTGAAAATACCAGTTATTTAAGCTTCAGGAAGTTCTTGGGAATATTTTCTTTGTGACTGAGACTGTATGCGTAGAAAAACTTGAATTTTTGACGGCATTTACTCATTTCTGGTAATAGGTAAAATGATGCAAATAAGCATCGGGTACCCTTACCTCAGATTTCTCTTGTGCATTACAAGCTCTAAACAGAATCATCTGGAGGTAGAGATTAGGCAACAATTACTTTAGTGATTGGTGCTGAGATATTTTACACAACAACATGTAGATGCATTTTAAAGACCTAGATTTACTGGAACTGCAACTCCTGTTCATGGTTCATTTCTATCCAGTGTATGTAGAACTGGTTCTAGGCTCTGCTATGTATTTCTTGAGTGTGACCTTGCGCAAATCATCTGCATTCTCTGCCCATCATGTGTAGCATAAAGAAAATAATACCCTATACCTCATACCTCTCTTTTAGTGTTTATATGTGTAGCATCTGGCTATAGAATTCTACTCCTGTTTGATACTCCTCAGTGCTACTATAAAAATAAGAATACTTATTTTCTGAAAATAAAATAAAATACAGTAAAACAAAATACAGTAAAATAGAATACAATAAAATAAAATAAAGTAAAATAAAATACAAGGATTCCTTGCCCTTTTCTCAGCATACTACTTGTGAATCCAAGCAAAGTACAACCATTACTGATTTTTCCACGTAAATGGAAACCTCCATTCAAATTAAATCTTTATGCAGTTATCAAGAAAGGAGAACAACATAAACCAAGTATAATGCAAACAGTAGAACAGACTGCAATGAATAATCCAGCCATCCCAGGTTTCCTGTCTTCTGCCTCCATCCCATCCCTGGAATACTTACAGAGTTTCTCTTAGGCTGAAAAAATGCTCATCTTGCAGTTGCATGCATATCATGTTGGATTTCAGTTTTATTTTTAGTCAAGTGGAGTTGCTGTCCCTTGTCAGTTTATTGTGTTGTGTTAGCAGGGACATTTAAACAGAACAGAGTTTTGCTGGAGCTCCAGTGGGCTCTTGCATATAAAATCAAAGTTCTCCTGCTTCCTTCATGTTCTCATTCATTCACTGTCTCAGAGCCTGCCAGCTCTGTGGGCAAGCAGCCAGTTTTGCATTTACTACACGGTTTTGTGTTGGCTGCCAGTCACAAAGGGTGGTGATAAATGGATTCAGCAGCACCTATTAGGATTAACTGAAGGCTTAAATTCATTTTGAACCCTCTTACTGCCAAAATTAATTATACTAAAATTAATTATGCTATGTTATCCACTGAAGAACAGGCCAAGGTGAGGAAAATACCTACTTTCATGTTTACTGCAGCCTGTAGCTGAAGTAACCAGTGGAATCTATAGAACAGAATCCATCATGCTCACTAGACTCATAAAGCTTTTTGTACCACCTGCTTTCCGCTGTCTTCAGGTTTTGTTCTCAGAGACCTTTTTCTACATGCTGGCTACAGTGGTTCAGGTCTATCAGAACACCACCTGTATGGTGATCTCTAAAACAACTTGGGCAGTAGGACTATCCTCATATTTTAGCAAAATCATCAGCTCAGTTGGAATCCCAGTTACTGCATGGTATGTATTTCATGGTATGGCATTTGGAAGAAATATGTTAATAGAAAATCCAGTTAATTGATTGCTTTGCAAACCAATGAGGTTTTGTTCAACTGACCTCTTGTTTGCAGTAATTTAGTCTGGCCTCATGTTGAAGAGAAGCTGCTGAAAAACACTGTAATACCAGATGGAAGCCCTGAAACTCTCTACTGTCAAAACAGCAGGAACAGTAGAAGCTACCATGGAGGGACAGGGATGGTGAATTAAGTTAAGTTCTGCCACGTCCATACAATATCATAGCTTGCACTTAAGAACATCATTGAGTTACAGTTCCCTTTTGAAATTAGGCATTGGTGTGAGTTATATTGGTAGAATTTGTTCTAGCTACACAACAGGAAGCAGGTTCAGCATTGATAAAATCACAACAAAATCACAATATCTTAGTGTATGACTTCCTACAATTTGTGTCCTCTTCTGTAGTCTGATAGGGTGTGCGGCCCATTTACAACATAAAAATCAATCCAATTTCCTTGATCAGAAAGTTACTCCTCTAACTAAAGGGAGGAGTATTGTTTAAAAGATGGAGGAAAGAAAGGACAAAACGTAAAAAAAAAAAAAAGCCGTTTTATAAAAATATTGATTAAAAAGTAGTGAAATATCACTCTTTTCTGTTGCTCCACAGTCTAATCCAGGAAAGGAATTTGTGTATTTTGAACTATTTCAGGGAAGGGCCTGATTGATTTATCCTTTCCAAATGTTCATCAATAGTGCCTATTGTAACAAAAAAATCAGCTCTTAAAAACTCCACTCAGTAGTTTGCATTCAGGGCTACCTTACTTCAGTCATTTCAGATCAAACACTGCTCTGTTCATTCTGGTTCAAGTTACAAATAATTCTGTATTTCTCTTACTACTGTCTGCCTGCTCTTAACTTGCAGAGAAAAATCTTGCTTGTCTCTCCTGTGGAAAAACATGCTTATTGGTAGATATTTAGACTTACTTGCCTTTTGAAAATCAAATTATAGTGTTTTGCCAACTAGCTGTGTATTTCTTGGAATGTTGCTAAGGAGCATGTTTTCACTGAGGAATTTTTTTTTTTTTTTGTATATAAAGGTAAATTTAGAAATACCCATAGAATCAAAGATAGTTTGACTTGGTTTTTTCCTTCTTTCGAGTAATTATGTGTTTTGCTGACAGAGAAAACATTCCAGATGGGCAAAATACTGGTAAACCAGTTTCAGGCCAGGAGCTTGAAACGTGTATCAGAAACATTAGAGTCAAAACTGTATTAACCACTGGCTTCCTCTCACTTCAGCAAGGAGACATACGTGCCTTTGGAGTTATTCAGTCCAATTAGGATTTGAACCTTTGTAGGGAGTGTAGAATGGACTAAATTCTTAGTTTATGGCACCTCCTTACCAGAATTCTCCAGAGTAACTCATGAATCACTTCATAATCCTCAGAGTCTTGGAAGAAATTCTTATAATCAGCAGAGCTACATTGGACATTAATATCATAAGCCATATTCTCCTTTGTCTTCTTCTTATTCTTTTTCATTATACTAGTGACCATTTTTTCATGCCCTTCTTGAAAATGTGCATATTCATCTATTTGTGCAGAACCTGGAAGCAGAATACTGATCTGGGTGCACCATTAGGTCTGACTCACAAGCACATTTTTAAATTCTTGTGACATTTGACTTCTTCCATCCATCTGCAAGTGTTCTGATTTCAGTTAGAGACAAGAATGTCTTGACAAGGTGGTTTGAATGTGAAATTGTACAGTACCTTAGTAGCTTGGGTAGTTTAATTCCAGATGAGAGGGTCAAGATGGCAGCTCCTGAAAAAGAAAACAGGAATTAGTCACCTGCTATGCCAAAGATTCCAGGGAAGATGACCACCCAAAACTGTGCAGCACAAGGCATAGGAATGGATTACATGGCCCAGAAGAAGACACTAAATGTCAATAGGACTGGGATTCCTGGGTGATTTTTCTTGCTGCAAGGAGCGCAATTCTTCAAAGTGTCATTGCTGCAAAACCCCAACATTTAAACTAGCCTGTAGGGTCAACATATAAACATCCTGGAATCTGACCCAGTTCAGAACAAAGAAACACTCTGTAACATTAGCAGGATTGAATTGAACCTCTTGGCTGTTACGCAAAGCAATTAACGATGTAACAAGCAATCATGCCTGATGTTCAGTTAACAACAAAATAAACATAATAAAATATGTCTGCAACATTTTGAGTCAAAACCTCATAGAGAGTTACCATGTGCTCTTACATCTTCCTATGTGCAAGTAGTACATAACTAGCAAAGTATTATCCATGTGTTTTACACCACTGTCTAATTGCATGGAAGGTAGTTAAGAAGATCAAAGAGCTCTATTAACAATAGATAACTACAGAACAAATATGATTAAAGTAATTACAGAAGGAAGTAATCTGCTAATTCTTAATGATTCCGAGGAGTCAGAGAGGAGCTCTCAAAGTGATTCTCCTCACTGGAAATCAGGGTGTTACTGCAATGGGCTGATATGATATTTTGGTTTCAAAGTGTGAGCCGTTTTCCAATATATGTTTTCTCTTATGCCTTCCCTTAAACATCATACTTAGTTGTGACATGATTCAGAAGTGGAAACATCCTGACCACAACGGTTACCAATCTTTCTTTTCTTCCTCTTCCTAACCCCATCTTTTGGCCCCTGGCAAAATTTTCCAGACCTCTGATTTCTAACCAGGACTTTACCTTCTAGATAACCTCTGGAAACAAATGTATGCAATTTTCCTCACACTTCCTTTCCCTGCACATCCTTTCTATCTTATCAACTACGATTAGAAAAGATTTTTCACTCCTTCCACTCTCCCCCCTTTCACTCTACCCTAAAACCTCCTCCCTTCCTTACCTCATCTTTTCACTTCAGACATCCTAACAGCATTGACACTAAAAAGCTTTTCTTTTTTGTTCTTCTTCGGTAGACAACTGAGCAGTTAATTTAGAATTAAAGGGAGATACATATATGTTTATCTCTACTGTGAGGGGGTTTGGAAGTCTTCCTGAGAAGAGAAGCTTTTAAATGTGCATCTGCTGTGTTACCCCTCTTTTCTCCCTTCCCCAGACATGGCTCCCCTTTTGCTCTTTCCTGGCTTCGCTGGCACCAAAATATGCTTGGCCTTGGTGTCTTCAAGCACTGAAATGCAAGTGCTTGTTTGACATTACACAGCTTCTAATAGTGTCTGAAGTTTCACTGTACCACTTTGCTCTTGACATTAAGGATCACAACTAGAACCAATGGAAAAGCTCATCAAACCTTTCATGGTCTGAAACCAGCACATTTTGTTCAGCTATAATCAATGCATTTATTCAAAACTCATGTTGTACCTTCAGAGAAGCACTGTGCTCACACAGAAACTATATTTTCTCTAAATTTATCTACTCCTTGCTCTCCAGCTCCTTTTGTTTTTTATTCTCTTCACTTAAGATGCTGCTTAAAAATTTCATTTCCTAGTATCTTGAATCACCAAAGTATTTCTTCTCCAGGCCTAAGATCTTGTCTCTGCTACAGGAAACAGACCAGTGCTATCCCAGTGTGAACATTGCCTTTATCAAGATTAATGTCAGAAAGCTAAAAATAACAGAGGCCAGATTTCTACGTTTGTATTAATACTTCAGTAAATGACCTGTTTTTTCCAAAATTGTTAACATGCCCAGCAAGTCCAGCTCCTTTGAAAAAAACATGGCCAATTATGATGTCTTCACAGAAACCAGTAGTAAGGAATCTATTTTGTTGAATAGACAGTATGAAAGAAACATTCATGCCATGCTTAAGCATGTCCCTCTAAGTAAGAGCATAAATACATAGGGCAGGAGTAACTGGTGTAGTGTGAGTTACTATCTTCCCATGGCATATTGCTGTATGCTCCGTGTCCAGCAATGATGGTCATGTAAATGAAAAATACCCTGAATCCTTTGTTAAGGAAAACTTAAAATATCATTTTTGCTTTCAATTTTGTTAGATTTTTTTTTTTTGTAAGATCCCTCTGGAGGTGAGTCAGTGTCTTTTGGAAATCAAGTATTTAAATTTAATAAAAATAATAGTGTTTTGTCTCTGTTCTTAATTTCTGAGGTGTTCAGCTTTGTTACATTATCTGGTCTTTGCAGTTAGAGCTTTCTCCCTCTCCTAATAACCTAGACATCACATTGTCTTCTCCACTTAAGGGTGGACAGCAAGGTAAAATATACACTTCTCATAGTCATAAATGAACAAAACATATTCCTGACACAATGTTGTCTCCTGATTTTCACTCCAGAAAATCACTTGGTAATTAGACACTCCTTGCTGCCTTTTAGATGAACTATTGCTGTCACAGCACCTGCTTGAAGACCCAGGACTGCAGGAGTAAATTTCTAAAGGGATGTGGGGGATAGTAATTTCCAGGTAAGGGCAATTGCCAGTATCATCCCTAATTGATTACCTGATGTGTCATTTTGTCATATGCACCCTGTGCCTTCAGGGTTTTTGATCTGCAGTGTGGTCTGGGAGAAATTTTTCATTACAAAGTCACTTCATTAGGAAGTTTTGCTTTATGTAATCTGGGCTATGCAGGACAAGGTGTTTTACAGTAGTAGGCAAGGTTCTTTATTGAGAGCTAATGAACTTGTACAAACCAAATTATCTGTGCAACTGGGTGAGGAAAGCCTGCCCATTGCTCATGTGGGGTATATTTACCAGGACATTTCAGGCTCTGAATCAGGCCATTAACTTGATTGTGCCTTAGAGTACCTGAAGTCAAGGCCTCTGTCCTCCAAAACCCAAATGGAAAGAGGGAAGTGCTTCCAGAGGACAATTCAAAGCACTTGCTTTGGTTACCTGTAAGCTGTCAGTGTAGGCAGAGTGAACCTTTCCCCTCCATCCATATGGATTTTGCAATATTTAGCAAAAGTCTCCGTAGATTATAACAAAGATGGCAGGAAGAAGCTCAGCCATGTGGTAGGAGGCAAGACCACACCTGCATGACCAATTTTCTTAGAGAGGAGTGCCCTCCCCCCCGAATGTGTGTGAAACGTGATAGATTCCTATTACCAAAGGACATTAGGACTACTGTGCTTACAGAGGTATAGAGCTCCTGAGGTGGGAAGAGATCCATTAAGATCATTGATCCATTAACATTAAATCCCTTCAGGGCTGCCTCATATTTACTTCCATTTTCTGTTTGATAGTCCCTTGACTAAATCTAATGGCATTAAACAGACAATTATACTTTTTCCAGATCAGGCTCTTAAAATCCATGCAGTGTCTCAGGCAGCTTGTGGGGTTTTTTAGGAAAGGGGATAAACTTGACTGGGAGGGAAAGGGAGGGCAGGAGAGGGAAAATGGGAAGTCATGACTATACATTTCACTCCTATTTTCTAATAAAACTAACAAGCAAGTAAATTTTAGGAATGAAATTACTACAGATATTCTCTCACTGCTTAACTCCCTACTTCAGCTTTCTACTGGCTTCCCAGGATGCTTTTAAGGTAGTTGCTTAATTAAATTTAGAAAAGATAGATTGCTACAGCTGTGCTGCTTAGTTTGTGGGTTTCTCCCCCACTTTTTCTCCACAAAGGTGAGTATTGTTGACTTTGCTTATGATTTTAAATTTTTAATTATTTTTCAGAATGCATGTTCTCACATTCCCTATGCCATGTAGCTTGAGTAGGAAAATGGTGCACTCCTTTTCCATTCCTTCATGTGTTGTGCTTTGGCTGTATTTCTATGCAAAGCTATGAAGTGTGGGTGGTGAGAGACAGGAGATGTTTTAACTGAGATTTCTAATATTTATTTTTTATAAGAGGTTTTATTCTTGTTTAATTTGAACTAAGTGGAAGCTAACAGATCAACCAAGCCTAAAGATCCCATTGCCAAATAAAACATACAAAGATTGAAGTTAATAGCTATTTTTATAGAACATGTTGCTACTAAAAGAAAGAGTGGATCCTTTCAGCTAATTCTCTAACCTTTATTTTAGGCATGTAAATAAGATCCCTCATTTTGAAATAATGTTTACCCTTCAAGAAATTTCTTTCATGCCATTGCGACCTGATAGGTGATTAACATGTAGAATGAACAGGTGATTTATTCAGGTGCTTGAAACCATAATCCTGTAAAGATTTATTGTTTGAAAATCAAGTTTAAGACTTCATTGTGCATTCTGAAGCCTAGTTTCTAAGTTCTTGTTTTCACTTTGTGGGTGTTTTGATTAACCAATGGGTTTAACTTACCTTTACTGCCAGTTTGCAACATTTAAGGCACATAAGGTAGTCCCTAATAAATAGCAGCAGTTTTATTAGCTGAATAGTTAGAAGGACATGACTGATAAGTAAGATGTCACATAAATCAGAACCAAAAATGACCAACTTTGGAGGCCAAACATAGTAAAGCCTTAAATCTCTGCATCTTCCATAGATTTATTTAGAAATCAATACACAAATCAGAGCTGGGAAGTTAAATTCAAGAGTAATTAACTTTAGATCAAACTGTCTTGATACACTGTAAAACAGCCAGAACTTTGTGAACATAATTAACCCACATGTTGTTTTGTATTCTACTACAGCATGGACTGGTTTGAAGAGAGGTTTCTTCACGCAAAAACTCGTCACTTATATTAGAGTGGAGAAGTAACACAACATTTGAGGGTAGCTCCATATTGAACATAGAAATGTGACCATATCTCTAAACAGTTATATGGCAATATTATCCATTTTTCTACTAGCTATTTTTCTTTCACTTTCATATGGGTTTTTCTGAATGTGACCAACAAAGAAGAAATTCTTCGTACAGAGATGATATCTTCTGTGGCTGTTCTTTTTCTTGCTATTGATCTCTCTCCTTCACAACCCCCACTTTATAGAATGAATGTCTATCTGAATGCATATATATATATATAAATAATACATATTTTTAAAAAGTGGTATATAAAAGGGGGAAATGGATTTTTTTTTACATGCCAGAATCCAGGTGTCTTTGTGGGAAAGTGAAACAGGTTCAATCAAATTAAACCTAGTTTGATTATTACCTTTAAAAAGTGGGAAAACGTTCTTATCAGCTAGTGAAGAAATATGTAGATAAAGCAAACACAAAGCTAATTTTCTAGGTATTGTGAGTACCCAGAATTTAAAAAGAAGTAAATATGTCGATGAATATCTCAAAGTGAACCCATTTTTGTCTTTCCTATCGTCACACACAAAAGCTTGGGCAAAAGAAGATATGTTGAAAGCTATGCCTACATTTTACATTCTGGAATTATCTTTTCCTGCAGTTATAAAATCATATTATCAGAGTTGGAGATGAAGTCTTAATTTCACTTTCTACTGGTTGTACCTCAAAATTTACTTAGAGCTTTTTGTGCTAGCAGCTCTTCATGACAACTAAAATGCTTTCTCCTAGCTATATTTTCCTGTTTTCTTAAGGAAAAACGCCAACCAAAACCAACAACAACAACAAAAAGCACAAACAAAATCCTACACCCCCAAATTCCTACACAAGTCAACTTCAAGATTTCAAAGAGTAATATGTTTTCTAGCATAAAGGTCTTCGCTTTTTTGGTAAGGGAATGCACAAAGGGTAGTTGTGTGCTTGAAGTACTCACAAGAACAAGCCAAGCTACTGTGAGTATCCCTCAGCTTTTTCTGAAATTCATGGAAAATATGCTAAATTTATATTTTCTGTGATTTAATATTACCATTTCCTTCATGCTGCATTCTCACACAAAAAAGGCCTTGCACTGACGCTGTAAGAGCACTCAGCACAGAGCACATCTCAAAATAACAATAATGAGTGAGTGAATCCATGTAGGAGAACATTGCTCACTGCTGTTTCCCCTAAGATTTGTCTGATACATTTTCTGTCTGCTCCAGAGCTAAAATGGAAAAGCAGTTTAAGGTGTGCATGAGTTCTAAATGTAACTCACTCAACTTGTGTAGAAACTCCAAGGAAGGGGCCAAGTGCAGCAGGCAGAGAAATTAAGTATCCTGAATTGCTATTTCTACCAAGTTCTGGGGAATTATCTCTCTACCTATGGAAATGATTTAAACTGGAACTCAAGAGAGAAAAGATGCTTTCCAATAATCATATGGTTTCCTTCCTAAGGATCACAGGTTTTGTTCTGAAGTACATCGAATGAAATTTAACAATTTTGGTCATCTCCCCAAAGGTGAATATTTATTCACACAGCAGGACTTGATGTTGCTTAGTGAGGTCTGTCATAATGCACTTGTGGATCTGGGACAGGCATCCTGGATGGTAAATTTATAGTTTAGTTTATCATTCATGAATGTTTGTTCTTCAAGTGAAAGTTGAAGTAGGTGGAAGGGCTGCATAACAGCAGCCTTATGGTGTCTCTATTTGCTGCTGTATGTCCTTACTTGTGCTTCCTGAGACATTTACCACATTAAGAGTTAACAGGCACTCTAAATAAATGCCAGTGAACAGTGGGAATTTCTGAGAGCAGTGACAAAATTGAGAGAGCATGACCCTTGAGTTCAGGTGATATGGAGTGCTGGGAGTTTTAATTTTAGATAATCAGGGTTATTTTTCAGTAATGCCCCATTTTCCAGAGAAGTAAAGTCCTTTAAAAAGATTCACACTTTGGCTCATAAAGAACTTTCTCCCTGTTGCATCATTGCAGTACTTGGATAGAAGCACATAAATCTTCAGGAAGGCAATAAATACATTTTATATTTTGGAAAAATAGTGTTGAGAGTTTTTGGAAAGATACCATTAAATGTTCTAAATCAAAGCTGGAGACCTGCTTACTCTATGCTGAAGGCAAGAGAGCAAAACTGGTAGTTCCCAATGTTAAAGTCAATTGCAGTGGAGGAAACTTCTCTTGGTCAATGAGGTGGTAGGATAAAATGCAGGATAAAAACGGGGCGATGGCATTACATGATAGACAGAGGAGAAAATATAAGAAATGTTTTAGTATTCCGTCCAGAAGGCACAGCCAGAGCATGTCCTCTCCATGAGTTAACCGCTTCTGAATTAAGTATCCTGTTGCATCAGAATATGCTGAAGAACATTGTCGGCTGAAACATGTTAGTGATTGCGTGGATGGAAGTGGGCTCATGGGACTGAGTTCACATCCTGCTCATGAAGGACTGACATCACCGGAGTAAAAAATAAATATATTCACCACATGTTTTTCCATGACTGGGAATGTAACATAGTTTTGTGACAATTATTATCCAAGACTTACCCACAGCATGGCACATGAAGCATAACGAGCATTAGCCTTCTGGAACACTATTTGTTATTTTTTTTGTTAAATTCACTGATGTTACAGCATAGTAATCTTCCAGCTTCCTGCAACAAATCTTAGCTCACTGTAGAAGACTGAAATGTCTCCTGAAGACCACTTTTCTAAAAGCTTCAAATAGTATTCAGCACTTTTATTGCCAAGGGAAGACAAATCTAAGGTGGGGCATTGAGAAACAAAAGCATTCTGGTCCAATGACTGCTTTTAGAAAAACACTCCTGAAAGGTAAATGGACAGTGGTTTAGTTGATGGCAGGAAGTTATGGATTATCATCCCAATTCCATTTTTCTGTTGCTACAATACTTGGTAGAAATTTTTGTCAGAAAGGAAGCAACAGTCTTCGGAGGTTAATGTTTAATTTAAATTGATGACCTTGTCTTCACCTGACAACAGTATCTGCTTCTGATAACTAAATGGAGAATATTAGAAGTCATCTTTGTATCAGTTGAGACAGAAAAAAAAGTATAAGTGGGCAGTTATCTCATCCTAACAGTTACTGTTGTAGAGCTTCTGGCATTAGATTTCCTCAGATGGAGATGAATTATATTTTACCCTTGAAACCTCAAGATTGCTATAGTTGAATAATGGACAATGATGTGAAATGCGATTTTTGTTTAAACAGTCTTTAGGAACACTAAGAGACACAAATAACTGTTAAAAATGGAATTACACTTTAAAAACTGTAGACTAGGAGAAAAATTGTCTGTCCCAGGAAATCTACGTGCTGGTTTGGCTGTCTTCATATTCCACATGGACCATATATATTCAAGAAATTTCAGTTTCTTCCACAAGATATACACCATTTTTAGGCTTGTTTTCACTTGTGCATTATTTAAAGAAATATTGAAATTATAATTCAAATTATCAATTTCTTTTTTTTTTCCTGTTTACATGTTTACATATACATAGATGAACTATGCAAATAATAGAGCCTTCAATTCTCCAACTGCATTAACAATTATTTTTGAAACTGGCAAACATTTTTCACTGTCAAACAGTTCTCAAAACTGTTTTTATAACAAAAACTGGTCATTTAGTTCACTGTTCAAATAATATTTCGATACTTTCTATATTTTTTTAAATTATTGAGGCTAAACAATTAACTCTCCATTTTCTTTGCAAAGCAGCAGGAAAGCCCCAAAAGCTGCCTAGAAATGGATGTATATAAATCATATCTTTAGCCTATATGATGCTTATTTCTTTACCCAGACTACACAAGTCAACCACACAAAGAGTGTGTCACCCAAAATAAAACACACCAGAATTTGCTGCTAATTGTTGTTGCTTTCAAACTGTGTTTTGTAGCGCCCACTCACTGAAAACAGAGTTTGCTAGAGTTAGTAATAGGATGTGAAATTCAGCCTGGGTGCAACAACAAGTTTCCGTTTTCCTTGTCTTCTCTCTGCTGGCAGGTCTTGCTCTGAGTATCCCGGGAATGTTGCTGTGGGACATTTTTAGCCTTTTGCCAGCTGAATGATAATTGTTTCCTATCTCTGAGTCTTGAGTTCCATGCATCCCTTCTCCTCCCCCATGCCCTGGATTGAAGCTCTGAGCTTCCTGTGAGGTCTCTGCAATGGCCCCAAGGGCCTCTTCTGCTACCATATGTATGTAATCACAAACTGAAAACTTTTCTGCTTCTTAAAACACAGGGCTGCCATGTGAGATAACTATCTACAGATAGCAGTCTCACACTGAAAAGCCTTCAGATCCACCTCTCTGCTGATTTTTTTAAATTGTCCTTTCATGCTTTTTTTTTTTTTTTTTTTTTTTTTTAATTTTTTTTTTTTGGTCATACACATTGGTATTAACATAATGAATGAGCAACATTGATTAATTAATTAATAATATCAGGACATAGTTCCACCTTAAGAACTTAGCAGGGTGCCAGACCTTCTCCACACTGAGAAACACATTGCAATGTGTAACCAAAATCAATTTAACTGCCCAGCTGCAAGCCAGGAGAAGCCACTTAAACTGGTAGGCAGAATCTAAATTATTTTCAGTCTATCTCATTTATACTCACCTGAATTTCTACAAATGTACTTGCAGTGCAAGGTTCTCAGAGCTCTAAGAGCTCTGAACCATAAGCACTGGAATTCTAGGACCAACTCAACAGCATGTGATTATTTTAAGGGCCTTCTGGAACCCTGCATCCAAGTGCAAAGGTGTTTTTGATGCTCACAAAGCAGTTGCAGATCCACTGTGGTTAGTAGACTGATGCTGGAAAATCGACAGAAAAAGAAAAAATTAAATTTCCAATAATTCAAGGTAAAACCAACCAACCAAACAAACAAACAAAAACCCCAACCAAAAAAACCCACAAACAAACAAACAAAAAAACCCTGAAATGAAACCTGTGATGGTTCATTTCCTTCAAGGAAAGCTGAAACTCACTGCAATGGGGTTGCAGCCCCAGAGGAGCATCTCTTCAACTGGGTGCAAAATTTTTTCCATACAGTAGTTAAAATCAACTCTCTCAAATGAACTAAGGGGAATAAATTAATTTAAAGTCTGCCCAAAAAAATGCCAATTTTTTACTTATAAAAGACCTGTGTTTCATTATATAATTTCTTCTCTTAGTTAAGTGGCATCCCAAGATAATAATAACAACAATAATCCTCTTTCCCAAAATTTTTGTCAGTTAATGAAGCAACAGTAGTTTGCTTACAACTTTTAAATATGTATCAATGTAATGCAGCCAGTCTAAGTAAAGCTATAGCCTATTCATTCTAATAAACCCAGAGTAAGTTACTTCAAATAAAAAGTATAATCCACATATTATATAAGCCAGTGCTAAGAATGTTACATCAACTATACCCCTAATCTACGAGTATTTCAGGATTTCATCTTGGAAAAAAGGAATGTAGTTGAGAGGACAACATTATCCCTAGAAAATGGAGATCACAGCATTAATTAATCCCTGAGCCAGCACAGGTTGCCTGTGTGAGAGTCCACTGACGTGGCTTGAGCCAGATTTCAAATTTCCTCAGCTTCCACTTCTTCTTTACTCAAATTCTTGTAACCTAGAGTAAGGAGGGTGAGGGGGTGGTGGTGTTTCGTTTTGTTTGTCTACTTCCCCTACAAAATGAGTGACTCTCTATTAGGAACTTACATAAGGTTCGCATTTTAAAGTGTGCTCAACACTCCCACTGTGACTCTTCCTAAGAAAAAAACCCTGCTCAAAGTGGGAGAAATAATGACTTCCCCAACAACTGCAGTACAATTTTTGTTGCAAATATAACCTTAAGTATATTTACACTTTCATCCTTTTCATGACATGATTTCATTAAGCATTTGAGTGGTTTTTTTCATTGTTTAGGGTTAGATGTGGATTTTTTTTGACGGTTTAACCTCCCTCCTCTTGCCCAGCCCAGGGGAAAAGCAATTTTTTTGCTTTGCATATATTTTTCCTCTTCTTTGTATTTATGTCAACATTCCCCTTTAACAACTTTGAAAACACAGGCTCTTTTTGGAGTTATTTCCATCAGTATAACTGAGTGAGGAAATGATTCACGAGCACTGATAACAAACAAATTTCATGTGTACAGATATTTCTTCCACTGGTAACAGTCACTTAGTGATGGAATTATGCAGTGAAGGCAAATGAGATCCAAGACCAGATTTTATTTTTGAATATTTTTACTTTTTTATAAACCAGATGGCAAGTTTAACTGGCTAGTTGTTTAGTGTGCAGATAGAATTGTCTTACTTTCTCTGGGATGCTTTTCTTTGACAGTACATGTTGCTTTCAGCGTTGTGACAGGAACTTTGACTTTCCATAAGTTTAGGTTTCCCTGTAAATTTGAAACTGAAGGAAAAGACCAACTTTTTTGCCAAGCCACACAAAGAATTCGGTGTCCTCAATGATACACCAAATGCGGGGACTTCATTACTTTTCTCTGAGTTTGGAATATTGACATAAAGTTATTAATAGCGCAGGTAATATTACTGCTAATTCAAAATATTATGAACAACAGGTATCTCTTGTTGAAAAGACGCTTCCAGTTAAAGAGAACATTATTTAATAGGAAATGCCACTATTTGAAAATGTATTTTTTATATATCTACGTAACTTGATTCAGTCCTCTGAAGGAGAAGTCACTGAAGGAGCACATTCCCACTTGAAAAGCATTAACTCCAAGCTTGTTGTCACCAAACTAATCTTTCCTTATCTTCTATTTAGCAGAAGGAATTCCTCTCGCAGTTGGAACTGCCAGGTTTTTCTTAGAAATCCTCCTTGCAGAGGAGACTCTGAAAGCCTAAATTCCACAGTGTTTTGTCTTGCTAATGACTTCAGAGCACAATTGGATGCCCAGCTGTGCATCTTTGTACTTGTGCTGGTTTGGGACTGATTTGTCCACAGGGGGAAAGTAGGCAGCTACAATTATGTCGAAGGGAATCCTCCCTCAGAAGCATGTGGGGGACATGAGCACCACTGCTCTAGCAGACTGTGTTCTCTCTGCAAAAGGCAATAGCTAAAGAAGGAGGTTGACAATGGGATGAAAGGTTTTCTCTGAAATCATTAAACTGTGAGGAAATGGCGAGGGTCATGAATTGTTACATAAAAGGAATTAATGAGCATGTGGTGGGAGGTAAAGGTATTAATGGGAATCTGACACCTAAATTATAAAGCAGTCAAGCTCCTAGACCAGCAAAGAGTGTCTCCATTTTCATAGCAGATTTATATTTTGATGATCAGGTACTGGCATTTCAGTGTTTTCAAGTATTTCATATTGGCTTTAACCAAACAACTGTTAAAACTGTGAAGATGTAAACCAACTTATTCACACTATGCAGTGTTCATATATTAGTCTGTAAATGTCTGTCCTTATTGATTTCCTCAGGAAAAGAAAGGTCAGAGGAGCACCCTGAACCAGAAGGGTCCTTTTACTCAGATTAGGGGTACAAAACAGAAATTTGAGTGAGTTCAGTGATACAGCAGTGAGGAAAGAAAGGGAGCACAAGTGAATAGGGGTGATACTATAGACTTCAAATGCAGAACTAGAAAATAATGTGTATCAATGGCACCCATTACACCTCAGGTCAGCCAAGAAACTTATAGTTTATCTTCATGGAGATGTGAAGACACGGAGAACAAGCTGACTTCACAGCTACTGGGAACCCCTGTCCTGCTACAAATCCTTGTCCTGAAAATAAAGCTCAAAACTAGCAGAAAGCTCCTGAAAATATGAAATTGTACCAGGTACTGGTAGTGTAGGAGAGAGAACCTTGCCCTGTATGGAATATTTGGGGTCAGCAGCAGGGAGAAGTCTGAACTAGCAGGGCTGTTGTGTTCCCCTTGCTCCCTAGCAGTAGAACAGCCTCTCACAGGTACAGAGAGAAGAAAGCATAAGCAGAACTCAGTTTTCATTCTTTTTTTCCTGTCCACCATTTAAAATTTGATCTTCATACTCATGGCCTCCTTGAAGTAATTTTAAAACTCCCTTGATACCTTCCTAACCAGCAGCAAAATACCCAGGAGATATATATAGATATAGATATAGATATAGATATAGATATAGATATAGATATAGATATAGATATAGATATAGATATATGTATGTATGTATGTATGTATGTATGTATATATAATCCCTCAAAATTGCCCACAGTTTGACAGTTTGATAACACCAGTTGGGATACACCACAGGCATTGGTGATTTTACCAGGACTTGCTAATTTGCTCCTGTCAAGTACTGGTCCTGGAAAGGGCTCATTTGCACAGAGGACTCCCCTTAGCTGCAGACTAAAAACCCTCTTGAATACAGAGCATATTTATTGTTGTGACTTGAAATTAGATTACTGGGAAAGGACATTTATTTTAATTTCTTCCAGGTGTCATAAAACCTTGGGGTTTGGGGGATTTTTAGTTTTTTGTTGTTGTTGTTTGTTTTGTTTTGTTTTTTTTCTCTTTGCTAATTTAAGAAAAGTTTGTGGTCAGGAATTAAAGACCTAATTAAGCTGCATGTCAAAACCAACAAAACACCAACACAAGTGATTCCTTCTGACAAAAGAGCCTCTCAGATTGGGCTTTAACCTTGTTTAAGCATCAAATAACAGGTCTTCTGAGAAAGAGCTTGTCTTGAAACCAGTACAGCAGTGACAACTCTAGCCCTTGAAGACCATCAGTCTGCTTCTACCCACACAATTAATAGCAGCTATACCATGGACAGCTAATAAAAATTATGGCACGGAAGTTGGAACCATTCTCACTGGTAGGTGAGCTGTATTACACAATATACAAGAAATGCAATGAATTAGAGGGCTTAAATATGGCATGCAAAGTCTGAATAATAACTGTGGCGACTTGTAATGTAGGAGAGGACAACAAAGAAATTCTGTGCAGTATGTCCTAAGGAACCTTGGAAATGGGGAGAAAAAGAAGTTTTGCTATCTTATGTCCCCAGAGGAATTTTCATGTTGGCCATCTTTCTAAAAGCCTGCAGTGAATACCTGGTGAACCATGAGGCAGGCAATAAGAACAACCATGTGCTATGTGATGGAGACAGGTATGGTTGGTCAGAATGCTCATGATGAAGCACTGAAAATGTAATATTGTCCCAGAATACTGCAAAACAAGAACTATTCTGGAAGCACAGAAAAAGGTTTCACTTGTAAGTGGAACTGAAGAGACAAAAAAGTGAATAAATAATCTGTGTTTTGGCCTTGGGAATGTGTTCCATCAAAGTCATATGTGACAGCACTGTGAACAAGAGAATGGAGGAAGTGTGGTCATGGGGACTTTCTCCAGGGTGTGGCAGGAGCTATGGCACAGCTGTATGGAAATGTTGTGGAGAGCACAGGGATCTCACTCCGCCACTTCACAGAATTCAAGAGGAGGATCTAAGGGTTGTGGTGGGCAAGTGGTGCAATACTCAGGCTCAAGATTCTGCACTACATCAATTCACTTCTTTCATTTGAATAGGGCTTTAGACACTGATCTTCAGAACACACAAAATATTTCTTTCTTTGTGTGGAATAAATAATTTTTTAAAATGATGCTTATCTTTCACATCTTGACTCAAAATGAACTGCAAAGGTACTAGTATCAAAACCCTACACTATGGATTTCATTGTTTTTCACTTATCTTGAAGCCATTTTCTTTAATTAACATGACAGATCTATAAAATTAACTGTTTCTCTCTAATATTTTTGAATATCTGTTCTCATTATAAGAATATTTGTACTTAATTTTTCTAAGCTACCAATGTATATAGTTAAACTCTTTCTTGTCTCTTTAATGACAGATGTCAAGAACTGGATTTCCCAGTTTCATCAGTACAATTAACATTTTTTACTTACAATCCTAAAGAAGAACTATGAGCTAAAAATTAGGATTTTGTTCTACTTTTAACCAAAACGCTGGATGAAATCTTGTATTTTTTTTCTCAGAAGATTCTAGTTTAGTTACTGTAAGAAAAAGCAGAGTTCAAAGAAAATATAAGATGGATAAAAATGGTAAATTGAAGCAAATATCCCAAAAACATTAAACAATGAATTTTTAAAACTAAAGTATGTTACTAGAAGCTCTCTGTGATGGAATACAGGCTTTTGATCAATAAAATTTCATATACAAAAGAGGGAAGTTTACTTAAGAACATCCTCTCAAATAGGATTTGCATGACAGAGACATTAACTGATGATCAGTGGTGCTGAAATATGATTGAATGATAGGACGGCTTAATTGGGATTCAAAATTATTACAAATTGGAATTACAAATACTGCTAGAATACAGGACCAAAAAATTGAGTAAATCTGGATATGAATCCCAAGTCACAGTGAAAGAGTAATTGGTTTAGTATCACATTCTACAGCTAATTTATTAGGTACTTGTGGCTGAAGGACATCACAGAAATAATTATAGCTAATCAAATAGCCTTAATTGGGACTTGTGCAGTAGTAGACTATTAAAATATTCTATCAAAATTAGGCTTATAGAAACATTATCTTCACAACCTCAGCCAATTGCTAGCTCTAGTAGAGAAAATATGATGGTTTTGATTCAGCCTTTAGTAATATACGAAAGTAGTTTCAAACATAAATTAAGTTACTGCATATTAGGAAAACAGCAGATAGATTAATTTAAGATATTTTAAAGAACGGTGGTACTAAAATTAGGCAAAAGGTATTAATCTGTTTTACTACATATAAATTAGGGTCAACTGTATCATCTGAAATACAGAGTAGTGTAAGAACTCACCTTCATTTGAGTCCCTAAGTGCAACAAGAAAGCTTTCCCTAGGCAGCAAGATAGCCAGCATTCAGCTTTACAACATGCTGAGTTTTCTTCACAGGGCTTACTAAGTAGGATTTGTGCTCTCCTTACAACCTTGAAGCACAAAAGAGAGAAAGGAGAATTGTGGTTACTTTTATATTCAATTTTATTCATAGAAGAATGAATTTATCTCAGTATTGGATTTTTGTTCTTTTTTTTTACATTTCATTCCAATGATTCTCCTCAGATGTTAGGGAATCACAGTCATTTTCTTCTGCTGACTTTTTTTTTTATCCTTTAAATATTTCACTTCTTATTCATCAAGAAGTGATGACTGTGTAAAACCTGTGATTTTTTTTTTCTTTTATTTATCACTTTCACACTGTTCAACAATGACCTTCTGTATGGGTTTTTTTAATCAGTCAGTAGTAGAAAATTTGAAAAGTCAAGTTCCCAGGGAAAAAAAAGAAAACCAAAAAAACAGCTGGTATAGAACACCTACTTTTTCCTTCAGAAAAGGAGCCTCTATATTTTTCATTCCAGGATGTTCAGAACTAGTATGTAACAGAGTCAAAGCAAGGTCACACTTTGATATGATGAACTAATTTGTTCAGTGCTAGAGTATAGGCTGTGCATCAGTTTCTTTCTACTCTGTTTCCTGTACCTCTTATCTTAGTCTAATTTTTTTTTCCTTTCTTCTCTATGAAACTGCTAGCTTGATTTCAGTAGGATTCCTGGTGACTTCCTTGTAGAGGTGAATTTTGAAATTCTCTTTTTCCATTTTCTACCCCCCCCCCCCCCCATTCCCCTTTTAAAAAAGTGTCATTGGTTTCCACTGCACCCAAGGATGGAGGACTGGGAAAGGCTGGATGGAGTGCTAACTTGAGGGTACATCTCAATGTAAGCACGTATTTATTGTTATGACATTAGTTCACTAGATCTAAAAATTATTTAGCTGCCATAATTAATTTCTTAGATAAAGTGAAGCAGTTGTCTATTGCTTTGTGATATTGACGAATTAATTTTCTAAAAAATGCAAATATCTTGAAATAAACACTGAGGGGTCCTTTGCTGAATATTCTTGATTTGGTGCCAATTTTCTGTCTTCTGATACCGTTCTCTTATACTCACGGTTTCTTGCAGATCTTCCACTGACATCTTAGGAACTCAGGAGCTCCTTCACACAAATCTGTAGAATAAGGCTTACACGTGGCAATGTAATTTAAAATGTGCTTATCTCACTGCTTTAGCTATTGTTCAAGCATTCCTGTCCATGTTCACTAGAAGTGCTTAGTCATATTTTCAACTGGCTTAGTAGAACTTAGGTAGATAGGGTCATTCAGTGTCCAAAGCTGATAAGAAATTTATATTCTCTCTTAATATAACTTTGATTTTTACCAAGGCAACAACTATGGCCATTCTTGAGACAAGATATTAGGAACTGGGTTGATTAAGAGTCTAGAGTATTTTCCTGATAAGTCCTTCAAGTTCTGTCTTAGTGACTCCAGAAATACATGAATCTATGTATTTATGTAGGCATGTGTATATATAGAGATATATATATTTGTGGAACTATATATATATATATCTGTATTTAATGCATATACATATTATATATGTATAATATACATATACGTATTTGTGAAACTCTATATATACACTACATACAGTTTATATTTAAGAAAACATAATTTATTAAATTAAATTCTAGTAAGTGGCTAAGTTTTGACTGGGGAAAAAAGTGTTAGACCCATGAATCAGGACATAATACTTCTGCATTTTGTTATGCTGAAGAATCATTTTATGATCTTGGACAAGACAATGATGGATACTCAGAGTCAGGTGATCCTTTAAAACTGTGTAACCTCTGTATTTTATGACTATGGACCCTAGTCATCTATCCAAACTATGCTTTTAAAAATATATAGGAAAAATGAGTTTGGAACAGAAATCTCATCAAACAATGGTTTCCACTACCAAGAAGACTTTCATTACTAGGGATCCAGAAGTTTATGCTGAGATGTCAGTCTGTGTGCAACTAGTATCTGATGAGCTGGGAAGAAACAAGCCATAATTGCTTGTGAACAGGAACTTTTCCCAGCTGGATCTCAGCTTCAGCCAATCTGGCAATTATTTCTAGGTGAACATACATGCCTTTATACTACACATTTTTCATTCAAAAATCTGCTTATTAGTCTCAACACCACAGTGTTTGGTACAAGAATCAAAAGAATTAAAGTGTCAAAATGGTGATAGCTGAAAATATGAGAAATTCACATTTAAAACTAAAACTGTGTAAACTCTCTCAAATTTCATCCAGAAGTATTACTGTAAAACTTTATTCTGCAGTGTTCTCCATCACTATACAACTGAAGTCCATATTCTGAAGTAAAAAACTTCCTACAAGTGTAATTAAAATGAGTTAAATTGGAATATAATGTCATTGGGTTTGACCACTTTGGTTTTCTTGTGGAAATTCTACAATCCTGCATGCTAGCTGAAAAAGTAGCGAAGGGAGAAAACCCTCATCTCTGGTATTATCCCTCACCTTTGTTTGAGACCCCAGGAATGAGAAAGACCTGAAAGGATGGCTGTTTTCTACTGCCTTCTATTTTGGAAAGCAGTATTAAAGTCATGCTGTTTCATGTATGGAGTGATCCAACTCATGGCAGTGTGGAAAGACAGTAATAGGGAGAGAAACGTGAGGCAGAAATTTCTGTGGTCAAGCTATTCTGGAGGTCTCATGTGAAGAGACAGAGGAGAGGAGAACACTGTCAGTGCTGGTAAGCACTTAAGATTGAGGGGTGAAACATCAGAAGAGCTTTCTTCACAAAGTAACCTGTCCTGACTAGTGAAAAGACATTTGTAAAACAAGATAAGACTTTAAAAGTATATTCTAGGATGGTTTGTGGTAAAACCAAGCATTTAGATAAACCTCAGTAAAACTGTCCTGTCTATTCTTCAATTCTTATTTTAGTATCTTTTTAATTTTAAGCTGATATAAGTCAATTGTATTTTGGTTAAGATAACACAAATGTTCACTTTTTTTCTCTACACGCATCATTACCTTATCTGACAAGAAAATAAGCACTAAAATCGCACCCCTTACATGAGATATGTCAACCTATTCCAGGTAATAATTACTGGATTGATGAGTTATGTAATATCAGCTGTTATGAAATAAATGTGCTATGAATAAACCCCTAAACAGAATATACCAGTGGGGCTGATGTTGCCTATGTTTAACAGAGGTTGCTGTGGAGCTCTTGAATATGCCCCCTTCTCTGAAGGCTTGTTTCATGTCCTTGCATCAAACAAATCCTGGACTAACTTCACAGAAGCTGGCCTTAAGGTTGCTGGTCTTCATTCACAGCACACTAAGCCTCCCCTGGAAACAGGCAGAAATTTCCAATAGCAACACAGTTCACGTATTATCAAATGCTAAGAGTAGGACTTTGATGTTCAGCTTTTTAAAAGCTCTCAGAAGTATTTTTCCTCATTATCACCCCAATTGAGTGAGCTTTATACTCTCCTTTCAGAGAAATGTTCAAGCACATGACGACTCTATCTACCCTATGCTATTAATTAAAAGATGACAGATTATTTTCTGTGACTATTTTTTATTTACAGTACTTTATTGATTAGGATTCTTAACAAAAAGGGTTCAAGAAGGAGTGAAAAAAAAAAAAAAAAGCAAGGTAATTTTGGCAGTTTTACCACACACTTTTGCCCTTTTTGAATATCTGCACATCTATATTTCAGCACAGTAGCAGGAAATAATGCGCTTCTTGCAAGTGCCTGGTATTATTAATTTTTATTCGCCTCTCAGTGCAGGAAGTCTCCTCTGGGAAAAGCTAGAAATTTCAAACAGCAATGAGGGCCCACATACTCTCAACCACAATCTGATCAGCTGGAGGTGAGAACAGCCAGTTTCTCACTGAGAGAGAACAGTTTTCAGATTAACTCATACACGATTTCATTTGGGGAAATGGAGAGTTGAGATGATACAACAGTTTCTTTGTTTCATAACTTTTATGAAACTTTATCTCAAATGTCTCACCATTAGTCTTGGACCAGAAACAGTTTCTAAAAGATTCTTCTTTTAGAATCATGTATGAAGGACAAACTGATCTCAGGCTACACTAGAACAATGTGTCTCACACAGGAAACAAGTTTTCAGGAGTCAAGAAAAAAATGGAATTGAGCACTTTGTGAGATATGATAGTTTATGGACTGAAATTTTTCACAGGCTAAAATTATTGATAGCTAAATGAAAGAAGAAATTCTGTGTTTTTTGTTTTTTGGTTTTTTTTTCTCTGTAATGATTACTGTCTCTAGGGTCCACATATTCAATCACACTTGACTCACCATTTTCATGTTGTCTTGCATAGACAGAGCCTATTAACATGTTGCATATGCAAGAAGTGTTGTTTGGAAAGGACTGCCACAATGGAGGGCTCCAGGTCTGTGTAGGGAAGGGTCTAAAGGCATCATCAACTCATGATAGGCAGGAAAAAAAGATGGGTCTAATACTCAAGTGTTCCTGAAAAAGCCTTCTCATATACTTCCATGGTTTGTGACTAGACCTTAATCTAAAATGACTCTATATAATGTATCAGGACCAGTTTGCAGAAAGCAAATGGTGGCTCTGCAATCCCAGAGCTTGGAGGAACAGGGCTTGCCACTGGTAAAATACCTGCTGACTTCCATGCTTGGCACAGCCTGTGGTGCCTAAGGAAGTCAGGGTAACAGCAGAATGTCACTTTGTCCCAAAGTGCAAGCTGTACTGTAGATACACTCTAACACTTGCAAGCTACCCTCCCTTCTTGTGCCTCATCTGCAGATCAAGACAAGCATATTTTAATTCTTTCTCAAATGTTGGGAAAAATAATGAGTTATGCACACACATACACAAAACCCTGTACAGGACAAGTAGATTTAGTAGCTGTGTATACTTATTTTCTGAGATCTCTCAGTGAGGACAGGAGGAAGGGAAATATTGTAGAAAGCACAGTAAGCCATTTAGAACTGATCTTGTTAAAAGACATTTCTGAATGATTTTGCATCCCAGTAGAGAGGATATACTGTCTTTGGGAGTGTGATGTTTCTGAAAGGTCGCTGGGTGATCTTCATCTTTCACCTGCTCATCTAGTAAAATCTCTATTAGATGTCCTGTTCAAAGCCTCCTCTCACTTCCTTTCCTAGTGAAGTTTTGCTGCTCTCCCAAGGATGAAGCTTAATAGTATTTTCCCCCACTTCAAAAGTTCTGAAGAGGAAAACATCTTTGTTGCCTTAGGAATTGACCTCTCTGTCTTGTCTAAGTACTGAGGACAGAATATTTGTACAGCATTCAAAAGAGCACCTACCTCTTGTTATACCAGTTGCAAGTCCCTACTAAGAAGAGAGAGCTTGGTATTGGGTGGGGAGAGGTGCCTGATGTTGTGATCTGATTGGGGAGGCAGGGGAAGATAGGGTTCTTCCACTAAGATGCACTAAGATGCTCAATAATGTCCAATGGTGTTTTCCTCAGGACTCACAAGTGGCCTTTTCTGGAAATATCAAAGCAAGCTTTTCTGTGAGTTCACACAGTTGATGAAGAATCTGTTCATAGTTAATTTAAAAATCTCTTCCCAGATGACAGAGCACTGTTCTGTAATTGTGACTTTCATACTTGGTGTCCTTTGAAACCCAGCATCTCTAATCCCAAAGGATCTCAAAGTGCTCTGCAGTTATGGGCAGAGGAGTTTAGTTGCCTTTGAAGAACTGCACTGATGCAATCTGTAGACTAAAGGCCCATTTTTCTTTGATCTCCAGCTGCTAGAAAACTTTGCTTACTTTGATAAGTGAACATAGACTTGTCTGATGGGCTTCATAGAGATATAGTTTAAAATGGCAACAAAGTGCATTGGCAATTAAAGTGCATTGATCTCTTTTGGACTCAGGTGCTGTTGCCTTAATTGAATACTTTTGCTTCATCTATAATGAACACATTTGGTATACTTAAAATTATGAAGTCCCAGGTATATCCTAACACTGAAGTGGTGCTTCAAGACAAAATGTAAATAAAAAAAAGCAGACATGTTAACATGAAAAATTGTGTTTGTGGTTGAATCTTTTTTCAGGCAATTTGGAAACAAAATTATGATTTTTCATGTGAATCATGACTTTTATTTTGCCTTTACAATTTCAGTTTGTTTTGTCAAGTTTTGCAAAATTGCCTTTTGACTATTCAGTTTTACTTTTGCAATGGGTCAAGTAAGAAAAAATTTTGAAAAGCAAAAAAAAAAACCCCTCAAAAAACAAACCCACAAAAAAACCCCTTTGGTAAAAACAAACAAACAAACAAACAAACAAACAGCAAAAAGAGAAACAAACATTTCCCCCTCCCATTCCCAGCTGTTGCTATTTTAAATTAACACAGTTTGGCTACTGCCATACACTAACCAGCATTTTGAATTTGCTTTCTTCCTTTGAAATGTTTGCTTTTTGATTTTTTATTGTGAAGGTGCTACCATAGATATTTCATAGATTCATAGAATCATAGAATGGTTTGGGTCAGAAGGTACCTTTAAAGACATTTTAAATGTCCAGTTCCACTGCCCTGGTTTGGCACACCTTTAGAACAAACTATTAGAACAGGTTGCTCGAAGCCACATCCAACCCAACCTTGAATGCTGCCCGTGACCAGGCATCCACAACTTCTCAGGGCAAC
Source organism: Chamaea fasciata (assembly GCF_029207755.1). Lineage (NCBI taxonomy): Eukaryota > Metazoa > Chordata > Aves > Passeriformes > Sylviidae > Chamaea > Chamaea fasciata. The sequence continues at coordinate 9,995,438 of NW_027094086.1, read as the reverse complement.
ACGTGCCAGGGTTTCACCACTGTCACCGAAAAAAAATTCTTCTTTATGTACAGTATAAATCAACCCTCTTAGATTTAAAGCATTGCCCCCTTTTCCTGTCACTACAGGTCCTATTAAACAAAGCTCTCTCCATCTTTCTCATAAGCCTACTTTAAGTACTGAAAGGCTGCAATGAGGTCCCCCTGGAGCCTTCTCCTCTCCAGGCTGAAAAAACCCAGCTGTCTCAGCCTTTCCTCATGGGAGAGATGTTCCAGCTTTCTGACGATTTCCATGACCCTTTTCTGGGCCTGCTCTAGCATGGTCATGTCTCTCTTGTACTGTGGACCCCAGCATTGGACACATTACTCCTGATGGGGATCTCACCAGAGCAGAGTAAAAGGGGAGAACCACCTCTCTTGGCCCATTGGCAACACATCTTTAGATACAGACCTGGATACAGCTGGCTTTCTGGAAGGCAAGCACACACACTGCTGATTCAATCTCCTTTTTCGTCCACCTGTACTCCAAAGCCTTTCTCCTCAGGGTTGTTCTCAACCATCCCCCAGTCTGTACTGATATTGGAGATTGTCCTGATCAAGGTGCAGGACCCTGCATTTTGCCTTGGAGGATTTCATTGTGCTTCACATGGTCCCACTCCAACTCCCCAAAGTGCCTCCTGAAGGCATTCCTTCTCTTAAGCAAATCCACCACTTATGTTATCCACAAACTTGGTAAGGGTGCACTTGATCTCATTATCTATATGGTCAAGGAAGATATTAAATACTATTTCTCCCAGTACAGACCCCTGGGGGACATCACTTGTTACTGGTCTCCACTTGGACATCAAGGCTTTAACTCCAGCTCTTTGGACACAACCATCCAACCATCTCTTTAGCCTTCAAACTGTTCATCCATCAGATCTTTCTCTCCCCAACTGAGAGGCAAGACTGTAGTAGAGGACTGTATCAAAGGCCTAAATGAAGTCCAGGTAGATGACAGTAGGAGCTTTTCCCTTGTCTGCTGATGCAGTCATTCCACCATGGAAGGCCTACAGCTCATTGTTTCAATATGATGTATATTTTTATTGTGCTGTCCATGATCAATATATTTTACAATCAGCATCTAGTGAGTCATTACAACAAGTCTGTTTTTGAGAAAGTATTATTTTACTTGCTTCATAGAAAGAAAACAGGCCAAAAGCCCCAACCAAGGCCTTTTATTGGCAGAATTTGGTCTTCTGCAAAATGAATTGTCTCCTTCCCTGTATTTCTTATTCATCTCCCATTCTGACAGACTTGTACCTGGTATGCAATATGAACCTGTGAAATTTTCATTAATTCCAAAACTGTTCTTTTTTCATTACCATCTGAGTGTAATTGCTGGAGCCAGACCTCTTTCTCTCTTATTCATTTCCCACAAGTTCACACTGTCTTATTCATTTCATACATCTCATGAGACACAAGTTTAGTTTATCAGGTTTAGTGCCTTTGCCCTTGCTCTCACAATGTTGAAAGCCAAAGGCCTCACCCAGGTCTCAGGACCAGCCCCCTTTTGCTTTCTTTCTATACAGATTATACATCTGTACCCTCTGCAGTGACTCTCAGGGATAGTGGCTGAATAATGTGGCAAGACTCCAGTGTACAGAAGTGCACCAGACTGTACTGATCTGCTGTTTGATAATTAGCTGCATGGTCATTTTGCAGTAGTACACATTGATGTAAATACTTCTGGAAGGAGCTATATCTTATTTGGTAAGAGAATTATAGGAGATAGCTGTATTTGGGCTCAATGCCCAGCACTGTTGTTCTCAGAGTAAACATTTTACTATTCTCTGCTTCCAGTCCACAACCAAAATAGGACAGTCTAAAATTAAATAAGAGGCTCTTTCATCTTAAGAACATTTAGATTTGGTATTTCAAGTAAATGTTTTTTAAAAAGTAATCTTGTTTTACTGCAGCAGTTTCTTGGAATCTGGGCTGGATGCCCTTGGCCAGATCCAAATGAGATCTTCATAAGTGGGAACTGAACTTTATCTCCATTTGTCCTTATTTTGTTTTTTCCCCTTTAATTTTAAAATACATTGACTTGGGAATTGCATTTCAAGCTATATGACACATCTTCTTGAAGGTTTGTGCATCTCTTAATAGGTAGGATCAAACATCTTCCCACATGAAGCCTTGTTGTGGGGACAGAATTAGATGGATATAAAGCAGAAAACCAAAAATTTCAGCATCAGTTCATTTCAGGTTCTAATGTGTGTTTTGAAAACCTCTTTCCAAATGACAAGAAGTTCTGTTTCCGTAGAAAATCACAGTTTCTTGCCATAAAGACTTCAGAAAGATAGTGTCTGTAAACTCATCTATACTTGCTTTTCAAAATTCTTTTACTTGAGAAAGAAAAAAACTGCAATGCTCATTTAAACGACTTGATGACCTGACTCTTGTACCAGTGAAAGCAATAGTAAGTACTGTCTCAATTCCTATGGAAGAAGGATCAGGTTCCTAGATAGCTACACAAATATTTACCAGGCTGGGAGGAGCCTAGTAACACCCTCCAAAACTAAAGGCTGCAATATAGGCTTCATTTATAACTTTCCTGTTCTCATATGTTAATAACTTCCTCATGTTTTAGTCTTTCTAGCAAATCTCCATGTTTGGTTTCTGTCTGGAGGTGATGTGTATTTGAAACAAACTTATACCACACTTTTGACTAGGCAAGCAGCCAAAATGGCTGAGATTTGTTACCTGGTCTATAGGTAGCTGTCTCTGAGACTTAGCACCCTCTCCTGAATGGGAAGAAAAAAAAAAAAAAAGAAAATTAGAATTGCCAAAGCTATTAAGTCATTCCAAGATCACATATGAGCCAGTGTTTGACTTTTTGGACGTGATTTACAGTAATCACATCATACTATTGCTGGTTAATGTCTGAAGAAAGCTGTTCATTTAGAGTCTTAGAGCTAAGTCTCCTTAGACCTCAAAAATTTAATGTGTAATTCATTCTTATTTTCCTCATTCTTTGATGTGGCTGGAGCAAGAAAAAGAGAAGGTACAGATGGCTTCTACCACACCTTCTCTCCTTTACTTGTATAAAATAATGTGCATTTAGGGTAGTTAGCCAAAGATAAACTCTTCAGATATCAAAGAGTGAACACTAAAACAACACAGACCAACCAACTAAAATCTTTTGAGTACTTTGAAAAGCTAAGAGGCTTCTGACCTGTCCTGAAATATTCTGAGCTTCTTCAACAGAAATAAATGAAACCAATGGTGTTCGTCTCCTCTTGTTCACTACCCATTCTGGTATGAAAGGTCTGAGTACACACTTTAAAGGTGGAGATAGAATGTGTTAATTCTCCTTTCCCTTTTACTTTTTTTCACACAGTAGGTAGGAATTCTCCCTACAAAATCTTCTGCCTTGTGGGGATTTTTGACATTTCAGAAGCACACTATCACATCTCTGAATGCAATAACAATGATGAATTGGAATGCATGGTATTTCCTTGCTTCTGTAGAGGAACCAAGGCAGGATATTGAATCAGACAACTTGAATCTGAAAATCTCTCCCTCTACCTCCTCCATATGGTCTGATGTCTCCTATATATGCAGTGTCCAGAAAAGTGCTTGACATAGAGACTGTGGTAGGAGAGTATGGAAAGACTGGTGTTGTTTCGCTGTTTCATCCCAGGTTCTAACCCATCAAGTTGATAAAAGGAAAAGAGAACAACCTTTTTCAGGAAAAATCATGTTTGCAGTTTGTACCTATGCCAGGGAGGCCTGGGTGACAAGAGAGCCTTGTGCTTATGAGAAAGTGGACAGGTCTGCACAGATGTGAATTCTTTCCAAAATGGCAGGATATCAGTCAGCCCTAATCCAAAAGATGTGTGATCCTGGTATCTGAATGCTACATTGGAGCAAACACAGCCTGCCATTGAGCATGGCTTACTACCATGGAATCATAGCCATGCCATCATAACAGAATCATGCAATTTTTGGTTGCTTTAGAGGATAAGCAGATATCAGCACTTATCAAATTCCTCTGGCATACCCTGATTTTATTTTTTCAGTTCAGCACCAGAGAGGATTTGAACTCATAATGGAAGGTGGCCATCATGATGCTTTATCTAGCCAAATTATTCTGGTGAGGTTGTGTGAGAAAGGGAATGATATATTATTAACCCAATGTCTCTTCCAGGAGAGTTGGTGTAGCGCAAACAACAAAAAGAAGCTGACCTGGACAGCCACCCAGCAATTGCATGAGGGTAGCAGTCAACAGCTCCATGGCCAGATGAGCATCAGTGACAAGTGGTGTCCCTCAGGGGTCTGTTTAGGGACCAGTGCTGTCTAATATCTTCATCAATGACACAGACACTGGGACTAAGTGCACCCTCAGCAAATGACAGTGATGACAGGAAGCTGAGTGGTGCAGTTGATGCACCTGAGGGATGGAATGTCATCCAGAAACACCTGGACAAGTTTGAGGAGTGGGACCATGTGAACCTCATGAGATTCAACAAGTGTTCCCGTTCTGGATCATCAAAGGTTTTCCAGACCAGATTGAACAAAACTCTGGGTACCCTGAGTAATCTGTTCATATGTTAAATACGTTATAACTGACACTGCCTTGAGTAGAAGGTAGAGCTACAGACCTGGTGAGCTCCATTCTGGATGGATGTAATCCATGAGCCTACAAATAGATATTTCCTCTCCCATTAGTTGTCTTTTTTGACCATATATAACAGTATATAAATATACTTATAACACTACACATAGACAGAGAAGAATGTGCTTCTCAGTGTCTGCTTGAACTGTTTCTGGTAGTGCAGTGTCAAGTTCTCGGTTGGGGCCTCAAAGAAATAATTTTCAGCAGTTGATTTCTTGAACCACAAGGCTGTACTGTCAGAATCACACTGCTACACAAGAGGAGTATGTGAGATGATATCGGCCTCCATGGAAAAGGTTAAGAAATGCTGTCTCTAGCTTCTCCTTGTACTCCATCATTCCCTAAAGAATTGTGAAATACATCTGTGGGATTTCAGTATCCTGGCCTATGAAGAAAATCTAAAAAGATGAAGAAAACCTTGCAATACTCTAGCTAGCTAGCTGAATCTTCTTGCTAATACATATTGCAAATTCCTCTCAGCTAATGCCTGTCTGAGTTAAAGCATCTGTCTCTCTAACTCTACATGTGAGTCTCAAATGCTTCCACCTTTACCTAATCCCTCTAAACTTGCCTTCACCTCCTGTGGTTTATTGTTGAGGTTAGTTGAAAATTAGCTTGAATGTAAGGCAAATTATACCCTTAAAAGTGCCTACTTCTCTTTTCTGAACATATAAATAGAAACAAAACAATTAGATTAGATTAGATGTCTCCAATGTAGACATCTGTACTGGGTAAAATGAATATCTTTAGTCAAATTAGGGCACTTTGAGGGGAGTGGAGAAACAGGTCATATCAACACAGATAGTATTTTATCATATAATATTTTACGGGAAATAAAATAATTTAACTTTGTTTTACAGTTTAGTTGTTATGGGAACTGTTTGCAATACTTGGGATTTTTGAGTGGGGTGGGGTTCTTAGCTTGTTTTCAGCCATAAGGTCTTGAAAAATCTTTTTGTACTGGTCAAAGGACATAAATATTCAAGTTTCATTCCTTAAGTCAGTGTTAATGGCATGTAATCAAGTCACTCCTCAACGTTTTCTGTGATTAAACTAAACAAATTGAGTTGCTGAGTATTTCTGCAAAGTATGTTTATAATCCCTTAATCACTTTAGTGGTTGTTCTCTGAACCCTCTCCAGTTTAGCAACCTGGAGCCAGAACATTGTATATGATTGTATGATCTTCTCTTTTATTTTATAATTTTTTTCCCTAATATCTTATTTTTGTTTTTCAATCACAAAATCCACATCCAGCTCTTGGACCTCTTCCCACCAAATGCTGATATCAATCCGTGTGTTTGTAGTGTAGCTCCTCTTATGCCTGGGTGGAAGTGTTAACATGAGCTCAGTGTTTGGCTCCCTGCCTGGGCTGACATGAACCTTCCCCTGCAATCACCACATCAGGACTTCCACTTGCAGTGTCACGGTTGGAAGCAGCCCTAGTCTGAATGGAGGAAGATGAAGAAGAGGCAGCTACAGCCATGTGTCTGTCACACAGCTATTGAGTTTTTCTGTCACACCAGTGAGGACACAGGAAGAGTGATGAGGGAACTGCCTGCACTACTCCTCCTGTTCAGAAAACCGGACCCCTACAGAGCTGTATTAATATTATAAAAGATTTAAAGTCGAAAAAATTATTGGAGCACACAGACTTCTCTCCTGTCAGTCACAGCCTCTTATTTTACATTCATTTATTCTTGTAATTATCCCAGCAATTCATAAGTGGCAGCACTCACCCAGGAAAATAACCAAATCCAGTTCTTACTTGTGTCTAAGTTAGTAGCACGGTCCCTGTAGGTTTCCTCTGCATTCAATGGAAAAGATTGAACTCCCTCCATAGGGTGATGTCTCAGAGTAAAAATCTGAATTATTCTCAATAGAGACCCAGAATGACAGGCTCCAAAACTGGTCTTCTCAGATAATCACTACAGAAAGATAGAGTCATCTTGGACCTCTTTCTTGATTTCAAGATGAGGAGATTTTCTCTTTGGATCCTCGCCTGATGGTTATTCATTCATTTTGTTTCCTTTCTAAGTGTCCTGTCTTTGATTTGCATTCTTGAATTTGTTACATCTTTCTCTAGTAGACCAGAGAATCCTTTATAATCAGCATTTTATTCCTGTGAAAAAAACAGATTGGCCACAGGCTGGAGAGAAGCAGATTGAAGGAGAAAGTAGCTCTCCCTTATCAAGAGATGGTCTGCCAAGAACAGTCTCATGTGATGAAGACAGTGATGGAGAACTCTTTGCAGCCACTGCCACTTGGTGTCTTGAAATCTTCAGCTACTGTAATAGTGTAACACTGCCAACCATTGCAGGACTTCTCAGCTTTAACCAGGGAACTGAAGAAGGCTCAGACTGTGACCCAGCCTGGTGAAAGTAAAGAGTACGTGGTCACAGTGGCCTATTCTACCATTTCTGCAATTATGAAGATTTTGCTTTCATGCTACATAAATGAATACTTAAAATCAACATACTATTTTTGGCCTTCCTTTGAGACCTCTCACTGGCAATCATGTTGTCCCTAATGTGTATTATCTTAGGGAAGATCTAATGGATTCTTGATTCCTGTTAATAAACAAGAAGACTTGCATCAAGGTGGCTTGCAGCTCATGGCAGCAGACAGAGCCAAGCTGAGTAAGGATGTCGCTTGAGATCTACCTTGACTATTCTCTTAGATCAACTTTATGAAGTTTGCTCAGGGTTTTACAGAAAATATGATGTAACAAAGAATCAGATCACTGCTTCCTAAATTCAACAGTAATTCTTGAGCGTTTGGTCCATCCCATCTCAGTGTTCCATTAAACTGTCTCTTGGAGTTATTGCTATCCCTAATTTTTTCTTGATCCTTCAGTGCCACCCTATGATGCTTGAAACGCCTGATGTACAATTTGCGAGTCCCCACGAGCAGTAAAAATTGACAGCAGTGTCTCACAAACTGTGATCTCCAGCAGCTCAGGGAACAGTGCAGTAAAGTCTGAGCAGACGTTTCATGAGCTGCTACCTGAGTGCACAGCCATTAACATCACTCTGGCACTCACCAGCTGCTGCTTTGAGCAGCCCCTGAATGAAGGGGGCAGCTGCACATGGTGGAGTCAGCTGAGTCAGTGATCCTTCTTCTACCCTCACACTGAAATATATACTCTAATGCACATCCTCCAACCAAGTGCAGAGCCCACCCTGAACAGGTGCTGGGTGGCTCAGCCACATAAACTTTAGGAAGGAGCACAGACATGGTCCTGTGATTCCAGATATCTGAAAAGTGTTAGACTGGACTGGAGGTGTGCTTGTGTATCCAACAACATGTCAGTGCTCTGGAGACAAGAAATATTCCAATGCAATTGGAAAAGAATATGGTAAAGCAACTTTTCAACATCATGGGAGCTGAGTTCTGGTCCATCTTTCGAGAGCCAGACAAAGCATTTCTTCTTTTCCAATGAAACAGGGACTGAGAGTTGAAGATTGCAATGAAAGAACTGAGTGTGCTATTACCCACAGGCAGTATTTTACTCCAAAGACTGTTTTATATCCTCAACAGTCTGTAAAGTGCATCTCTGAAATTGAGCAATGCCCACCTTGCTCAAGAAGCACTGGATGTGTGTGTATGAGACACAGAGCTGACTATTCCTCTCACATGAAAGCATAATAATTCCTATCACTGATAGCAGGATGCCTTTTCCTAACAAAGGAAATAAATCAGACCCATTAATAGAGAATACTTATACAGGCCAAGCTTTTGATCTGTTTGCCACTCTCTGTTCATTTACTAATGAACATGCCAATCTCTGTTCATGTTCTAATTGTCTTAGCAGAATTCAACCTTCAAAAATGAATAAAGGTAGGCATTTAATGGTGTGCTTTATAAACTGCTCATCCAAAATTCTAGCAGTCTGTGTCACTGTGCTCTGAGTTGCTTCTAGGAAGTTCCCATGTAGTTGTGAATATGGGAACAGTTGGAAAGGGATGGTTGTCGGAAGAATCTATAAATGTGTGGAGAAGCTATGAATGATTTATTTTAAGTTTGAAGAAAGTGAAAAAATCAGAGGAAAAGCAATTTTTGTTCAGGTTGGCTAACTTTCAAATTGTTCTAGCATCTGTTCAACTGCTAACACCTATTATATAGTTAGACAAACAGAGCTAAAACTCCTAAGAATTAATTCCTTTTTCCTCTACAGCCAGAAAAATCCCTAATTTGTGTGTCTGACTGTGCTCTATCAGCTAAAACCTCAAATAAATCCAAAGGATGGTTTTTGTTACCCAAGGCTCATTATATAACAAACCACGGGGTTTTGGGTTTGTTTTTTTTTGTTTGTTTGTTTTTTTTTTTTTTTTTTTGGTTTTAAAGCATCCTAAGACAGGAGGATGTACAACGTCCTAACACAGAGATGTACAAAATCTTACAGTCCGTGTAGGAATGGGCTTTATGTAACACTCCACAAGGACTATTTTAACATCATTAATGTCTGGATTCTGTGACAGCCCTGTGGCAGACAGGCTTAGACTAGGGATGCAAAGTCTAGTCTGTGGATGGTTTGTGCTCTCCTATATAAACACAGAACTGTACCTTCCTATACCTACTGTAACATCATTATCAAATGCTATGATTCTATGAATGCTAGCATCTTCTAACCCAGGCTTTGACCTTCCAAACTTTTCCCTCTATTTCTTCTGACAACTGGAAGTCATGTATATACATGGTTTAAACTAAACTGTTGTACCTTGTGTTTGAATGGAGGAGGAAGGAGCACAGCACCGCTGTTGGTCTGTTTCCACAGATGTGAAACACTTCCGTGTGTTTTCTCTGAACCGAGAGAGAGATGCCATCGTGACTTTAAGTGATTGTTGCTTCTTACTCTTGGGACCTCCCGGAAGCAGTTTCAAATTAACTGGCTTTTCCAAGAACAGTCCAGCCAAGCATTATTACCATACACTACCAAAATGGGTCTATCACTCCCCCATCCTGATCCTTACCAAGATTTTTGAAGATGTTCTAATGAAAGTCATCTTGTATTTATTTTCTGCAGCATATACACTGAGAGAATCATCCCTCTAGGAGATAGAGATATTTGGAAGTACCTTATACCACTTTCAGATGGCATAAAGAAAATGGAACAGAATGAACCAAGACCAAAGAAGCCTTATCCTTTGCCTTTTGCCCTTCACTAGTTAAGACTGGACTTCCTAATCTGTCTCTGTAGTATAGCTCACAAGAAATACACATTCAGACAGAGTGCCTGTTTAAAATGTAGTGGGTACAAAATTTAGCCCCATATATGATCTGGAGATGATCAGTCTTATGTATGGTAATCTGGGAGTCTAGTAGGGACAAAGATTTCTCAGAAGATAGAAGGGGTTGAAGAGAGAAGCAAGATAAAATTTCAAAAATGCGGCAGAAGGCTGAAAAACAAAGGCCTGGAAAAAATGTTGTAAGTAGTAAATGGTATGGAATTGAAAAGGATTAAAGGAAGGGAGAAGATCAACTGAGGGTCAGGTTAGAATGGGGGGAGAAGTGGAGATTAAGGATCAGTGAAGCATGCTGATTCTGGCCCAATTCTTTGCCCTTTTCTTTGGACTTTAGGAAAGGTACAACCAGGGCTTTGGTTTCTAGTGAATTTTCCTTCTGTTCTTCCCCTGTATGCTTCCTAAAATCTATTCATGTGAGCAATTCTGCAACTCTGATGTAAAAACAATGTGTATGGTAGGAAGAGTTTGCAACATCAGGCCTCTATAATAGCAAGGTCTTAGAGCACAGACTAGTTTGTCATCTGGTATAAACTCAGAGAGCTCCATTGAATCTGCATACTTTTTAGTCTTGAATTAAGTACCAAGCATGTTAGCCACTGAATAATGACAGGAGAATCTCCTTTTTAACTCCTAGAGGCCCTTCCTGGGTCCTTGAGCTGAAACTTTTTGTCTCTTTAGAAATTTAAACCGTGTTTGTTCCATTCTTACATCCACTGGAATTCGCAACATATCTGCTTTGTAGTCTGGACAAAGCTTGAAGATTTCCCCAAACACAGTGTGAATCAAACCACACAGGAATGTTTGTAAAGAACATCTTGGACCCTTTGAAAACATATTCAGTTCTCAGAAGCACTAATGCATTCCACATTTGGTCATTAAACACTAATTGGTAACATGCTGTGGAAGGGTTCACTCTCTGACCAGTCAGTATTTCCTAGGTCACAGCACTGCACGACCTTGGTGCCCTGACGTGACCTGCCCTTTTGAACTTTTAATCCTTCAACTCGTCAGAGAGCATTAGTAGCTCAGGCCACTTTGGAAACCACAGGCATATTTTCCCCTGGCTGTTTCAAACTTTTCTTGGTTTCCCCTCCATCTCCTGCTCCCACCCCCCTCCTTGCTGATGATTCAGGATGTCTTTTGGGGGCCTAATTGAAGGCTTCAAAGTGCCTGATAGTTTACTATGAAACTATTGTCCTTGGTAAATGTCACAGAACTCATGTTTTATTATATTTATAACCTTTTTTTCCATTAGTCTGCCATTTCCCTGAGAAATTATGACCTTGGCTCTATCAGTTTAACCAAGCTGGTTTTATATATAGCAAATGTGTGCGTGTGCACAAGAGAGAAGAGGGGAAGTCACCGGAGAGATTTCTATTAAAAGTGTTCGTACTGGCTTCTCCTAGAATCTGGCAAACAATTTAAAGATTGTGATAAGGAAAGGAATCAGGAAACAAATTATGTCTAATACTAAAATCTCAAGTGGTATCTCTGACTTCAGTGAACATAGGGCAATAGATCCTGGTTACTGTCAGGTCTATCACTTAGCATAAATTTCACCTGATATTTCTTATCAGAAGTGTGTTTAGGATTTTCCCCTCTGCCTTCTTGCTCCCTTATCCTTGCTTACTTTGAGTTTTCTTACTCAATTTTGGACAAATTTAAAACATTTTGCTTAACATTCCCGTGGTCTGTCCCAGGGTAGACTATATACAAACTGTATTTCAACCTTAACTGTTCAGAGGATGAAAACAACTGGATCTTCCTGGGAACTTGGGAAAGAAGCAATTGTGGCACACTGAGTGCAGGGTTGCAGACTGGGGTGGGTCACATGGTGCTTTTCAAACACCAATCCCTGAATCTTTATTGAGGGGTCCCCCAGAAGTAACTAAAAGCAATGAAGCCTGTTGTCAGCAGATGTACATCTGAAATACTGGAGATTGTGAGGGTCTGGTGGCTAGACAATGACCAAGTATTTTCATTCAAGGAGAGGCCCAGGACCTTTTTAAGTCAATCAATAAATGAAACAGTGCCAGAAAATCTTCCTGGGCAGAGGAACAAGACTGTCTATGCACTAACATTATTAGACCAGTCCTGGGCATCTTAATTTACTAATGTAGACTTAGCCAGAATAGCTGAGTTCCATAGGTACAATCTTAAGGATCAAGCAGGCTGATCTCCCATTGAAAGAAAGAACACAGTAACTGACCTTGGTCTTGTTTGCCTCCCAGTGGAAGTGGGTGAGGTCAAATTCATTAAAGTCAGTATTTGAGAAGGAAAACGCTATAAAAAGCAATGTGTTGGGGTTTTTTGGGAGAGAGTTTTTTTTTTTTTTTTAAGTAACATTTTAAAAAGAAAAAGTTTGGTGTTGATTTCATGCTGCCAGCGTTGAAATGGTTCCATTCCTTGTTCTCTTAGCCAACCTCTTAAAACAATCAGAGCAGTTCTCACTGTAGACATTGAAAGAGTTCTCTAACTGCCAGCCATACTGGCCCAGGCAAATGTGGATAGGACAAATGAAAAAATGCAGAAAACTTTTAGGGTAGAGAATTTTTTCAGAAAGCTACATCTTCATGAGAAATTTCACCTTAAAAAAAAAAAAGTGTTTGAAAGAAAAAAACTTTTTAATTACCATCTGGCCAACATGATTTATTCCTTCAGATCACTGGAACCGATCTTTTACTTTTGTTTTTATTGCCTCTCTTGGTAAAGATCACACTATATTTTATATATGTATTATCTTTTCTTCCAAACCAGCAAAGGCAAGATACCCCCTGTCCTTCAAGGAATTCATCCACTTGCCTTTGCCCCTCCCACATGTCACTGACAGTATGTAAAGCCATTACAGTCATGTTCTTGGCAACATCCCCACTTTACAATGCTTCATTCCCAATTCCCACGTAAGGGGTGACAGACTTTGGTGACCTTTTATTTCAACACTTGTTTGCTAAAATTAGATTTTTTTTCTTCCTGGCATATAACCAAACAGATTATACTCCTCAACCTGTCATCCTTGGAGGGCAGGCAGCCCCAGAAACTGATGATGCAGAGGAATAAACTTCTCCATGAAGAGTAAATGGAGCTCAAGGGGGGGGGGGGGGAAAAAAAAAGGAACGGAAAAAAAAAAAAAAGTGAACGATGTCCTAGCAGTGTATGCATCTATCTCTGGTGTGCATGCATATGCACAGATGATATTAAGTGATGGTGTCAGCCACAAAAGGTTGGGAGGTTAGATACAGGTCAGATAAACATCTAGCAATTTAGATGTGTCTTGAAAGTTCATTTGAATTTAAGATTCATGGAAGCCATAGGTAAAAATCCAATAGAACTGAACGTTGCAGGTCTACTGCATGTCTTTATCTGGCTGGAAACAATGCTCAGAGAATCTGAATTTCCTCACATTTCCATGACTTCTTGTGGACTAAGAGTGAAAATTAAATGCAGGTCTAGGAAATTAAAAGAGAGGAAAAACTTCAACATGATATTTTGAGGGATCAGTCTGGTCTAAATTGCAAAATTCCTTGATATTTGACCATTATTAAGCCCTAGGAAATAAGCTGCAAAGGGTACATACATCCCACACTGAGAATTCTATTACACCTAGACTCATATTAAGAATTATAGTCCCACAGTGCTTACTGGTATACATGAAGTAATCACTCTCCTGTAAACTTCAGAGTCTGGCTCATTCTGAGATCTAAGAAGCTGATAAATAACTACAACAAGACAGTGAGAAGATTAACAGGAAGTTTTGGTTGGTTGTGACTGGCTGTACTCAGAGACTTTTGGTTTATTTCCTGACCAATGAAATATTTAGTTAGGGATCAAGGCTACTAATCTTTTTTGAAGTAAGCTGTTCAGCTTCCACTGGAGCCTATACTGTGTATGAGCTGCTGTGTGTCTCTGTTCCCAGCACACGTCTGACCTGAAACTTGATGTTGTGCATTGCTGCACCTAATGAGCGACTGGTATGTCACTGCTTCAGCATCTGCACTTCTCCAAACTCTGGAAGAGCCATTCCCAGTATTGTCTGTTCCCCATCACTCTTCCTTTAGGTCACCAGTTCTGAGACCTAGTTGAAAGTGTATGCTGACCATATCCCTGTAAGCTGGATACATGAAAAGCTTTGAATGTTAACATTAAATTATCTTTAAGGTCATTTTGCATATCTTAAAGGAAACAACCAGACTATATTTTTGCTGGTTATTAATTAGTTTTGCTGATGATTCACCAGTAGAGATGATGGGTCACTAATTCCAGCACTCTTCTACAGCCGCCTCAGGAACAGTGTGTTAGGATGCGTGAGAGAGAAAGGTGGGACCATGCAGATCTTTCCCCATGGCTCTCTCTGACTCTGCCATGACGAAGACACAGCACAATACCAGTGTCCCCTGCACAGGTGACACTTCAGGACAGAGTGCTGCTCGTGTGCCTGCTGGCTCGGCTAAGCGTCCCACGTACTTTCCTATGCGATGCTGCGGAAAGCGGCGTGCAGACCATCAAAGCTAGCAGTTCTCATTCCCTTCATGTGGTTGCACTCACAGTTGTGACACTGCCAGTGACGTAAAGGGAGAGGAAAAGGCTGCTTTTTCAGCAAGATACAAACACAGAGATATTATCCCTCCACTGATTTTAATCTCATTTCACAAATACTCACATATAACTAGATCCAAGCCGCTGATAGGGTCCCTCCTTCTCCATCCCTGCTATCAGGTTTCTCAACCCTTCTCAGGAATGGAGTGTGCATATCACTGCTGCGTATTCATCTGAGACGAGGAACATTTTGTGCTGCATGTTTGTACCTGGGGAAGAAATTACAGAGCCTCAAAATCCAGCTGGCAGCTTACACTACCTTAAAGCACAAAGATAGCAACTGGAACCCCTAATTTTGGAGGGAAAAAGGGTTCTGGTCTTATCCTGCCAAATACAGAGAAAAAAGTATGTCAACAGTAGTCTATCTTGACTTTCTCAGAGTAAAATAGTACTGAAACAGCTCTCCAATTAAATTTTTTGCTCTTGTTGTTTTTTGGGGTTTTTTTTTTAGTAAGAAAGGATTTTTTCCTCTTACAGTATATTTTTGTTGGACACGCTGGACTTCCTTAATTATAAACAGAATGATACCACAGACACCAAAGTATTTCAGTCAGATAAGAGGTTGAAACAATTCTTTTGAGTTACCTGAAATGAAAAGAAATGAAAAGAACATGGCCAATGTTCTTCACATTTCTTCACCTCCCTGTTATTTTATATATTCTCCTAAGACATATTATGTGTCCCATGACTTGCATACTTCTCCACAAAGACTGTCTCCATTGCAATCTTCCCACTTATTAACAAAAAGGCCACAGTTCATTAGAGCACAGGCCACTGACCAAGAGAGTTAACTTACTAGGGAAAGTATTCCAGGATCTACAAGAAACAATGGCACTCACAGTCAGAACACTTCAGTTTTGACTTCTTTGCTAAAAATATGAGCTGTCTTGAGAAAATACTGGTATATTTTACGATCTTTGAAACTGTCTTGCATGCTTGTGCCACTACTTTGTCCCTTTCTGAGTGTGAGAGACTGGCTGTTCTCTGGATTTCTCTATGCAGTTATTGTTTCATTGCTTTCATGTTTGCTGAAAATTTCCAGAGTGATAGCACATGGATAATACTGATGATTCATTTTCTCACTATCTCTAGTCAGCAGTGTTGTGGCTGTGACAGGTATTTTCCCTTTTGCTTCCTCCTAAGGGTCCCTGATATGTAGCCCTGGAAGGTGTGAATTGTACACAAATTTGGTTTTATTGCTTATCCATGATCAATATCAACTGCATCCTCTCGGTCGCATTCAAAGGCTTTGGGGGGCCCCTTTCATAAAGCTATTCTTTATAATGAGCAGAGTAAATCACAAGCAAAGGTGTCTCCTCATTCTACTAAACCAGCCGCTTTTAGACTTAGCTAGGTAATCCCCTTTTGTCACATCAGAATGTAAATGCAAGCAATTTGTGATGTGCTATCTCTACGCATACTCACTCCCTCTGCCCACCCAGGGACTTTGCTGTTTCCTAGGGTCCTGCTGTGACAGCTCTGGTTCCAGACACAGGCTAGCCTCAGTCCTAACAAAAGAGTGGCCCCAAGCACAAAGAGATCCAGACAAGCATGCACTGATCTCAGAGTTACCTTTGAAAAACTAGACATAATTAATCCACTATACCTTTTTTTTTTTTAATTTAAATGAATATTGATTGTCTTTCAATAACATGGCTCACACAGATTGCTCCATGCTTTCCACTTCTACATTATTCCTTGAATTAGTATTGTGTTTTAACAAGTCTTAATATGTCAAATCTATAATTCTTATTTTAAAAGTTGGCATTGTTCTCATTTTCTCGTTCATCTGAGAAGGGCAGACTGAATGCATATGGTGTCTCTCATGAACCTAAACCAAAGGAACGTGTGAGCTACAACTGCCTAGAACTCATTATGAGAGGTTACCATCTTGGCATCCACATCCAGAGAGCCTTGACAACCTTGAATCCAAATTAAGATAGGGACTAGCAACCCCTGAGTTCAGGGTTGGTTTACCACAGGTTCCCTGTGAGATTTTGCATAAAATTCTTAGGCCCAGTCCTCTGTGATATTAAATTTTCTATCTCCCACAGAAAGAAGGGGAAACTGAGCGCTAAACAACTTTACTTCGGTTTTCCTGCAAAGAAAATTGTCATTTTTCCTCACTACTTAGAAAAATCCGAACATTAAGGATCATCTTCATGAACTGTCAGAAAAAAATCCATTATTCTGTGATTGTCTGGCAGTTGAAGCACCATCCATTTTCACTGCACATGCCCAGGATGACCTGACCTCTGACCTTCACCCACAGAGAGGAGGTTTTCAGTGTCCTGTGAAGGTGAGTGAATGATGGTTCTGGCAGAGCAGAGGAAAATGTGAGCACTGCATGGGAAAACTGAGACACTGAAAACTTATGTAGGAGTGCAGTGACAGCACCATGAATATATTTTTCACTGAATTGTTTCTTTTATGTATTTCAATTATGAAATTATCGTGTAATCTTCTGAAGATGGTATTTTTGCTCCTTCTTCTAAATCTTCGTGTTTTTTAACATAAAAGTAAATATTATTTCAAGAAGCAGTTAGTTTATTTTTAATGAATCTTACCTGGTTTTGTCAAACAGAAAGTGTAAATTGCAGTATCTTTTTTTTTTTCCTTTTAAATTTAGAAGACTATATTTACAGCTTCCAGTGACCTTTGTTGTTTTTAAAATTATCTTTTCACTAAAATTTTTGGTGCTGGGCTTTTGGAGGGAAAAAAATTGTTTTCAGGCAAAGAACAGTGTTTTGGGTACAAAAATTATGTTTTAATATTTACTTGACCTATCATTTTGGGATTTTTTCCACACTGTCTTCAATGTTACTCATTAAACATGATCCCAAATGGTCTTGTGTACAGCAGCCCAACTTCTGATAAATCCAAGTATTCAGCTATGATTTCAAACAATGTGTAGTAACCAGCACTGAGGAAGACTGATCATCTTTCCAACAGCCTTAAAAAAGCAAAGCAAGAGAGGATCAGAGATGTCCATAAAATGATCATAAATCAAGAACAGAGTGAAGTCTCTATGAAGAACCTCTCCCAAGTATTGTGGGAGAACAAGAGAACACAAAGCTCCGTTCAGACTAAAAGCAGCTCTATCACCTTCAGAGGAAGCAAATGGGTTTGCAACAGAAGATCTGAAAATGGACTTTTGTAATAATAAAAAAGCACATAACCTCACATGCTTGTTTCCCCCACTGCAGGTGGGAAATGATACATAATTTTTCCCTTGCTGAAGCATTTTTAAATTGATGTAAATGAGGCCTTAACAACTTCCTATTGTCAGGAAAGAGATGAGAATCCCTGCCAGAGCTCCCATCTGTTGTCATCTGCAGACAAAGGTGCTCTCCCAGAGAAATGATCCGGTGGAGAAGCTCATCCTCTCAGTTTGCTCTGTGTGCAGTAGAATTTGAGCTAAGCATAGAGAGCTGTAATGATTACAAAACAATTTCCTTGAAAATGTATTTTTATCTGTGGCCTCCAAATTGCATCAACCTTCTTCTCTTCTGAGAAGAACTTTCTCAGTTCTTAGAAACAGCCAGCCCTCTCTGGGGCTGCTTCAGCACTTGTGTTCTGATGGAGGCATAGGCAGTGGGAACAAGAAATGCTCTAGTTAAAGGTCAAAAGTTTTCTGGATTTTTATTTTACATATGAGAGATCTGTATTAGTGATTTTATTCCCTTCCTCTGACCCATTTTTGTCTAGTCAGCTCAAGGAACAGATGTGGGCTTTTATCCAAGTGTGTAATATGATAAATATGCGTTCTGTGCTTTAATGCCTCGTGTGGTGTTCTCTGGAAATAGACTTGAACAATGACAACTATACTTGGCATTTGGAGGAATCAGCTGGGCTATCTGAGGTTCACAAAGTTCAAATAGGAGAGCTGCAAGCCCAGAAGAGGGGTTTTTTTGCAGCAGAGCTGGCTTATCCCAGCCTTACTTTTGCTTACATATCTGAAATCCTGTCAGGAATCCCTCTGCTGTTCCTCACAGTTATTAGACAAAAGCAGGGAATGCTGTGGAGAGTGACCTCATACATTAAGCATGCTTATCCACTTTTCTAGGAAGCAGGATATTTCCGCAAGCCAAATGCAAATTTATGACTTGAAGCCTTGTAGAACAATAAGAAAACAAAAACAAAACCAAAAAACCCCCCAAAAAAACGAAACCAAAAAGAAACACAAAACAAAACAAAAACAAACAGACAAACAAAAAACAAAACAAAAAAACCCCCAAACCTGAGAAGCTTAATTTTAACTGAATTCACAGCAACTTCTACATTTGGATTTCCGATCACAGAGAAATGAACATGGCAGGTGCTGGCTGTGATAATGATGCTGAACTAGTGAACTGACCTGGCCATACACCTAAGAGGTGAATCATGCTGCATCACAGACTTATTTTTAATATAAAGAAATTGTGTATCTCAAACTTTTAAATATCACGGCAACCTTTCACATGGAGTTTTTGGACACATTCCCCTACTCACAAGTAGCTGGCTGTGGACTTGACGGACATAAAACAGGATGTAGCACCTGGCTATGCAACTATTTGTTGGATGCATTTCATGCTTATCTGAAAAAAAAATCTGCAAATGACTCATTTTTTTTTCTTAAGAAATTAGATGTAATAAAAGTTTTCAGGAAGGAATCTTTGTATCATCCATATCCTGTGTTGATATCCAGACTCCCTTGTGCTTTATACATCATTTCAGTAACCAACAGCTTAGGAAATTGGGCACTTTCTTCTTTAACTCATTCTTTCCTAAGATGCATTAATTTAGTTGTCAGCATGTGCACGGAAGCAGCCCAGGTAGCTTCCTACTGCTTAGGCACAGCTGAAATCCAAACATGAAGTGGCCTTACCATCCATGCACTTGACTGGCCACAAAGTAGTTGGCTTAAACCCATCTTTGTCTACAACAACATTCTGCTGGGTACTGCAGCTGCAGGACATCAGCTACCTGTAAATATGTACAGTTGAAACAGGAGAAGCCATCAGAGATCAGACTCATCAGCTAAACAGGGCTGAGGTTGTCACTTTTTAGACCTAGATTTATTTAACTTGTGCTAATGTCCTACATGTAGCATGTAGACCTTCCTTAGTTTGTACTTTTAGGCATGTTGGTAAGCATTCTTTAATATAATTTAAATGTTTGGTGGAGATAAATGTCATCTGTCTTTGACAGAAGAAGCTGGCCTGGTTTCCAGAGGTGCTGGTCATCACAGGTGAAATTTAATCACTGCTGAAAATCAAGACTTTTTTAGTGACATACCGACTGGGGAATGATTTTCAGGTGTTGAATTTACTCCAAGGCAATTAACTGCCATTAGTACTTCTAAAATTCCCCTTATCCCCCTTCCTACATAAATACATCTATTTATCATTAACCCCTGAATTGCCATAGAGTATGTTTTGGATCTGATATACTTTCTGGAAAAAACTGCAAGTTCAAACAGTCTAGAGAATGACTGCTGGTCAATCTCTGTAGGCCAAATTTCTTTTCCACTAGAAGTTCATTTTCATATTGCTTTTTCTACCCTGCTGGTGTTTCCATTAGAGGCAGGACAGCAAGACTTCTGACCCAGCCAAGCCATTTTCACATTCCTGTTCTTAGCACTGTATTCTAATACTGTCTTTGGATTATTCAATTAATCAGTTACATAGGATATGGAGATTTAATTGCCTTAAAAAGAGGAAGATTATGTCATTGATTGTTTTAAGATGGAATCATCTGAGAAATGCATAAGTAGTGAGAATTTATTCTCCATAAACAATATGCTTAGGATCTGAGGAGCCAGACTACAAGTTAATATTAATGTAGAATGAATTCATTTTCCAGATGTTACATCAGCACTGAACTCTAAGAATGTTATCTCAGCTGGAGTAATACAGAATTTTACTCACTGAAATGAGTACTGTAGAAAGCTTATAAAAAATAGCAATTAGTTACCTGGGTTACACACTCTTCAAGCAGGAAAAGAAAAACAGTTGATTAACATGAGAATATTTCTGGTAAGCCTAACTGACTGACGTGAGCATGTTATTTTAAAAAATGCTGATAGAAAAATGACAGAATGAAGGACATCAAATTTTTTGATCCAAAGTTAAAATTTGATTTATCAAAAGAAAATATTTATTAATAAAATTTTATTTTATCTATCATCTGTTATATTTACATACCTTTATATATCTACTGCATATTTATATAGCCGTGTAAGCTACAGTTACCTATCTATGAAAATGAAAGTAAGTGTTTTTAAATTTGAGAAACCGTCTTACTGTGTGTGCTTTAGACCATTTAAGCCTATCACAAATACGTAACAAGGTTGCCCTTCCCTCAAAGCATTTCAGTCACCTATCCCTAAACCAAAATTCCTGGCAGCTGGGAGATCTTTATCTTACCATAGTAAAATAAGAATTCACTGGACACAACTGATTAAATAGATTTCCTCAGTATACTTGGGACAAAACATTTCTCAGAGCCAGCAGAAGGCCAGTGGTATCCCGCGGTGCATTAGGAGGATCACTGACATCAGAAGAAGGGAGGTGATCCTGCCCCTCTGCTCAGCCCTGGCAAGGCCTCACCTGGAGTGATGTCTCCAGTTCTGGGCTCCTCAGGGCAAGGCAGATGTGGAGCTCCTGGAGTGAGTCCAGTGGAGAGCAAAGATGATTGAGGAATGGAAGAATCTCTCTTCTGAGGAAAGGCTGAGAGAGCTGGGCCTGTTCAGTCTTGAAAAGAGAATATTGAGATGGGACCTCATCAATGTCTATCAGTGTCTATAGGGAGGTGTCAGAGGATGGACCAGGCTCTGCTCAGTGGTGCCCAGCAATAGGACAAGAAGCAATGAGCAGAAACTGATGCCCAGGAAGTTCTACCTGAAAATGAGGAAGAACTTCTTTACTGTCCCATGACCACGCACTGGCACAGATTGCCCAGAGAGGGTGTGGAGCCTCCTCACTGAAGGTATTAAAAAAAACATCTGGACCAATCCTGTGCCATGTGCTCTGGGATGATGCTGCTTGAGCTGGACCAGACAACCCACTGTAGTCCCTTCCATCCTGACCCATTCTGTGATTCTCTGAGAAATTGTTTTTGACAAATGCTCTGACAACTTTCAGCTTCCTGAGGATTTAGTGCATGTCAGAAAGTTTTTCAGGTCACAGTTCTGCTCTGTGGGCACACGTCTGATCCCTGTCATAGCACCTCTCTTGTTTTATTTGAGTATACCCTCTGTTACATTGAAGAGGTGCCAGGGAGGTAAACAGTCATGAATATGCACCATTGCTCCAATTGACAGGTTCACCTCTATATGACATGTTTTCTTAGATGTTAAATCAACATCATAATTATTCCTATAAGATATAATTTTGAAGTCTATTTTGTGGATCAGAAGAAAGACAGCAGAAGTTATCTGGTTTTTGATATTCTCAACTAGAAGAAGAGAGAACAACACAACCCGGCAACAGGAGCTCCTGTTTCTTAAACTAACTACAAGTGCACAAAAGTCCCATTATATTTTATCTGCTTTAGCATGTAGCCCTTTAGCATGAGTCTTCTAGTACTTTGATGGAAAGTTATTAGTCTGACTTACATTTGGCAGCATTTCTATCACCTTAAAATGCTGATTCAATGACCACCAGTAATATCTGAACATCTAAAGAGGGTACCATTTTTCAGCTGATTTTCCTTCCTGCTGATACAGATTTAGGAGAGATATTAATGAATGTTCACTCTAAGTCAAATGCAATTACAGCCATAGATGTGGATTCTTTTTTTTAACTTGGAGCCATATGTATGCATGCAAAATGTATATGAAATACTGCAGGATGTTAACAATATTTTGAACCAAAAAAAAAAAAAAAGAATCTGGACTTGGTTATACATGAGGAACCTTCTTTTTCTTGGGAAATAGAGTTTCCAGCAAGATTGTAAACAGAGAAGAGACATCACATGGCTTGCATTATTTCTACAAGCTTTCTCTTTCAAAATGAAATACTGTAACATTTTATGTGTTTGACTTACTGTGGTGGAGAAATAAGAATAAATTTTTGAAACATTTGTGCTCATAATTAGGCCAAATTGAGTCTGATCAAATAGAATTTAGGAATTACAGTTATGCGTCAAATCTCCTGTGGAAAATGAAGAAGAAAGAAAAGAACCCACTATAGTCATCAAGACTTTCACAAAAGATTGAGGAAAAAAGAATGATCCCATGGTTTAGACACTTGATTCAGGTCTTGATCCAATTTCTTCCTTGGTTTGAATGACCTGGTGTTTTATCTGAATTGAATTTTTCCATCTCTCAGTTTCCCATTAGTAAAGCAGTGATTAAACCTTTCTATTGGGGGTTAGGTTTCTTTCCTTTGTTCCTTCCTACCTATAGAATTTTTCCCGTAAGTTGCTGAGAAACACGGGCTACTGGGTACTTAGGGGTACTTTAGAAAACAAAGGTCAGGGAGAAGGAGGGCATCTGGTTGCATTTCTCTCATCTGGGGAGTTTCTCTCCAAGGGACAGAGATACAGAATGGGACAGGTAAAGGACAGAAGCTGGGGCAGCTTCTGACTGTCTTGTTCTCGGTTTTGGAGGAGGACAGCCAGAGCTGCTGCTTGGGGAAGGGAATTTGCTGCTGCTACTGGAGCCCAGCGCAGAACTGTTTCTTCTGCTGTGGGGGTGAGCCTCTGCTCGTGAGAGCAGCCACTGAACTGGGACCTTATTATCACCTCCCTCACTAAAAGAGGGACCTATCACCATCAGCCCATGTGCCTGGGAAGCTGGAGCTCCCTGCAGGGAGCCAAGCCACTGCTGCCCCACCCCCGCCACTTCCTTGGCAGTGCTCTGGGTTTCTCTGTGCCGTAGCCCCACACCCTCTGCCCTGCCGTGATGTCCCGCTGGTCCAGCCGCGCCGCCATTGCCCGGAGCTCCCTGAGCCCGCGCCACAGCGCCCCCTGCAGCCGCGGGGGAATCACTGCAGCTGCCCTGCCTGCCGGGAGCCACCAGCGCCCCTGCTGGCTGTGACCGGAACTGCACCAAGGGGAAGTGCCGGTGGCCGAGAAGGGTTTTGCTGTTCTGTTTGTTGTTAATGCCAGCGTTGTTGATATTTGCTTGCCTTATTATACATACCAGTAAAAACCTGTTATTCCTATTCTCATATCTTTGCCTGAGAGCCCCCTTAATTTCAAAATTATAATAATTCAGAGGAAGGTGGTTTACATTTTTCATTCCAAGGGAGGCTCCTGCCTTCCCTAGTAGACACCTGTCTTTCAAACCAAGACATCTTCCTTTCCCATTTTCTGTTTAAGTTACAGGTCTTTCCAAGCCAGAATCCATCCAGAATGTGTGTGCCCAAAGGAAGCTTATCACACTTACATGGTTTCTGAAAATTGGTGATATTCCTATAGAAGCACAGAGATCACTGAGAACAGGTGTGCTTCCCTCTATTCCTACATTCTCGCTCCCTTACATGGAGACTAAAGACTGAATTCAGAAAAATATGGATGCCAAAATCCCAAAATGCAACAAAGTGCAATGCTTGAAGGGGTACCTAAAGCCGACAAGTAGGTGAGTTATTAGCAGCCTATTGAAGAAAAAAGATATGGGGACTAAGAAGAAATGGAAGCAAGCCCCATGGTATTTAACTTCTTCTCTAATAAATCTAAGTCTATAAAGTACATCAGGGCATGCTTAATGTTTTGCTCTGGCTGACATTGGCACCTCCTCCTTGAATAAGTTGGATATTTTGAATACGGTATACAAAGGTACTTGCTGTCCCAGATTCTGCTGCAAAAACTTAGCACCAAAGTAGGGTGTTGCAATATGTAGACTTGGCACAACTTTCCCTGTGTAAAGGGAAAAGATTTTTAGTGAGGGCAGAGTTGTCAAGCCTTGAAAGTTGCTAATGACTTTGCTTGAAATGCAGTGAAACCAGAGTATGCTATCATCCAGGCCACTGATTAGGATAACTGAAATATAACATCAAAACTAAAACTGTGTAACTAATGGGCTTGAATTGGGAATAAAGCTCTATCCAAGTAATATATGGTGGGATATCATCCTGTTCATTGCAAAAGGCCCATGCTTGAAGAATCATTTTAGCCACCACTGGAGAACTTTTCACAAGTCTTTCCATCTGAAGGAAAGAAGTGAATAGGAATTCTAAGAGTGTGTGAGTGTGTGAATTATTGTTAACGACCAATATTTTCCCAGCGCATTAGAAGGGATGGATTTTTAAGTATCAAATTGATATTGTTAGGGTTATGGATAGGTTAGACTTGCATATAGCAAGAGTTGCATTGGCTGACCCTCTTTTCTCTTGCAGAAAGTGTTTGAAGTTCACACTTTTCCTTCACAAATTGTCTTAACCAGCATTTTAGGACAAAGTTCTAAAAGGAAGCAAAAGTCTAATGAACTTTCCAATTGGTATAAAGATGATTTTGTCTTTAAAAATATCTAATTTCTGTAGCAAGGGAGGGGATTATTTTGCACCATATGGTAGCTGTCCTGTGATGTCATAGTGATTAATGACAGGATCAGTTGGATGCTCCAGTGGCATAACAAATGACCTGGGTTTCCTGTAATGGCAATAGTTACACGCCCATACAGGACCCTGCAATTAGCTGAGCTCTACTCATGGCTCCCCATGGGGTTAAGCATAACTATAGAATAAATGTGGAGACTACTACCAGCTTCATGAGGATGTGGGTCAAGCATTCTGTGACTTCTGGCAGATCTCTTAGACTGTGGATATCTGTTTCCCATCTGTAAAACTGATCTTATAATTAGCTGTTCACAGACTTGATGTAAAACTAGCTGGTTGGAGTATGTCAAACCTTTGCAGAAGAAAAACTTCAAGTGAAAATAACATTTTAGTGAAACTCTCTGTGTATTTTTAACTCTATCATAGACTGAAGAACCTCCATCACTCTCTGCCTGATTGGCCTCATGATTATTTGTCAGATAAAACATGGAAATCTTTATTAAATGCTTTGTGCTCTACTTTCAAGTCAAATATTTTTTTGGGTAATCATTGTTCCCTGTCTGAAATAATTCTGGAAGCAGATAAAATACTGTGCTGTAGAAAAGTGATACAGACAAGGAATGACCCATTTATCCCAGTAGCAGCCTTACTGACAGCATGATGACTGTGACTGTAGTTATTATTTTTCCTGATGAAAAAAATCCCAAAACAACTAAAAAATATTTCTTTTCTTGATCCAAGTTTTAGATTTTCTTTAGCTTTCCTGATAGCTTTGGTCAAAACTACAATTAGAATTTAAAAAAAAATGCTTCTTGGATATAAGCTGTCTTTGAAATCAGACTTTGCATTTATCAAGCTGCTGAGATTCTCTGAACCCCAGATTTTTGAATGATTCATCATTTGGAGCTGTGTGCCTATAGTGATTGTAGTATAATATTAATTGGTTATTTCATTATGTTTCAATACCTTTTTTCCACTGCTGGTTACTGGGCAGTTCAGTCAGCAAAAAAAAAAGATCCCATTGTACTGACATTGGGTTTTACCAAAAGACATAAGGCCATTTCTGACAAGTTTAGGTTCTTTCACTTAGCAGAAAGTGAATGCTCCTAGATTATGAAGAGAGTGCTTAAAGGGTGACATGGTTGCATCCTCAGTCTAATATTTTATGATTTTCATTAATAAATCACACCTCTCAATGGTTTCTGAACCTTGCAGTATATGAATGTATAATTTTTTCACACTGGTGAGAGGAGCTTATCCAAAACTCTCCTACACTACTAATATTCTGACTGCAACAGTGTCTTGGAAGAAGGAAAAAATTGCATCTCTACAGATATTTTTCCTCAGGCTAGATGATCCAAAAACTACAGATGTGAACACTGTGCACTCTATAAGCTAACCAACACATAGATTCATGCTCTTCCTTGATTATTCACTGTTTTCAAGACAAGTTTGGCAGTGGGATGAACACACAAGCTTCACACAATTCGTGGAAGTGAAAGAACAACATTCACACAGATCACATTCCAGTGATGCCACCCTGCATGGTGTCTGGAGAATACCAGGTGCCAGAAACAGTGATGGGAGAAGCTGGAGGTGAATACAGCTCGTTGGCTGGCTTCGTTCATTCAGAGCCCCCACCCCCTGCTTGCTCAAGGCAATGTCTTTTGATGTCATTTTGAAGTGATGGTTCATGGCTACTTTTATGGTCAGGAGGGTGAATAAAGCAGATCACAGCTCTGGTTTGGAAATGACAGTTCTGGTGCTGTTTCTATAGTGGGTAAAATTGTACATATCCTATGAATGCTCTCCTGGTTCATTTATTTTTTACTGTTTTTTGTATGATTATCCAAAAACATTCTCAGTTGCATTTTCTTCATTAGCCTAATTCACAATTTTTTTGTTGTTGTTGTTGAACTCTAAATTGAACTTCAGCTTTTACCAAGGATCAGCATTTCTCCTTACATTTAATTCATCCAGAGTAGCTATTGAGTGACAAGGGCAGTGTTAATTTATGATTGGATATTGGAACCTGAAGTAACAATTGGAAAGGGAGAGGCAAGAGGCTTTCAAAGCATTAAATTAAAACCTTTGGGCTATGGCTTAACTTGCTACTTATTTTTCTCATTTTCTTGCCATCAATACTTTTGTTCAACTCTTGATGTGATGTTTTTCACAGGGCATGGTCTGGGGCTTTGTTCACTCTTTGTTTTCAACTGATATATGGGATATTTTTCATTAGCTTGTATTATAGCCCATGCTCTGTCTGTTCTTACTCAGATGTCTGCTATTAATTGTCTTTATGAGAGTTATAAACATTTCTGATATATTTGATCGTGGTTCTCCTTTAACTTGCATGAGAATCAGATCTCAGTAAATAAAAACTGGAGATTTCCGGGGAAGCCTGAGAGCTGGAAATCTTCTGCTTCTGTACTAAACTGGCCCAGGGTACCATCATGCCCATAGATTAGTGATCAGAAAAACCAGAGAAGCTGATCCCTTTTCCTGGAAGGGTTGGTCTGGGCCAACCAAAAATCTGCCAGACAATGCCTGGGCCCAGCGAGTGAGATGGGATGGGACAGGACAAGGGCTGTTCACATCATGGACCAAGCCAACCTGTTCAACTTTACTGAAAGGGAAGAGTGGTGAGACTTATAAATCCAAGTCTATCCATTTCCCAAATGGGACATAGAAGAGGTGTAGGATATTATTTTAATTAATATTAAGATTAAACTTTAAAAGTAAATAAGAAAACAGAAAGACAAAACATAAAATAGAAAGAAGAAATTGATTCTGAAGAATAATTGCCAACATACTTTTACAAACTTTGGTGAAGAAGGAGAATCTGAACTGAATTATCTATTTTCATAACTTCTTATCCTTAAATGTACTTGAAGTTGTTAGGTGCTTCAGGGTTAGAAAGAGCTGCCAGGCAGACTTATTTATATATATATATAAATATATAAACTCAAAAAAACCTCCATATTAAAAAAACCTCCAAAATAAGACATTGGAAACCTCTTTCTTTTCTGAGTAATATACTGACATGTTTTTATCCTATTCTTTTTCTTTTTTTATTTTGTCTTCCACATTGACTGTCCTTTTGGAGTAGAGACACAATTTGCTGGCAGTGAGTCCACAATAGTGCTCTGAGCTATTGCAATGACAGTTGTGATTTTTCATGAAATCATGATTTGAAAAGAATCCTATTATTTAAAATAAATCTGAATTGCTGAGTATCTCAGACAGTGAGTGCTAGCAAAAAGATGATCAAAGCAGGTGTGAAGGGTGGTTGTTGGTTGAAGATTTGCTTTCTTGGTTTTTTGTGGAATAACCAGGTTCCACTACTGCCAAGTCAAAAACACTTTAGTTATATAAGAAAGTTTAAATGTACTATAAACTCATTCTGCTGGTTCAGAGCTGTTCAAACCATTCTGTCTGCACCATATTTAATGTTTTGATGGAAGAGGCATCTGTCCTGTGCAATGGGCATAAAATCATAAAACCAGTATAAATTCCTGCAGTTCACCAGTCATGAGCCCACTGCAATAAATATCAGATTTGATGTTTGGGCTATAAGGGACAAATGCTTTACTTGCAATCAGGCCACTGGTTTTGTCAAATAAATAGTGCCTTTCAAACAATAGTTAGGACCATTTCTTCCAGTACCTAAAGGAAGCTGGAGAGGTATTTTTCACAAGGGCATGGAGTGATAGAACAAGGGAGAGTGGTCTTAAGCTGAAGGAAGGTAAGTTTAAATGAAATTCTTCCCTGTCAGGGTGGTGAAGCAATGGAACAGGTTGCCCAGGGAAGCTGTGGGTGTTCCACCTCTGGGATCGTTTAACTGTGGGTTGGGGCTTTGAGCAACCTGGTCTAGTGGAAGGTGTCCCTGCCCATGGCAGGAAGGCTGGTAGTAGAGGATGCTTAGGCGCTGTTCAACACAAACCATTCTATGTCTCTATGAAACAAAAGAAATTTTACTCATTGTAATGAGTCAGTCCAAAGCATAAAATTTTATTCTGAAAAAATAAAATTTTATGGCCTGAACTTACTGGTCTTATGTATCAGGCTAAACTCTGATCTCTGTTATGCCAGGTTCAACTGAGATCCCTTCAAGGTCTGTAAACAAATTGTACCCTGGTCAATTGATGCATTACCAGTGCTGAAAAAAAGTGTAAATGGGATCTGAATGAATTTCAGTTTGTGACAGTTAAAAACCAGAAAGTATTGATGCAGACAAACCTTATAAAGTACTGGTGAATGAGTGGAAGGATGACTTTTTCTAAAAGATGTTTCAAAGTCTCACTGGGAAAAGGTTTTGATGAAAGCAAGTGATACAGCCAGAAAGAGCAGAAGGTTATGGATAAATCCTTTGTCGTTTTCTGGAATGCTCACTCTAACAGGTTTACATGTATCTGACATTGTTCAAATGATTCAGAATTTTACAGAAGTCTCCCCACACAGAGAAATGAGGCAAAGGAGTTGAGTAAACTGGAATGAATCTCAATGCACTATCAATGCAATGACAGAATTTTACAGAGCAAAAGTTGATGGAATTGTGTCTGAGAAGCCAGTGGGAAATTCCCACAGAAAAATTGGATTCAGTGTTTGTTGCTGCTTGTCACTTCCTGTTGCATTGAAACCACCATTTATTGTTATCCTGCCTGGGTGTCCATGAAAATTAATTGAATCAGAGCCAGCAGTAACTAATTTCTTTCCTATGTAGCTTTTGCTTGATAGAGTCCTAAACTGTGAATCGCTCCACTTCAGAAAGAAGCGCTCAGTTTTTAATCAAGGATCCTGATGCAAGCTTACAATCAAGAGACTGTATTAGTAAATTATGTCTTAAAATACTAAAAAAAATATACTATTTTGTATTCTGTTTTGTTAGACTGAATTGATTGGCATTTTAAAGCTTTTTCCTGTAACAATGCAGGGATATTTTAAAGGTTTCTGGTTCCATAGAAATTAAAGGGGTTTCTTAGCTCCTCTATATTTGGAATCAGTTCTTAAAATTACATAATTTAAAAATGAATTAGTTTTGTTACATGCAAGTATCCTGAAAAATCTTACTTCTGAGAAGTAACATGGTGAGTAACAATTCCATATGAGTAAGGATAAGACAGGGAGCTGGACAGTAATGTTGCTGCTGGAGCAATTTGAAGGAAATATGTAAATTAGTCACTAGATATTTAGAAATAATTTCTCTATGAGCAGACTATTCTTCTTTAACCATTCAGAGATTTTTTTCATCACTTTGGGCAAGAGAATTTTTCTTGGATTCCACAACACACTGTAGCAATTCTAAATTCAACTTTTTTTTTTTTTTTTCTTTTTTTTTTTTTTTTTTTAATCAGGCAGATACAGGCTGAAATATTGGATCCAAATCCTTTGCAGATTAAGGAAAAAATTATATGCATATACATGATTCCAGCTGGCTGAAACCTCTCCTATCAAGCAATACAGAGACCAAATGCAACCAGCATCAAGTTTGAAGAAACTTGATATCTGAGCCTGACTTTCACTCTTAGGCTCAGAACCATTTTGAATAGATACACTTCAAACACCAGAATCATTCTCATCAATGACAACTGCATCCTTTATTGACATGGAGAATATGCTTCAAGAGCACTCTTTGGGGGAAGGCTCCCACAAACTTTTTGAAAACCTCAGAAATGATGAAATGGCCCATAATGCATACATTTTCCCCCCTACATCTCTGTTTCATAGAAAGAAATGGTATTTATATTTTCCTGTACAAAGAGAACCTGACTCATACCTAAAGTAATGTCTCACTCCTCAATGCAGTGTGTTGTTGTGGTTGTTAGGGTAGCCTCAGAAAGGCAGACAGAAAATCCACTAAACAGGAAGACAAATGAACTGACTACTGAGTCCAGCATCATGATCAGTTTTCTGGTCTACAAAACACTTTCTGATCTCTCGGTCTGTTAGAGCTGGTTGTTTAAAAGTTTGTCCAGGCATGCATGCAAGCTCTCAGAATAAATACCCCTGCTTACCTCTGCTTCTTTTCTAAAAGTGTATCTTTTATTGCCTTGAAACCAGCACAGAACTCTTGAGCACATCTGTGGATGCAGGTTACGTCACAGAAGCAAAACACAGCAAAGAGCCCTGATCCTCTCCCCAGTATGAGGAACTTATTTTAATGAGCTCACCAGTTCAGACTGAAAGTGATTCACTTACCTGCAGAGATCCAAAACTTGCCAGTCCGTGTTTGATGGGAAATGTTGTTGGGGTACGTGTTAGGTGTGGCAGCTGTGGGTGCAGGTGTGCATGTGCTTGTGAGCTGCTGCCCTCTGCTGCACACCTTCCTGGCAGCTGACCTCTAGCCTCCTCCTCACCAGCCACAACAAGCTCATCATGTGCTGAAGCTGGAGAAACTACTTCCCTTCTCCAGTGAGACATACAGAGAGTCACCAAGATTTGCTTTGAGCCACCCATGACAGTTCTAGCAGGCTATAACTGTCTTGCAGCAGTCTAGAGCACTGCTTCTGCTCTGGCATCAGGTGAGTGTGCAGATCTCCTCAGCCCCAGCATCTTCACCATCACCATAGCAGTGGGAAGAGACTTCTACATGAAGAAAATCTCTATATGAATACTGGCAACTGTAGTAATTAAGGCTGTAGCAATATGCATGTAAGTCAGCACAACCTAAAATTTTACGTGTTCTTCTCTTTATGTATCCTCAAGACAAGAGTGAATTTCCTTCAAGCACCACGGGGGAGGTTGTGCCAGCTCCTGGGCTCAGTTTTTGCCAGGGACCATGCACTTGGTCAATCACTTCCCCCCACAGTATGGAACAACAAGACATGAACAATACCTCTTCTAAGAGAAGGGGAGAAGGAAGATCCTTCCTCTCTGCCCACCACTGCAAGAGCAATGGCTTTCACTTCTAAAGAGCTGCCCTGAAGGACTCAGTATTTGTATGTCTGAGGAGGGTTCTGGGAAAATTGAGCATGATGAGAAATCTGCAAGTTAAAAACAACACAAAATGTGTGTGTCTGGCAGTATCTAAGGACAGAAAACATAAGTTAGACTGTTCAGAAAGCTGTAAGGGGACTGGATATGGGAAAAGATTTTTTGACCTAAACATTTTTTTGATTCAGATTCAGGGTCTCTGCCTACTGACAAGGTGCTAGCCATCTTAGGATGGCTTAAGAACAGGCGAGTTTTGACTTAGGCTGACAACTGTCCTGACACTCCCCGGACTCCAGGCAAGCAGAAGACCTGGCCTTCTGCTCCCTGCTGCTCATTGACATGTCTGCAGGAGACTACAGCCAGCCCTTGCAGGTCTGCCAGCCAATATACTCCTCTGAATGCCCCCTAACCTAGCTCAGCTGCAAAAGAGTTCAGCTAGCTGAAGCTGTTTAAAACAGGTTTTGCTGGCCTG
This sequence comes from Chamaea fasciata, assembly GCF_029207755.1. NCBI lineage: Eukaryota > Metazoa > Chordata > Aves > Passeriformes > Sylviidae > Chamaea > Chamaea fasciata. The sequence continues at coordinate 9,963,074 of NW_027094086.1, read as the reverse complement.
GTTCATTCTGATTCAGATAGTTTAAATAAGCGTATTTTTTGTACTTAGTAAGCTGGAGCTGTCAAAAGGGCAGTGAAAGGTATCAGGCTGAAGAGTGTCAGATCACAAAGTTCAGTCACAAAAGGACACGTATCCAACACCCCCAAACTGTTACGAATATATTCTAATATATTCTTTCCTTATAGATTTATATTTCCTGTGTATTTGTGGATGTGTGCACATGCAATAGGAATGGAACAAGCCATGGACCTGGACAGAGAAGGGATTATGAAAAATGAATAATAAGAAATGAAACTGCTCCCAACTACACACTGTCAAACCATCCAAATTTAAATGCTTTTTCTCTTAGGAAATTGTTATTTAAGACTTTCCAGATTGAATTCTCTTACATTTATCTTGCACATGCTTTTGCTCCTTTCACCTGCTCTCCCTGCAAATTATTTTTAACTGCAACATCTGAAATTTTGAATTGATTTGAGCTGTCTTAATGTGGCCTAGAACAAGAAATAATAGTGCAATTCCACATTTTCTTGTACATTTTCCAGTGTGTGGTTAAAGTATACTGGGAGAGCCAAATACAGAAAAAAACCATGAAAGTATCATGGCTGTGTGAGCATATTGAATTACTGATGATACAGGCAATATGAAACTCTACTTAAATGCCAGGGTTAACCAGGACCTTGCAAGTGATTAATCGTTGGTTTTAAAATTCTGAACCTTTTTGTCTTATGATATTTGTACCATTTTTAATTCACCAATCACCCTCCTTATGATTCATATATCCTCTTCATTATTCCAATCTTATTAACATTTTTATTATATTCATAAGATTAGCCAGTCCTGGTTACAACCTCTAAAGACACATTTGGGACCTAGCCCAACCATCTAAGAAAAAATGAACACATCTTTCTCATGGTTGGAAAACTGGTCTGGAATGAACACTGTGTAAAATATGACCACCAAATGTGTGACTAAAGAGGGTGGATTATGGTTGCACAGTCTTCCCTGACCAGCACTTCAAAACCCCCTGCACCTTTTCCTTACACGTCCAGTCTTGAAGAAAGCTTTTGTACGAGCTCTGGGGTTTTGCTGCTGTTCCACAGTTTTCCAGGGACAGTCAGGTTACTCCTGGTCAGTGACTGGGGGAAGACATTCGTGCGTTGGCACTGTAAGCAGAAAGCAGCTGCTTTGTGCCTATTTGAGTTTCAGGCACATATAAAATATGAAGGAAGCTTGTCAACTCAGATTAACTTTGTGGAGACAACCCTTCTTCACCCCATATTGCAAACAAAGGAAGAGAGTCTGGAAAAAAAAAGAGCCTTTTCGTGAATAATGCCCTTGACTCTGTGCAATCAACATTAAATACCCTTGTTTGTTGGCTACCAAAATTGTCAAAACAGAGCAAGGAAAGTTGCTTTATTACAGCACAAGTCACCAAGTGCAGCTCAAGGGGAGGCAGGTCCTTCCAGATATTAGCTTCAAACACACAGATGCAAAAAAAAACCAAAAAAAAACCCCTCTAAAAATGACAAACTGAGACTGTATAAACAATTTCAACACACAGCACTACTAAAAGAATATGTTCTTGGTGGCAGCAGCTCAAATAAATCACTCCTACTGAGCTTGCAGCAGTAGTTTAGAGCCTGAATCTCTGCTCTGATTTAAAAGAAGCTAGAGGAGTGGGGCTTTTTCAAATTATAGTGAACTTTTTGCTAATGTAGGGAATTTTAGGTTTCTGGAAGAAGTAAATTGTGAGGTAAACATGACCTCCTTTTGAAAAATTGCCCTGAAGACTCGAGCTCTAATAATCTAATATGGAGTTAATAAAACCTGTGTAGAAAAACAGGAGGGAGGATACCAGGGTTGTTGTGATATTATTTTTGAAGACAGTCTGGGGCTTTGTGAAATACCTTGTATAAGTTCTTATTCAATTTCAGAGCAGTTATGGGATTTGTTAAGCACACTGGCACTTTGTAATAATGGAGATATTTAAGGGTACTTTTAAATTGTGGTGAGATGTAGAAAAACTTGGTTTTCATTTTTTCTTCATCTGCCTTTGGCATCTTACCTGTGCCTTTAGGAACTCTTTTCCCTTTGTGTCACTGAGCCTCTGATTTATCACAAACTCTTGCATATCAATAAGTTCATGGGAAAATTGTGTCTGCTGGAAAGTCAAGTACTGGTTACTCTTTGCTTTTCCAGACACAGAAAAGGAATTTGATAAATAATTATGTCAAAATAATTTCATTGAAACAAAATAAGCTGTTGTCACTTTTTGTATATTTATAAATCTATATTTTTACTTATTGACTTTTTTGTGTTTAGAGGATGTATATATACATCAGAAGGATCTTTCACTAATGTTCATAAAATTTACTTTTCACACTGCTTCTCATGCACCTTTAACCCTATTTCTAATATAGACAATACTCCTTTCCAGTACAAATAGTCCTCTTAGAATTTTACCCTGCATTTTCATTTGATATTTTGGGATTTTCAATGAGATTGAACTTCATTCAACATTGCATTTTATATCTCATGACAATTTGCCTCTGTGGAAACCAAAATGAAGTTAGTATAGAAAGTTACCACACTGATTTTGCAGCATTACAAGACTGCATCTAAATAGTTCTAAGTGACCACACACAGTACAGTGAGGCTGGAGAGGTGGCCAAATATTTGTAGCCATTCAGTATTTTCTAGCAATATGCTGGGACACTAGCTTCTATTGTCCAAGAAGGAATTCTGTCACCTATTGAATAAAATGATGGTTTGCATTTGTTTATTGCTTGACATGTAGAATTAGAGAGTGGATTAATCTGCCTGTTGATGTAATTTGGGTGTTCTTTTGCATGCCACTGAAATGCAGCCACCTCTGGGGAGATGTGTGGCAGCTGTGTATAGCTTAGGGCATTGCAATAGTGTGGGAACCAAGTGAAGAACTGTGATTTAGTGGCAACCTGGATTTTTTAACAGTTACTGCTTAATAAGTTCTTTGAAATGGTGACTTTACTGCCAGTTGCAGCAGCTGCAGGACTCTTAACTCCCATAAGGAGAAAATTTGAAATATCTAATTTCTTCTTGATGTTTTGTTGTCGCTGCTGATTCAATACAACAGCTGCCTATTTTAGTTTGTTTGTTTGTTTATAGAATTAAAGACATAATAAAAATAAAATATTTAGAAAAATAAACTGTTCTTAGCTACTAAGGAGACTCACACTTCATAAGTATGTAGGTTTTTATTGCTTTCTACCTGCCAGCATTCTTATGAAGCTTATCTGCTGCTTCTCTTTAGCTGCAGTTTTCATCTCTCAGTGTTTCCACAAAACCTCAATCTGCCAATCAATCTGAGATGATGGAAACTAGCATAATGTGATAAAAATCAATGGAACAACATTATTTTCCAAAACAAACAAAAAACCGCCTTGAAGTAAATGCATCATAGTTTGACCCCTTGGAGTAAAAACTGTTTCAACAAGCACTGTGTATAATGTTATTTTCCATAATAACAGTTAAAAGTAGCCATTTGTTCTGTGTATTGTAAAAGAGATGTATCCCCAGGGGTCTCAAGGATTAGATAGGCGTTGTTCTGGCTTGGGCTGGAGTCCAGAGAATTGCAGCAGCTGCATGTGCTCATCCATTCAACACCCAGGAAAGCTGGTGACAAAGAAAAAGATTCAGAAAAGGTAGAGTGTCAAGAGGAGAGACACCTGAGCAAACTTTTTTTTTCAATATCCAGTGAGGTTTTGAATATTCAGTGGAAAGATGCAGGTGGGACTGAGAGTGCCCCATTCCAGAGGACTCTGTGGTCCGTCAATTTGGGCTTTTTCCAGAGAGCACCATGACTTGTAAGCTGTGAGTCCATCTTCCCTCATTCAGAATCAGCTAATAAAGATCTGATACTTCACCAGAAAACATTGGAGCCCAATCCCACTCTCTGCAGAGTCCTGTTATTGTTAGAGAAAAAAAAATTAAGCTCTACATTAACAAGATCAGACTCAAATAGGAGTCCAAGAGTTCAATCTGTATGTAGAAACAATTAATAACTTGCTGCACATTGAAATATTAAGAAAAGTAAATTCCTACCACATCTATAAGGAAAGAAATTATAATTATCTGAGTTTTATGAATGAGGAAGCCAAGACATATTTTAGTTTATATGTCTCATTTAGAAAATATTTTAAATGTAATAAGTAGCACGAAGTCCTAGAAATACTTCCTAAATCTCTACTCTGCTGCTTTGTGGTAGTGACTTGTGCTAATTTTGTAATAATTTGGTATGAAGAAACATTTTCTGTGCATTTATTGCTTTCCAACATAATAGGACTGAAAAAAAAAATTGTCTGCTTTTAAAACAAAGCTGAAAAATAAAGATTCTTCTCAAGTTTTGAATAAATTATAATACTAAGTATAAAAGCAAAATAAGATGAAATTAAGCTAATGTCTTTCACTTTACATTGGTTCTAGAAGCGATCAGAACAGGTCTATCTAAGCTCCACACAATTAGATTTGAAGTTAGTTCATCCTCCTGTAAGGGAAGAAATCACAATTGGCCAATTTAGAAGCTGGAATGTTGCCACAATTAATCATTGTTTGATGCAAACCAAATAATAGTTATTGTTTAAATGTATTGAATAAAATCTCAATAGAGGATACACTTCATAAGCAGTGTTTATTTTCATGCAGTTTCCACACACATGATGCAGTAGCATCAGAAAAGCAAAGATAGCAAGACCGTGAAAAAAGCTGTGTAGCAGTAGATTATTTTAACTGAAGGGTCTGGTGAGTTTTATGGCCTTATTACTCTAAAAAATTCCTAGCATGTCAAAGTTTTTTGAAAAATAATGAGAATAGAGAAAAAAAAAAAGGGAGAGAAGATTTTGGATATGTGAGCTCAGTGTGGCTCCAAAATGCAGAGAAAGTTGCATTTGCAGTCAGTGAGAGTGTCAGAAGGCTGTCTCAGGTCTGCTGTCCTCTTCTCGTGACACAACCTTCTGCAGCCATGGAGTTTAACAAGAGACTTCTTCCTTTCTTAGCAGCTTTGTTGTACCTTTCAGCTGCTGTAGGGTAGAACGTAGAAAATTATGCTTTTGGGCAAAACACAACATCCTAAAACTAAGGATTCAGAGGAAATTGCTTATTTAATGCACCTCCCTGTGCCTTTCTCCTCAGTGCAGAAAAAAGTACATTTGGCAACAGCATTTCTCAGTAGTAGTTAAAGGATGGGAGAGAAGAGCTGCAAAAGTCTGTTCAATGTCTTTGTTTAAGATAACTTTTTTATGTATTTTAAAACAAAAGTGATCAAATAACAAAATTTAATTTCCTATGCTTTTGTTTCACTCTCCACAAGACTGCTTTTGCACTGAGATTTTAGAACATTCCGAGAGTTCTATGAAAGATTCCCATGGCCAGTTTCCTGATTAATTAGTTTACAATATTTCATGGATATCTGATATCTTTCAGACATTACCTTTGGGGGGCGTAAGTTGTTACAGGAGTAGCAAAAAGGGGATAGCAGATTTATAAGAGGAAGAATCTAAGCAGGCTGCTATGCAGACATTTCAGTTCTTCCACAGACTTTGCCGTATAATATATATCCATTGGAAGAAATCCTGTTTTCACTAAATTCAGTAGTTTAATAATCATTTCCAAGTGACTAATATTTTACCTAAGGAATTTTGAAATGGATGTAAACCATCAGGACACTGAGGAACATCCAATGAGTAGAGCTGGGTAGAGAATTCTTCCTGTATATTTATGATGTGGTAGAGCTCCAAGCCCTGTGCCCAAGTGGGGAGTCACATTGAGAGACTGACTTTGGTTCTAGCAGGACAACAGCTTCGTACAGCAGTACTCCCACTTGGCAGTCTCACTGGGACTAACTGAGGTCTTGGCCATCCCTGAAAGACTTTATATAGATTTTTCTGCATTTCTGGGCACATCACATCTTCATCCCTTCAACAACTCCTTGCTCCAGAATTCCTTACATCTTATCCACATTTATGTTGGATTAGTCCCTTTTGAAGATAGGATTTTAGACTACATGGACCACTACATTTTTTTCATAAGATCACTCTCAGAAATGTTTCACCAGTGTCATGTAGGAAGCATTTCTTTGTCTCTGATAAAAAGACAGTGGTCACAGAGAGCCACTGTCAGTGCTGGGATTTCACATTTCATTGATCTTTATCAGATTCAGACATTTTTATCTAACCAACTATCATCTCCTCTTATTCTCCAGCTCTTCAGCATTTCCCTTCTGCTTAATACAGACTGAAGTGTTTTTCTTTAATTTTTGACTTGCCTTTTGTCCAGGGTGGATTTCAGCTAAGTATTCCCAGCCCATATGTCTGACAACTCTGGTTCCTTCTCTGTTACTTTCCCATCCTCCCCATAGCCTGCAGCGCCTCCTAATTTAGTAATATCTTCTGATTTAACAATTGTAGTGTATGCTCCTTCTTCAAGGTCATTAATAAAAGTGTTGAATCATGCTGGGCCAAATTCCCATTGCCAAAGAACTTCCCTAAAACATGATGCATTTCTGTTTAAATTATACCTCAGTCAGTTCCCCTTTGCATTGTACATTCCCAGTGCTGGAGATGTGCTGTAGTGAAAAATCATAGATAACAATAGAAATATTCTAATATCTTGGGTTTAAATAAGCTGTATTTCAAAAGTTTCCTTGTACATTTGGAGCTTGAAATGCAGGTGTAACATATCTCAGTAGACAGAGGAGACGTATTAATGGGTTTGGCAGAGCTTGGAAAGTACAGACTGAGCCAACTGTTTGACTTTGGGAGAATGCCTAATGTTTTATTAGCACTTCTGCTTCTTCTCAAGAGAAGTCAATGGTCTTTTGGGAGGTCTGATAAGAAAAGTCATTAATGGGGTGCTAGTGTTTCCAAGGAGGGAAATTAAAATCATTCTGTACCCCAAAAATTGACTTTTTATAAGTGTATCTCAAGTTATTCTAACTTGTACCTCCAGTCATAAAAGGCATGAGGTATGAGGAGACTATCAGGGTAATGACATCCTCTTCCTCCCTAGGCATTTTGCTAATGTGTAAAGCTAAATAGCAGTTCCAAATAATTGACTTTACCTGGGATTTCTCAGTAAGGTCAACCTCTTGTCAGATAGCTATTTTCTGAATGCATCCTAACAGAAAAACTTAATGACCTCTATTTACTTCAACTAGAAATCCATCAAAGGGACAATTAGCTAATTTTGAGCATAAATTGGCTCCCTGGTGAGAAGCAAGCTTATAAATAAACCATTTCATTTGTTCACTGAACTAGACTGTCATGCAAGTGAAATTGCTGACTCCAAAGCAGACAAATGGGCAAACTTTTCTTGCCTTAAGTGCCCTGAGAGGAGTTAGGGGAAGAAACCATGGGAAGCAGTTTCCTTTGCCACTGCTGCTGTGCAGGCAGGCTGGATCCAGACTCATCCCTGCTGTATTACACCATTCTTCAGGGTAAAGCAGCCCAAGCTCTCTCCAGTGACTCTGTGAGCAGGCAGTAAATGGTGCAGACAGACAGAGCTCCTCACGCCTCCCGCCTGCACGCGAGCAGTGGGGGCATCAGCTCAGCACACGAAGGGAAGAGCGGGTCTGGGCTCACAGTTTGTGTAGAATCCAAAAGTGTTTGCAAGAATGTTGCAGTGTTGACTGTTGGCTTTTCCTCTCTTAAATGTTCCTGCCACCATGGTACTTGAGCACCTTTAGTCTACACTGCAACTGTTTTACCAGTTTAAAACAGTTTCCTGAAGGAAGTGCTGGTTTCTGGCAGAGTGCCTCAGTTTCCCATGCAAGGTGCTTGGTGGGACCTTTCCAGAGGAGTGAGGTAAGTAAGAAAAGTCCATATCTCAAGAGATTGCCTTGTGACACACACTGGGGTCTTCTTTTTCCAAACCAACATTCCTTGAAAGTAGCCTGTACATCTTGTCAGTACTCATCCCGACACTATTTCCACAGTACGAGCTTTGTTTAAGTGAATAAATGGCAATACCCTCAAGGTATTTAAGATGTGACAAATAGGGTAATAGACAAAAGGGGGGACATTGCAGGCCAGTTTCCAATCCCATGAGATGTGGAGACTGAAAACGTCTGATGAGACCTCGATGCATTCTCAGGCAGAAAACAGGATGGAGCTTTCCCAAGTCAGATGGGGGGTTCAGGAAGGATACTTTATAGCTGTCTTCACTCTATTTGAATAGTTTGCTCCAGTTTGCTGTGCTCAATGCTATCAGACCAGAGATTAATTGTTTATAAAGGCAGCCAAGTAACTGCTAGAGGCAATAAAAAGAGGAAGAAAGAACAGATCCTTTAAGTAGAATTTAATTACCTTCTTCTGCACATTGTTTTACTTTGCTAGATTAATATATAGTAACTTGTATAAATATGTGTGTATGCTTGTGGATGGGATGCTGCATGTGTGGTGGGATTGCATTTGTACACCCAGTTTACTCTGTTTTTTAATGCTGATTATCTTTGCTCATAGGAATATGCCATGACTAAATCAATGAATCTCATCCAAACTAACAAGAAAATAAGAGATACAACTGTTTTCACAACTGGGAAACAAAAAGTCTCCATCCTCAGGTAAATTACCTATGTTCAGAGGATTTTTGGGATCTTCCTCATTCTGTAAAACAGATGGCAGAAGAGTTCAAAATGCAGAACTTTGTTTTGGTCTTTCATACCTGCTAAGTGATGGAAAGGTCTGTTTGTGCTGAAGATTTCTCCCAGAAACTTTACCTTAAAGGGGCTTTATAGGGTCTCACCTTACACACTAATGTATTTAGGCCTGATTTAGAAAACTTGTGACTCATCTATCTTGAAGTATTGATATATCCGATAATTTTCAGCTGGAACACTGAAACCTTCCCAATAATCACACAGGGAAATGCACTAGGAAAACTCAATATACAATTTTTTCCCCAGAGAAGTCAAGCAAGAAATATTAGCTTCATCACAGCTTTATTGTCAACTGTCTCATTACTCATAAATGTTCTTTCTTTATTTCATATATATATATATATATATATATATATACATATATATATATATATATATATATAAAAGAATCCCCAGAAGTATGTCCTGGAGTGAAGGAAGACTGAGGAATGCCTGTCCTAATATAACTGAGATATTTCTAGTAGAGGCAGGATAGCTTTTACTTTCCATAAATTTCTGTACAATCTCAGTTTACAAATGCCATAAGTGAAATGAATAGCCATTCTCCAGAAGTTACAGATGTGGAAATATAAATCAATAAATACAATTAGGTCAATCCTGAAACCAACTCACACCAGACCTGCAATTAATGGAGCTACCTCCATTTACAAACCATTAAAAGACACAAACACAAGAAACATTGTCAAGGATTTTTATTCTTCCAATTAATCTTATTGTTTAGAAAAGAAAGAGTCTGCTACAGAAAGAAAGAAAGAAAGAAAGAAAGAAAGAAAGAAAGAAAGAAAGAAAGAAAGAAAGAAAGAAAGAAAGAAAGAAAGAAAGAAAGAAAGAAAGAAAGAAAGAAAGAAAGAAAGAAAGAAAGAAAGAAAGAAGAAAGAAAAGAAAAAAAAAAAAAAGGCTAAGAATAGACCCTAAAGTATGTTTGGTAGAAGAGTACTCATGCTCCCAGTATTTTGTGGAGAACCACAGCTGTGTGGGTCAGCACACATTCCCATAAAATGGTTATCAGATGCAAGCATGAAGTTTCCCAGCAGTACTCTGTGGTTCAGTTAGCAGCTAACAATTCTCACCACACAGCTGAAGTCATTTCCCTGGGTTTGCGCTAGTTTTTTAAACAACATGAAACACACCGCAAATTCTGGAAAGCTGAGAAGATAATTCTTGAAGCCAATGCTTGGTTTGGGAAAACTATAGGAGGGAGAAGAGATTTAAGGTATGTGCACGAGGTGTACAGGCACATCCTGTCTTACAGTGTATTTTCATTGCAACAAAAGGAAAAGTTGTTTTCAGTTATTTTGTCAAGGTCAGACCACACACCACCCTCTTCCCAGCTTGCAAATTTTATCTCTTATTCTCTGCAGGAAGGAAAACTGAGATATTTATATCAAAGCTGCAGGCTAGGGTCAAAGCAAGCGTCACTGATGAGATGTTCCCAGAGTTTAGAGTCAAGCCTCATTTCAGTGGAAAGAAAACCCATCTGTCTTCCGTTTTCCTTTACTGGATGATCACGCCTTAGAAGAGTAACACTTCAAGAGTGCTGAGTGAAGATGAGGGCCAGCTATTCCATGTGGTTGTCTTGGACCCTTCCACAAGGTTGAATTTGAACTGAAATCAAACACAAGTCCTTTCAAACTAGCTTTGTCAAAATAATGAGTCCTCTAGATGGGAAACAAACTAGGTGAATGAAATATTTCAGCTTATAATAATGGGAAAAAAAGAATTATAAGTGTTCTTAAAGATTCTGGTTGCAGCACAAATGAAGATGCATGTTGCTTTTTTGCAAAGAGGTCATGCTGCTTTAGGTATTCATTGGTATGGCCATTCCCAGTACATGCTCATGCAGGAATGCTAAAATTGCAGTTTCTTCTGTGTTACCTTCCATGGGAATTAATTGCTTAGTCTATTCTTACGATGGTCTTGCATGGGAAGGATAGTGTAAGCACTGTGAATTAACTGTGAGTTACAGAGAAAAGTGCGGGGGAAAAAGGCATTTTCTTGAATTTTGGCATCATAGATGGCTTATTCCTCCATTAGTCTTCTCTGACTTTGTCTCTGGTCAGCAAAAACAGAACAACATCCCTGGAAGAAAATTCAGGACACCTAAATCTAACATCTGATTAAAATCACCTTCTGGAAGAGTCTCTGCTTCGATCCATTAGCTATAGAGGGAGATGCCTCCTGACCAGTGGTGTTATCTGAGGGAAAGTCCATGAAAGGATGAGAAGATCACTCACAACTCTTTTTGTTCTTCTTGGTGCACCTTAGTTTCACCTGTCACAGCACACAGATCCCACTTACAGCTGTACTGTGGGGCTCCTGATGTTCATCATGCAGAAGCATTTAAATTCATTTGCCAGATTTAACCTCCAGACCACCACAGAATATGGATGCTCCAGATTGCATTATTGTTTTTCTTGATGGATGCAGTGTTATTAAATCTAGTGGCATAGATTCACATATGCTAGAAAAATGAAATATGACCTAACGTGTTCTTTCAAAATGAGAGACAATTAAAAATAGGTTATTAGAAGTATAAATCTTGCAGACCAATACCAACCCCTATCCTGCTTTTTGACCAAAGGCACTCTTGTGTATTTCCCCATTTTCTAAATAAAGTCAGTTGTAAACAGTTGTTATTATTATCTAGCTACTAGGAAACATTTTTAACCATTAATCTAAAACTACATTGCTAACAAGGTGGCATAATTTTTGTTTTTCAGATTTGGGGCAAGGACTGTGCAGAGATCAGCAGAAGGACTTTTCCACCTTTCCTAGTAGATTGAACTGGAGCAGGATATTCTTCTACTTCTTAGGTTACTCCTGTACCAGCTGACTCCCACTTTGCAAATTTCTCACTAATCCACAGTGGGTTCTAAACTGAAGCAATTAAAGTTGGAGGAACCTACTCATTCTGAGTTGAAAGAAATGATGTACACTAAGTGCATAGTAAATATTTTATGCTTCTTCTCCATAAGACATCAAAGATTATCATTGCTCAAAATACACTAAAGAATTTGCTTGACAGAAAAATGTTGCTTTCATGACTATTTTGTATAGCTGGTCAGCAAAAGGATTTTCCAACTAAAGGGAAAATAGAAAGAAAGCAGAATCTTACAAAATTATTTTACAGAATAACATGCAAAAAACTCATGTTTACTTCAGGTCAATGAAAAACCTTTATTCCAATAAACTGAAAATATTATCTCAGGCAGACCTTTTATGTCTTTTTTAAAATAAAAAAATCTACTTTCAAATTATGTTTTTTATTGTTTTAAAAAGAAATATAATAAAAAAAAAAATCGATAAGATTTCCTAATTATTCGTTCATTATAGACAGAAAAAGTTTTCAAAGGTAAATTTTCCAACTATTTTCTTTTCTACTCTTCCCATTTTAAATGTAGATGTTTACTCTGTAGTGTGGTCTTTTAACTGCTCTAAATAGTTCAGACCTTTTACAACAGTTCCTATATTACTGTTTCAAACCACTCTGTATTTTTACAATTAGCACCCTAACCTTTTCTTATCAATGTATTGTAATGATTTACTTAGTTCTAGTTAATAAGATACTTTTGTTCATATTTGTATTTCAGGATTTTTTGCTAATTTAGTTTCTGTTTAACTGTAATGGTTCTAAGTGGATCCAAATACATTAACGTGGTTTATTTGGGCTTGATATCAACAACAATGTAGCACTGATTCAAAAGTTACCAGAAGTAAGCTTAATGGTTTTAAGGAATAAACTACTCAGTGGAGTAGAATTCTGATGACAGCCAAGGATTTCCTTCCAGATCTTCTGAAGTAAAAATGTTACAACAGGAACCTTCAGAGTTTTTAGATTAAATTTCAGAAATTTTAACAAAAATTTTGATGGGAAAATCCCACCTACGTAACCATTCAGCTAGTATTAATGTGTAGATAAAGATATATATTAGATATAGACATAGATCAATGATATAGGTATAGATAGATTAGATCTAGATCTAGATAGATATAGATATAGATGATATAGATAGACATAAATATAGATATAAATATAGATGATATAGATATTCTGGTTATCAACTTTGTGTGCTGTGTATTTAATTTTCAGTGTGTTATGCCAAATCTCAAATATAAGAAGGCAAAAAAGCAACATAGCCTTGAGATATTTAAACAAATCCCATATTTTCTCATGGTCCAACTTTTGACATCTGAATATTTTCATTTGACAACCCTGCCATGACTTTCCATTAGCATTTACCAGGCTCAGCTTCTTCAACAAAGTATTAGGATGCTGAATATGAAAAAAGCTGTCAGTGACGCCTTAAGAGGCTACCTAGAACAGCGGCTAGACAGTGTTAAAGAAAATAAAGAAGGTATTTATTAAAAAGGTCTTCAAAGGATACACCTTGGGCAGTACAAGAGCCCAGCTGAGGCTACACCCAAAATGGATGATGGATCGTGAGTTTCCACTCTTTTATAAGTTTTGGTCCATTTACATATTGAGGTTAATTGCCCAATTACAGCCTCAGGTTATGAAGTCCCATCCTCCCAGTTTGCTCTACTCAATTGGCTGTTGTTTATACTCTTTGGGGCCTGAAGCTGCAGCAGTGTCCTTGGCTCTGGGGCAGGAAAAGGATTGTTTTGTCTGACTAAACTGTGAAGAGAACTTGCTAACACTTCATATGAAGTTCAGAGTTATATACTAATGCAGAATCTGGAAAATATGAAAGCTAAAACTTAAGGCATCATCAGCATTGTAAGCAACATAGGCCAGAAGTTCCCTTTTGCCACAAACCTAAGGTCTATAGTCCTGAGTTTTCAGACTGACTGCTTTTCCTGTGGGATGCTCTGGCTGAGTGTCTGTAGTGTGCTACCACTCTTACAAGAAATGGTTACAAGAAAAGCCTATGGGCAAAAGTTAAGTGGAAAAAGAAAACTGAAACTAAAAGCAGACATTTAAGGTGAAAAAGAGCTAATATAGTCTGTCTTTCAACAGCCCTTTCTGTTAGCTTGTAAAATATATTTGCCTTCCCCTCAATGGAGGCACCAAACATCCCTTTTTTATGGAATCACTTACTTTCCTGATGCTTTTTGGTACTTAACACTGCTTATGATTTCTTAATTCTTCATCATATTTTCTTTAAATAAGACAAAGACCTCAAACACTATTAGGAAAGGTCAGATGGATAGATAGACACATGCATGCACACAGAGTATGATCAAACAAGCCTCATTTCCTTACAAGCCCGAGGTAAAAATAACATTTTGCAATTTCCACTGCCAGAGTTTTGAGCACTTCTCATTACAGGATCAGGAATGAACCTTGGCACTGCTGACTGGAGTCATTTATTGTAGACAGTGGAATTATTGTTTACCCTCCAACAAAACATTTCCTCCTCCTTCTGGGCCTCACATGAGAAGCAGGCAAATTGTTTAAGAGGAGAAATCTAAATCCAACCATGGCTTCTAGAATCCCTCAACCTTTTGAGAAGTACCAAAGAGTTGAGGAATTATAGGTGAGGAATAATTGATTTGACATACTTAATTTATTCCTTGTGCATGGATATGTGTGAGTGTGTGGCTGTTTCCCCACACCAACCATTGATTGAGGAAAGTCCACCTACCTCAAGTCCAGTGAGAAAAAGCTTGTCTGGGTGTGATAACAGCACAGAAACCTTTTACAAGGTGACCTACAAAGAACAGACTGATGAAGAAGGTCAGTGCAGAGCAATTAGTCTCATGGTGAAGGAGCCAAGGGTTCACAGTGCAACGCATTGATAACAGCATTGCTTCTAAAATAAACAAAGGGAGAACCTTTTTCACACATAACATACTTTCAAGATCACAACATGTAATATAAAAATAAAGGGATTATAAAAATAAAAGCCAGTCGCGATGTTTCTGTGGAACAGGAGGATAGAACAAAAGGAAGCAAAGCACAGCCATTAGTTGCCTCTCTTCCTACTCCATGTAACTTTCTTCACCCCTGAGATCCACCATTATATTTTTCTCTTTCCCTGTAGAACCTCCAAGACAAAATGAATGACTCTGGCGTGGCAGCTGCCCTTGGGAGGAAAGGTTTACACAAAAGCAGGATCACTTTTCACTGGCCTGAGCCCTCCTTGCACTGTATTCCTGCCTCTTATTGCTGAAATACACTACACAATATTACCTTACCCAGGGAAAGTGGCAACTATAGAGAGACACACAAGTTAATGAACAGCATCCAGATTTTTGGAAGCAGGATGCAGTGGTTTTGGTGACATTAGAAACAAAATGCTAATTTTTTTTGCTGAATTCAAGGTAGAAGTTGTAGCCCGTGCCTTGAAATAAGAAAATGTGAATTCAGCATAGGCAAGTGGTGTTCTCACTGCAGAGAGTAGAAAGAAAAAACTCCTTTGCATACATCATCCTGGGGAAATGTTTCTGCCAAAGTACTTTGGAGACATTTTCACCTTTCAGATGAAAAGGTGTGTAGCTACAATTCAGCTGAACAATACTTGAATTGTAACAGCAGTTGTTCAGATGAGTGCCTAAAAAAATACAAATCAGCAACTTTAGAGGTGGCCCAAATTAGTGCATATGCTGATGAAACTGAAGTTATCCAAGAATATCTGTAAAACCTCAGGCAAGGAGATGCCTGATGTCTCCTTAGAAAAATGATGAGCTTTTCTTCACATATCACTGACCTAACAGTGAACTCAGATCTTGCAGAAAGCAGTTTGTACCTCATTGATGAATTCTCCTGTGTTTGACAACCCTGTAACAAAAGCAGCTGATGAAGCAGAGGCAAGGGGAATGATTCTACCATTATTTATCAGAAAACTGTTTGTTTCAAGTTGTTCTAATAAAAAAAAAATCAAACAAAAACAACCTCTTTAAAAACATGAAATGATGCATCTTGGAACTTTGCCAAAATAATTTTTCCAGTTACCCCAAAGAAATGAAATGGTGAAAAACTGCATTGAAAACTGGTAGTGGGGGCTTTTATTTGCAAAATTGCCTCACCTTGGCTACTGAAAAAAAAGACAGAAAATCTCTCTGATTTGGAATTAGACTCGCCAGTTCTAGAGGCCAGATAAAATTTCTGCAGCAATATCATGACCGGTAATTATAGCTTTGAATAATTTTTGATGAAAAATGAGAAGAATAAAAAAAAAAAAAAAAAAAAAAAAGGCAGAAAAAAATAGGAAAATTTGCAGAAATTTTTTTTTGTCAGAGATTAAATGTCTGTATATTAAAAAAAAAAAAAAAAGCAACAACCAAAACCAAAAAAGAAACTTCCTCAGTGTTCCTGAATTCATACAGGCTGAATTCAAAATTGAAGATAATGCCAACACTTCAGGAAATTAAACTGATGAAACTTTTCTCTATCTCCAAATGCCAACTCTGAGTATGATTCAGCTGCCAAAGGCAGTTCACTTCTCAATGACAAAATCCAGCATATGCTTTGAAGGAAGAGAATTGACTCTATTTTGATAAGTATGGTTGATATTTTGGATTGCTCTGTCATTTTCTAAAATTATGTTGAATTATGGAACTATTTAATCATCAAACAATTATTTTAAATATGTTAGTACTACCTCATACTACTATTATTTCTTTAACGAATTTTTGTGGTGAACTACCTGATGATGTAAATTATCCACAGATATACGTGTGTGGTTGCAATCATGAAATTCTATCTTTAGAGAAGTGCAGATTGCTTGAGATGTTATTTTTGTCAATAATATGTAATATAGCTACAAATATCATTCACTGTATTTTGGAAGAAAAACCCTAATGTTTTCCCTAGCAAAAAGCTGTAGAAAAGGTCACCTTGAAGTTGTTTACAAATAGATGAAAATTCCAGTTTGGAAGGCACCTGTAGGTCCACTGCTGGGACTCGGAAGGATAATAACTGCTTCACCATATTTGTCTTCCTTATTGTGTCCTGGTAACTCTTCCCTACTGATGATTAAATCTCTAAATGGAGATTTGTGTCTCTATCTTTCACAGGTTTTCTTTCATTACTTGAAAGCAGTGTGCCATGAAGTACTTGGTTTCATGTCCCTGCTCAGTTCCATCATCTCCCTGGCTGCTCTTTCCACTGGAATTCCATTCTTTTAAGGCATAAATAGACCCTTTTAAACAACTGATCTTCTGCATCATAGTCTTATATCAGCTTCAAGTTTTGTTTTTTTTTTTCTTGTTATACATTTGCTGTTTACTAATATCCAGTAATTTTAATCATATTCAGTTTAGTCATGAGTTTGTTTAGTCGCCTTTTTGAAATTAAGGTATTACAAACTGCTGTCAAAAATGACACAAACAGCTGACCACTGCAAAGAAATATCTTGAATTGGAGTGTTAGGGATAAAAGGTCATCTGTTAGCAACAAAATGCATTGTCCTTTGAGGCATCTTCCTTGGGTAACGAACTAATACATCATATTAAAATTTCTTGTGGGGGCTCTTAATATTTGCCAGCTACAGACAACATACAGACTCTTCTGTTGCTGACCGCTCTATGTCCTTACAGCCTGTCCATCAAAATTATTAAAGGAAAAGAGTTCATTAGGCACTGCTGTAAGATATTTTCTGTATAAAACTAAGACACAGAGGGAAGAAAAACAGCTACTAAACAAAAATAGTGACAAAATTGCAAGTCTTGCATTCCTTGAGTAAGAAGTGAACTTAATGTACAGTAGGATACAAAATAATGATCTGAGTTCTACAGCAGCTTTTGTTCAAGAGTTCAGACGGTGGCTAAGGTGTCTGAAGTTAAAAGGAACGAAATGCCTCAGAGGCACTACTTCAGACAGTGTATTTTTAGCCTACTGAGCAAGAAAAAAATGAATAAGGCAAACATTTCCCAAAGTCCTTGGGTTTTGTATGATCTGCCTGACACAATCAATTTAAAATTCTTAGGAAGCAGTTCCGTATGTATTCCTGCACTAAAATCAATGAAGTCTTATACACAGACTCTTCGTGTAATTACTCAGGGTCTCAAGATTACCTACAGCCACTTGCATTGACAGAGCATTTCATCCCACATGAATTCCCAGGGATGTCTTTTCCAGTCTTTAATAAACACATATTCAAACAAAATTCCTACTTGAACTTAGATAAGGTTTTTGTGCTTAAAAACCAGTCAGAATCAAAATAGTCCGTACTTAGAGGTGAGCTACAAGAAATCTCATAATCCCCTCTCAGAGAACATAGCATGAGAGCACACGAACAGCTGAATCAGGTTAGACCAACTCTGTGGCTGAGATGGATAGTCATGTCTTTGTGTTTAATAAAAAATTCTCTGTTCCTTTTTCTTCTCATGATTTTTCCAATCAATTTTGGAAACCATGAAAGCTCCCAACATCTAAAATTTCAGAGGACAAGGAGTTCTTCATGTCTGGTTGGAGAAATATCACCTTTTGGTCCATGAACCTGCTGCCTGGTTGGTTGATGTAGTAGTTCTTGTACTGGAAGAGACAGCTAACAATAATTCCCTATTCACCTTCTCCATGTCATTCATGCTTTTGCATATCTCCTTTCACTCATCTTCTTTTTCAAGGCTGAAAAGTCCTGGCCTATTTATTTGTTCCTCATACAGAAAATATTTCATACCTCTGATTACCCTTGTCCTTAAAAACATTCCTAGTCCTACTACATTCTTCCTGAAGGTGAGGGGGAGAGAGAGGGAAAGCATCCAAAGGTTAGCCCCATCACTAGAATGCAGGGGTACATGTATTTTGCAGCAGGAATGGTTTGCTCCCTATTCCTTTCCTAATACAGCTTAATATTAAATTTACCTTTCTGAGGGTTACTAAGTGAGGAACCAACCACACAAGATTTTCTCTCTTGGAGGTAATGCCCCTTTACACATTTTTACTTGCTCATCTTTGCTGTGTTTTTTCTTAAAGTTACAAAAATTTTAAAAAAAAAAAAAAAAAAGTGATCTTTAGCTGTGGTATTGCAGAGAAATCAACCAGTCAGCATGATCCGTCATATTGCTTCATGTCCTTCCTTTGTGCTGGTCTAGCATATGCTGTGTTTAGTGTGAATCTCTGGGACTCTCCTGACAGTTTGCCTGGGATTCAGGTCTGCTGGCAGTGGGAATGAAGGACTCCATTTCACTCTGCATTCCACCAGAGCTGGGGAAAGAAGTGACCAGCTGTTCCTTCCTGCCAGGCAACAACGGCTTTATGAGGGTGAAAAAAATAAAAAAGATCTCTGGATCTTATTATTGCTAGGCATTTTATGTCCCACAGTGAAAAAAGAGGGAGTTGACTAACCAGGACTGTTTGAAGTCCAGCTGGTGCTGTTTGGAGGAGGATGTGTCACCTGTAGTTGTGAGGTACTGAGGTGAGGTGACTATTTAGAATGTGGGTTTGTAATAACTCAGGTTTTTATAGCCTAAGTAACTTAGCCTCTATCAAACACATATCACCTGTTGTCCCTTATCAAGCACGCCTCTGATGGTTTTGATTCACTTAGTTCATTCATTTTTACCATACAAAACAGCATTGGTGGGCCTGGTCTCATAAAAGCAGATCACTAAGGCCCTTGGGGCACAGGAAACCAGCAAATGAATGTTGAAAAAAAAAAAAAAAAGAAAAAGAAAAAGAAAGAAAGAAAGAAAAAAGGGGAAAAAAGCGCCATATGACCTAGCACAGGAAACAAATCTAATGAAGGAATGTCCTCAGCTTTCACAGGAAATTATTTTCATTTTATGCCATTTTCTGCCTCCATAAAAAGTAACAGAGTTGACCTCCTGTGCTCCGTTCTAACCTTTCGGCATCAAGGGCTGGAAAGGAGAAGTGTTGCCTGAACCAACAAGATACTAATCCATTCAGAGTGTAACAGAGAACAGACTCTTTTCATCATGGACATCTTAACAGTCACACCACAGCCAATATTTCCTGAAACAAACCTTCATAGGGAAGGGAGGATATTTGCTCTTTTGTAACCAACTGACTTATTTTAAAGGTGTTATGTTTTTATATAAAGCGCTTGAGCACTTGTTTTCTGGCAAACAGATCACAACTGGGATATTCATAATCACTGCCTGTTGCTTAAATCCTGCTAGTTTGTACCAAACAGTGTAAAGCAAGGCTGTAATAAATTACAGGCAGTTTTCAGTGGAGAGGAGGTTTAACCGGATGTGTTTTGCCATGCACACTTACTGATTCTGTTTGGTTTTGATTTAGTGTAGAAGCTGAAATAATGTTTTTATTTTCATTTCCTTTAGTGCACACCTTAGTTTGCTTTAGTCTTTTGAAGGAGCTCAATATCTTCCTCCATGACAGACCCTGTATTCACATCTTTTATTGCTGATAAGACACCTCACAAAGAAATTGTATTGGGTATGGCCTCAGAGAAAGATAATCCCACAATATTAGTAGGTTGCACCGTTAATGCTGGAACAGTTCATGATTCAAAGTCTTGTGTTTGTTTTCCCATGGCAGAAATAACAGCAATAAAACTTCTAGATGTCAAAATGTTATTTCTTGAAGTAACTGCTTCTGGAGATAATTTTACAAAATGCTTTGGGTCAGGAGGTGAGTACCCGTGTCTGTGCCCTTCATTAGTTAGACGTTAAAAGAACAGAAAAGAAGTCTCCAAAACGTGGTTCAAAGGATGCCTTACAGGGAATAGATGAACAACCTTTAAGAAATAACATTATCTGCACCATATTCAATTTCTTTCTGCAACTTCCTGCAACTCTCAACGCCAGTGCAATGAATCTTAGTAAATTAACAAGTTTAATGAGTGAACAAGAATCAATCAATCTCCATTGTTTCAAAACCACTAATAAGAACTTAAACCAAGTATAAACCTCTGAGTCACAGCCTCTTGCTAATAACATGCTTTTTGCTTTGAAGAGGATAATTAAATCATCACCACATTCCTTTTTCTCTGCAAAACTTCCTGTATGATGTGAATTTAGATCAAAACACACCCTTTCTCCCCTAAGGGTTCTTTGTTATTTCACATTGGAAAATTATTTCAGGAATTACTCCTGTCCTTGAAGGCATACAGATCAGGCTGAGACATTAGCAGTGCTGATTGCCTGAACCTCCAAAGGACTTGATAAGCCAGACATACTCCAGTATTTTACAACTCTATTAGATAGCACACAGATCTATGCTAAGCTTCTTATGAAGGAGAAGATGTAAAAGTCTGGGGACTCACACAAGGAGCACAACAGGCAGGTTAGTTTGACAGTGAAACTATAACAGCAAAACATGCAGAACTGAAAAAAATAAAGAACAAAATATATTTAGTAATGTAATATCAAACTCTAAAAATGCATATGAAATTGAGGCCAGATCAAAGATGTAGGTGAAGAAGATTTTGCCATAAAATTGATATGAGATTCTAAGAAAGAGTGTCTAACTGCAAAGGAAGCTACATTATACTTTCTCCATGGCTGTGGGCCCTGGGTCATAAAGGAAAAAACTTATTGTAGCTGGTTAATATTACCATTTGCTGGATCAGGAAAAGGCTATTGAATGCAAAACGTGGAGAAAGATCAGAGGCAATCCAAGTCTCATAAAATGGTGATAATGGGTGACCTTTGTAACCTGCATATATACTGGTCAAATGTCACAAAGGGAAAAGGTTAACAGAAGCAATTTCTTGGTACCTTAAATGATTGCTTCTTGGAATAGCTATTAACCTACTGTATTTCCATCTGCTGGTGTGGTTTCAGTTCAAACAGGTAATGTTTGAACTAACAGCTGCATTTCCCATATAGTTATGACGAGGTTCATGGAGCACGGTGAGGTCAGAGCACCAGGGGATGAATAAAGTGCAGAACCACATGTAAGGTGACCTGGTTTCTATTCCTCATCCTCATAAAGATTTGCTAGGGGATCTCAAATTCAGGTTCCTTTACTTCTTCATGGTTTCATCTTGCCATGTGTAAGGCAGGAGTATTGTCCATTGGCTGAAGTCTCTGAGAAGCTGAACATACTGGTATGCAGAGAGCTTTGAGATTCTCTATGGAAATGCTGGATAGAAGTGTAAAACATCTCTGTGCATGTTGAAAGGTTATTGTTTATGGTCTGTGAGTGCCTCAAAAGGATGTCATCTTTCAGCAGATGGTCTAAATCAGCAACATTGTCTCCAATTAGGGTAAAAATACCATGACTGAGACCAAATACATGAAGTCCACTCAGTCACTGACATCACGGCAGATTAATCTTCTTTAACAAGGGAAAAGCATACTCTTATTTCAAGTGGTGACGGTAGAAGTCTGAGAAGGCTCAGCATAGTGGCAGGAGCTTCAGAGAACTGTTTTCATGCTTGCTACAGTGCACAGATGGAGGGAGTGGGGGATGTCCTAGCTCCCTGTGGGAAGGAATCTGTAAGCTATGAGCATTTAGCTCCTTGTAATGCATGACTCCAGCTATCAGCTGGTCAACAGCTTTTCTTCTTTCACATAGAAGAAGGACTCAATTGTTCAACATCATTCCTTTCCTTTGGTTGTCAAGCCATTAAGTTAAGCCTGCAGCCATACTTGTCTCTATGGTAAGCATAAACTATCCCCAAAAAAGCTCCTCTCACACTCTCCCTCTACTTTCAGCAGCTAACTCCCAACTTGGAATCCTCTTTGTGTACTATTTCAAAAAACATGACTTGTATCATCACACCTCAGCTTGTTTTTCCATTGTTATTTATTGATCACTTTGTGCTCCATCTTTAAAGTGTGTTTGTTTCCTCTTGGGCTAATGGCTTGTTAATTTAGCATTTGAAATACCTGTGAGTGCAAAGTTGCAACTTCCCACAAAATAGATTGCAGCAGGTGCATTTTTTGTACGTGTATGTTTTTTTGACTCTTTCATCCTGTGTAATTAATGCCACTTTCAATTCTGTACTTTGCAGAGCTTTTACTTTTTAAATGTGTGCACTAAAAATTCCATTTATTAAATTTGTCTGCCTGTATCTTGAGCCAAATTACCAAAAAAGAGTCCTGATCTGTCTGTGACCACAGACAATTATTTCTCTTGCTGGATTTGGTTTAGTGCTACCAGAACCTATTTCGGGGAAAGAAACATTGTCTCTTTCTTGGCCTCTGCCCTGGGAAAGGGGGAACTTTACAGACTGGTATGCATTTCTCTGAAGAGTGTCTTTTATTTTTAATTGCGTTTAAAAATGGAAGGAAGTACAAACAAAGCTTTCATATATGGTATGTACAAATAGGATTTCAAATCTATTTTGGGTCTGGTCCTTCAATGAATGAATGGGTGCATAGCTTTCTGGAGACTCATGCCTTATCCTGGACTTCTGCACATTCTAAGTTCAAGAGGGATCAGACCTTCTGCTTTGTCAGACTTGTTCTCATGTCGAAAAAGACTGAAGGATGTTCAGTTCATTGTCTCTCTACCTAGTGTTTCAATTTTTTAATAGGAGGCTAAAAAGAATTGCCTCAGCTGGAAAAAATTACTATGTAAATGGCCAAGACAAAGATAATTAAAGGAAGAAGTACATGTGCAACAGCACACATGCTTCTGCCTATGCAGGTACAAATACAAAATAATTTAAAATTTTTTCTTTTATTATGTAAATGTAATTTACATAAAATTGTAAATTCAGCTCACAAAACTGCTTGTTTAATTCAGGAACATCCTTGTCTAAGAGCTGCTACAAGCTTAAATGACAATGAATGGGTCATATATTGCAAAAATAATTGACTGGATGTAAAAATGCTGCATGTCCATTACTTTCCTGCACGTGTGATCCACTCACGTGCAGGGACTGTGACTGCTCCAGGACTGCCTATTGCCACTAATGTTCCTTGCAGATGTAGCAGTGGGGCCATGTTCACCAGGTATGAGGTACAGAAATATCCACCCAAACTCCTTACAGATTTGTGCCTCCCCAGGCCATGGTCCAGTGCCCTTCTGGGACAGGATTTCAAGTCCAGAGAGCAGGACGGTCTTCAGGTTGATCAGCTTGGGCCACATGCCCTGCTAGTTATGCTGAGTCCCTCGGGTGTGTCTCTGCTGCACTTGAGGATGTGCTGCCCCTCACACCCTCGATCTTACAGAGCTGAGACCCAGGAGTTTATATCATCTTCCCTTTTTTCCTGCAGAGCTCTCAGCTATGGAAAAAAAATCTTGGTTTTGTGTGCAAGTGGACTCTGGATAAGTTGGAGAAGTTTGCATCTTCTAAAGTGGATCTATTAATATATTGCACTTTGAGACAAATTAAGCAAATTTATGAGACAATATAAGCACAGTATCTACAAAGCTCTTTTATAGTCACTTTTCACAGCATGACTATTCTTTAAAATATTTAGAGATATTTTTGATATTTTACTGTATACTGTGGTTTATAAGTAAGGACCTAAAAACCCCACAGTGTAATGTTTGACATTTTCTTGCCAATATATCTAAATTCTAGTGTTTCAAACTATGTTTCAGCAGTTGAACTGAGTTAGTTCACCTTAGTTTGTATTGTCTAGAAATAATATGACAAGTCAGAATGAGTATTACAGGAGAGCAATGTGTATATTAGTACTGGTAAAAAAAGCCCATTGAATCTTCCCACCAAAAAAAAAAAAAAAACAAAAAAAAAAAAAAAACCAAAAACCACCAACAAAACAAAAAAACCCCAAAAAACCAAAAAAACCCCAAAAAAACTCAAACAAAAAAAACCTAGAAAAAAACCCAACAAAACAAAACAAAAAACCAAACCAAAAAAAAACAAAACCAAAAAAAAACCCCCAAAAAAACCCCCGAAAACAAAACAAAAACAACAACAACAACAACACAACCAAAAAAACCAAAAAACCCACCAACCACCACCACAACCAAAAAAAGAAAACCAAAACCAAAACAACAACAACAAAAAAGAAAACCAACCAGCCATTTTCCCTTATTTGGGAAAAAGAAATCATTCAGATATTGGAATGGAAATTCAAGAGTTTTTGCATGCAACCTGTCTCAAGTATCTTTGTAGATACTTTGCATTATTAAGTATTTTCAGGGCAAACATCCTAATGGTTGGAGAAGGCATACTTTTTTTCTTCATCTCTGTCTCAGAACTGTAATGAAGCATCTCCTAAAAAAAGGAAGCAATGTCTTTTTTTATATATGTGTTGTAGCTGGGGAAGAAAATTCACCTTGAAAACTGAAGAAAATCTGGTCACATTAGCATCTTTGTAAAAATTACTACTTCTCAGCGGTTTGCTTCTTCTGAGAGTTACAGCCTCAATATTTACTTGTGTGTTTTGCTGTTTCTGTGGCACAGAAAAGATGAAAATAGACTTTTGGAGTGTAGAGGAAACTTCAAGGGTTTGTATATAGGACTACACCTCTGAAAAGGGGTTGAACCTATTTAAAGTGGACTAACGAGGTTGTAAGTATTCCTAAACTGTAGCTGAAATCCCTGCCCTGAATCAGAAAGACAGTTAATCTGAAAATGGTTGCTCTCATGAGCAGCCTAGCCTTGTTTTCTCATCTTTCAGGTGAAGTTCCTGTCCTGTTGGAGAGAGATGTGTTCAGCTGGTTCACAGCTGAGGCAGCTGGTTTGACAGAGTTGATTCCTCACCTCCGGTAGCATGGAAAGTTCAAACCACAGTGTAATTGTTTGTAAATATTCTTACAAACCAGGCCAGTGTCAAGAGCAAATACAGCAAACAATGCTTAGTATAGGGCTAGTGGCTCGCATTTTGCTGTGGGCACCTAAGTTTACTTTCCCCAGGTGAAGGAAAAAAGAAAGAACCTTGGCTGTTTCTGCACACACCCCAGATAAGGATTTGACACCATGAGACAGCCCTTTGTGGTAAAGGCTCTGCTTAAGCAATAACATTAGCAGTGGGCTCCAGATTTTCACAACAGCAGTCAAATTTGAAAACTTCAGATCAAGCATCACTGTCAGATCACTGAATGGTCCTTTTCAAGCCCTGTTCTACTCTCCGTTTTCAAATGCACATGGTTCACATCACAGTCAAGATAGTTTATTTCAGTAAACTCATCAAAGAGAGGACTGAGATAAACCACATGGAAAGGTGGAAGAGGCAGTCAAAGATAATGAACATCTACTAGACAGTCTAGAGATCTACACATCAAAAACATGGTGGAGAAGATACACATTTTCTAATCATCAATAACCTCTCTTAAAGTGGCTGGTGAATATTTTCCAAGTGCATTAAAGGAAAAAAAGTACTTGTATACATGATGCCTTTCAACACACATATTTTGATGATGTTTTTGGGGTCCTAATGGGTTCTGACTAAGACTAGACCTTCTCAGCTAAAACAGCAGTAACAATTCTTTACCAAAACCATGAGGTCCTGAAATGCAGCCTCATGAAGAAGCACAGATGAAAAATACCATTATTTTCTCTTAAAGGTGAAAGAAAAACTAGAGATATTTGTTTATAATCACCTATCCTCACACCCTCAACTCACTCGTTTCACATTCAGAAATGGATGTTAAGTCTGTTAATATTAAGGGAAAATTCCTAAGTGGATGTGGGAGAAGAAGAAACATAACAATTGCACTGCAAACTCTCTCTGTGTGCCTTCCTCTGAGTATTCCCACAAGACCAACACAAGCTGTGAATACTAAACTCTGTGCTTTTAAAAATGCAAAATCAGAAAATTTGAGCCTGAAGCCAACCTTCGGATCTGGAAGCCTCTGTAATTTGGGGAAGACTGAATCAGTATCTGAACACTGTGGCTCAGACTTTTTCCTGAAATATCACAGCTGACCTTCATCTGCCCTCAGTGCGTCCTCTTCTCAGATGACTGCGGCTCCTGTGCTTGTTGTGGCCAACTGCTCCAGAACAAGATTGCACCAGACAGCTGTGGGATGACAAAAAATAGTAGAAGTATCTTGGTTTAGGGCAAATTTAGGGAGGAAATTTCCAAAGCAGTCCTTCTAGAAAGCAAATTTAAGTTGCCCTTTCTCCACCAGGTTTCAGAGACAAAAATCTTCTTTGAGAAAAGCGGAAAAAACCTGTTTATTTAACCAGAAAAGTACTCACAAACATGCAAAAATGAATTATATTAAACAATGGAGCCTCTCATTATGCTGAAGAGATGGCAAATTCAGAGAGAGAGTCCTTTTCATGGGGTGTAGCTCAGCTCTCTCAGTCTCTCATCAGTCCCTCTTGCACTGGAATATCACGTCCCGGGCCCCGGTGGGCCACAGGTGTGAGCTCCTGGTGCTCTTCTGGGCTTTCAGTCCAGAGCAGGCTGATCAGTTCCAACAAAAAGAAAAGCTACAGCCCAGTGAACTTCTCTGCCTCAGCCAGCTAATAACGAACTAAAAGCAAAGGAGAGCTCTCTCCCACTGCCCGTGCTGCAGGCAACACAGTCTGAGAGAGAGAGCTGAAGCTCTTATTTCTATGGTTTTGAATACAACCTCCTCAGACATTCCACGACTTTTCCTTCTCTTCCCCTTCACTCTCAGATCTAGTTTTAAAGGTGCAAAACTTATTTCTGGGCTAAACAGATGAATGGGGAAACAATTCAGCATCATAAAGTCACCCCAAGACAAGAAGCCATTTCTACCATGATATTCTGCAGCATGCTTTTTTTATTAGAGCTTGAAAGAATTTTAAGTGAATGGCTGTTATTTATGTCATTATGTCTTATCTCTTGAATAAAACCACAATAACAATAACTGCAAATGTCAGTGATATTTATTAGCATTTGCACAAAAATTGTCATTTTAAAATTAGCAGCCTTATTGCTGGGATGTATCATCAAGATCTGCTGCCAGTCACTGCCTACTGTAGTGATTAAATAAACAAATATTCCACCATAATTTACACCTTTTCCAAATGACTGAGGTGATTTTTGGTTTAAAATACCCCACAATATTTTGTAAAAATTGTTGCCATAAGTTAAAAAAGTTTATACTTCAAAGACCCAAGACAGTGTCAGATTTATTGTAGTTATGTGGCATTTGATTTACCTTAGAGAGTTGGGAAATGTTTTGTAGCATGTTTTTGTTAGAAGCAATATTGTGACTGGCTTTTGAATAGGTTCGTGGAACCAATGTTCAGCAGATCCTTCCAAGTAACTTGCTGGCTTTCTAACTTGCCTGCGGTGCTTGGATTCTGGATACAGAGGTCCAACAGCTTATTTCAGCCCTGCATTCTGGCTGAAAGAGTAATTTATTACTCTAGTAAATGTAATCTGGTATTGCTTTTTCTAAGTTCATCTGAAGTATTCTAAAAGTCCTCAGGAACAGAATAGAGTGTGGTGCTTCATCCTCAATTAATTTCCAGTAGTAATCTCTTTGGACCTAACAACTGCAGTTGCATGTGCATTGCTGGAAGTGTGCCTTCAGTGGAAGTGAAATACATCCACTGATCCCACCTTATGGATTCTGTGAAATCCAAAGGGCAAGGCTTACAGCAGCTCAGTGGTGTTCCAGTTGAGATGTAAATGACTTACTTTTGCTACAAGGCCTTAAAAATATTTCTGTTTAAAATGCGCAGATTTGCACCCACAGTCTTGCAACGCTAAAAAGGAAAGAAAAAGTGACCTTGCCCAAAGAATCACAGCAGGAAGGGTTTTTTTAGATTCAAACAGCTTGAGTGGCCAGAACGATTTGTGAACTACACAGAAATACAGCTCCTTCAGAAAGGCAATAGTTGGCACCTTTAAAACAAACAAACAAACAAACAAAAAGGTAAAGGAAAGAAAGAAAGAAATCAAATATTTAATTTTGCAAATAGGACAAACACAAGGAGCAATATCTTCCTTGATCACATTCTTCTTGGCGTAACTCTCATCAGAAAAAAATGGAATGATCCACATTACTGACCACACGTGGTATCTTTGTGTGTAATCTCTATGACTGTAATAATTTGTGGATGGGATTAATTTTTTTCACTGAAAAAGAAGCATTTTAAAAAATCAAAAGGTAAATTTTCTATTTTTTCTTAATTTATCTTGCAAGGTAAAAAAAAAAATATTTTTCTTATAGCTCCGTTATCTTTTTCAAGATATTTGGAAGTAGGCATGTGTTATTAACCTTGATTGTAATAAAAGGAAACAGGACCACACATAGATAAAAAGCTCCAGATTTTCAATGAAATTTAGGCTTCTGTAACCTATTGATTTCTAAACGTCTTAACCAATGTCAAAAGCTTTTGTAACAGAAAGGGGACCTGGACTAAGCTAGTCCTATACTCAGTAGAACATCTTTCATCTTAACTGCTATGGTGGTAAAATCGAATGGTATTTTGAAAAAGAAATTCAAAAGTAAATTAATATGTAACTATGTTACTACAAAGTCCTTAAATTAGGAACACACATTACTACATTTTTTTTCCTCAGTGATATATAAAATAACAGCATCTTTGGGAAATGTCATTTTTAGCCACATCTGAAAATAATGTGCACATTTTAAAATGCAGGCATGTGGGAAATCATGGTGATTTAGTGACTGCATGGTACGTTTGATTTATGAGGGATCTTAGTTTGTGCCTGAACTCCGTGAGCCAAGGAAGAATCTTTGACAATTCAGTAGAAGAGTGGGAGAAAAATCCAACAACAAAAAAACTTTGGCAGATTCTGGTGGACACAAAATAATCTAAGCATCTAGACACAGACTTTTGCCTGGTCAGCAATGTGTCAGATAGCTCTATTGTTTTAAATCTTAATTTAGTGTGCAGGAATGATTATAGTTTAGTTTTCTTTTTCCCTTGCACTTAGTTCCTAATTTGTCTGAATCATACACACTTAATGAAAACCTGCTTTATAGTTCAGGCAATGCAGCTCTGAGCTCAGTGGGGTTGTTTTCCTTTGTGCTCCAGGCATATCTACAATATCTGGCTTGATTAATCTGTTGCCTTTGTGTAGCTCATTTTAAATATCAAATGGATTGTTAATGTGGGAAAACGTTCTGGGCCAAATTCATCTTCCAGCTACACCTGTGCTGCCTAAGCAAAATCCACAGCACCTTGTATCAGTAAAAAGAGAGCAGAACTTGTAGCTCATTGAGAACAAAGAAAATACTCAAATCATGGATAAATTTTTCAAAGCTTGTAAGACCTAAATAAGTATAATTAAGCTTTTCATCAATTTTAAAGGAAGCCCACTAAAATCAATGTTGTCTAAAATTTACAGGACCAAGATTTTTCGTTTTACAATGGTTTCATCACCACACAAGTCAGGATTTTTCCTTTTTCTTCTTTGTTAGGGCAACTCATTCATATTTCCTCTTACAGGTACCTGTACTTGCATTTTTCATTGTCTGAAACATTTGTAATATTTTCATGCTTTCCACATAAACTGTTGATGAAACTGCATAAATATATTCTATCTGTCTAACCAAAGATCAGTAGAATATCCATAAAGTTAGGGATTTACTTCAAAGTTCCAAAATTTGCCCTAAACCAGGACACTGATGTTTCAACATCAGTCAAAAGAACCTTCAACCTCTTCACCTTAGACTTTCCATGTCACTTTAGCTTGACCAAACTAGTTTTAATTAGCCAGCCTAAATTTTTTTTTTTCCTAGTTTGGGTAGGGTTTCTGTTTTGATTTGATTTGGCTTTTATTTTGCCATGGACACATGGTGATGGCTGTATAACCATCACAACCACACGAGGTTAGAGTGCTTGGTGACTGAGCAATATTTGTATGTTCGTGGTCTTCTGGGAGGTATTTACAGACAAAGAAGACAGAAAATCTGTCATACTTCAGGTAACCTGAAGAAACTAAATAGGTAATGGAAATGATCCAGTCACAGAGGGAGAAAGCTCCAGCAAGTTTAGGATTAACTCCCATAGACCTCCATGCTCCCGTGGTTGTACAAAATCTAACTATAGAACTGAGGAACACCCTAAGGAAAACTGATGAACCTCTCCAAAACTGTGATTCAACCCATTCTAACACATGACATGAATCAATAGAATTACATCTCTCACCCCAGTGAGTCTGGAGAGAGACTGGGTGACTGACTTAGCCTGAATGTCTGACTTAGCTACCTGCAAAACCTCTCATCCTAATTAACTTGCTCTAATCATAATTAATTGATTTTGCAGAAGAATAATACTGAAGTCCAGGCTCTTGGATCTCAAGAGAATCTTTCTCAACAGTCCTGTAGAGAATAAAGAAAGCTACTGAAAGCTAGCATGTAATATATTCAGAAGGCAGACAAACCAGACTGCAGACTGCTAAGACTATTACCAAAAATCAAAGTTAAACTCAGTGATGTGGTCATTTACATACTACAGATACATAATTTTTTTCTGACTCAACAGGATTTTTTATATGAATATTTTCTTTTGAGCACAGCAATATTCTAAGAGGTTATGCTGGCAGGTTGTATCTACAGGTATCCCCTTTAGAAGCATCCCAAGAGGATTCCAAATATTGCTTTCCACAAAGCTGTGAATTTCTTGACTGCTTCAAAAGTACTTTGATTCCTGCTGATTTAGCCAGCTGGGAATGCAAGCTTTACATGGTAACAAAGTCTATGATGCAAACCTAGAAAAGCTGATCAGCAGTGAGAGTGCTTCATATATTTGAGAGCTGAAAATGTGATGCATTTTCTTCACTTAGAGAGAAATGCTCTGGTAAATGCAGAGCTGCACCACGATGTAATAATGGAGGCCCTGCTGCTTCAGCCGCTTCTTCAACAAAGACACTTAGGTCCAGCACTCATTACACCAGTATAACCTTGAATCAGTCCCAGCTTCAGATCCACACCTTAAATACAATCTGTATGCAGTGCAAGTCACATTGAAATAATGACATAAAATTCATAGAGGACAATACTGAAAGAGAAGTTTTGAAGAACAACACTCTCCCAAACCCTTCTGACTAGAGAAGAACTTTCCCTTTTCTTTGGAGACTGTCTTGTATCAAAGAATGTTTTTTAGGCCGGTGACAAGTCCAGTGCGGCTGTTTTGACTAGCTCTCATTGCAGTTGTGGAGGCAGCATATAGAGAATTGTTACTTCAGAATCTTTGCTGTGAACACTTTATTGCTGATCTTAGCAGTGTGTTGGTCAAGCTTTCCATTCCCAACCCACTTCTCATGACATACCACAGTTAACACAGTGGTTCACTGTTCTTTTATTTGGTTGTTTAGTTTCCTCCTTAGTTTTGCTCTCAGAAAATACTGAACTGAATCTTGCCTTGTAAAGCCTATATATACTCTTTCTGCACAGACTCCATGATTTTTTGAACAGAAAATATAGGAGCATATCTGAATTAAAATCTCCATCTTCCACTAAGGAGGAGTTTAATGATCTTAGTGACTCAAACAGGAAGTAAGTTTTCTTTCCATCCAAATCACTGAAGATCTACTTCTGCTTTAAGTTTTTACTTTTGGTGAGTGAGGTATCTAAGCTGCAGTTCTCCAGACCCTTGCATGGAGGGGAAAGCTCCACAAGAAGAAGAACAGGAACATAATTTAGGCTCACAGAACTGCCCTGCACAGCAGCCTGTGCAGAAAGATGACCATCTTCAGATAGGTAAGTTTGAGGACCCAGAAACCAATTCAACAACCATGGAGACTGAGCTATTCAAAAGCAGCCTGAGAAGCAATATCAATAAGGGCTTCCTCTCCACATGGGCTCCATGCCTGGTGAGGAGTCACAGGAAGGCGTGAAGATTCATTTGCCTGTTCAGTCCTTGGGCTGTCATCCAAGGCCAACAGCAAGAATGTCAGTGGTGGTGGAGGTTTTTGTGATGTGGTGTACCCTCTCTGTGGCTTCAAAACTGTCTATGCTTTCCTTATTCTCTTGTATTCTTGGAAATTCCAAATTGTTTTGGTTTTCTTTTTTTCTTTTTTAAAAAGGGTAACCAGAAACATTTTATAAATCAACAGTATTCTTCCAGAAGTACATTTTGCTGCCTGGTAGCTACCCATATCACCTTCAGCGTTTAACAGCAGTTGACTTTTGAGGTTGTGTTTCTCAGTGTGCCCAAAGTCTTGTGGTTTCCTGACCATTGTAGTCCTTAGGGACTGATGAACAGAATCAGCTCAATGCAGGATTCAATGTTGACAGGAACACAATCACCCCAGTCTGGCACTGCAATTAATTAAATTACTAAATCACACAAAATTTAGTGAGATTTAAGCACAGAGTCTTGTCATCTGCCTTTAGCCACATTAATAATTTCAGCCACTTTCAGTTAGCATGGTACCACATGTTTGACCACAATTTGAAGATCCAAAAAATGTGTCCTGTTTAATGTTCCTCAAGGTACAGAAATGTTCTTAACAGTAGGAAATGCAAGAAATGCTACAATGATTGATAGAAGATATGGAAATTACTAACTTATCACCAGACAAGGAGACATATTTGGAGAGTAGGTACAGGATCACCAAAAGCAGATAGGGTGTTGCTAAATCAATTTTTATCTATACCTTTTCCAACCCAATTTTTTTTTCTAGGCATCCAAGATGTTTTACTCCTGTATAACTCACTTCTGCAGCAAATGCAGTTACATACAGAATCTTACCTTTCGATCCTACTTCAGTTGCACTGTACGGTAATTTATTAGTACAGATTTCCGAATGATTTTTCTCTTAGAGAATATTAAGCAGTCACTGGCTCAGAAATATAACTGATTGCAGTGATAAGTTCAACCACCCAATATACTGTCTAGGAAAGGTATTTGTTGTAGTATTCTAGAGAACTGTCCTTTGAGAATGCCATTTTAAAGTGTTCACCTAAATTACAGTTGTGCCATAAATATGACATGTTTAAACTATGGCACCTGAGAAATTGTATATATGAAAAATTATAGGGATATGATCTTTTTGCACTGGCGCATAAAGATTTAATCTCCTGGGTTAAGCACCCAGAACACAGCAGTTGTGTCAAGATCGAATGATGCTCAGAGAAATGTTTCTCATGGCTATTTCTCAGAGCTTTCATGCTCCCTTTGAAGGAAATGCTTTTGTGGAGTACAGGTGCAAAGCTAGTGTGGTGGCCCCAGGGTGAGCACTCTTGCAAGAAGGCAGACAAGGCAAGTGATCACTGAAGGGTTGGTCTGGGTGCCAGTTCATCTCTGAGCCTCTCAAGTTCTAAGAATGCCCCATACATCTCTTGCTAAAGGAGTACCAAGGTCAACCATGAAAATCATAGCATTTCCAGCAGAATTCAGCAGAAATTAGGTCAAGAAGATGGTACAAATAATTCCTTGAACCTCTGTAACAGTACCAGAATACCCCAAGAACTTTCTGAGAGATCAAGGTACTCTGGAAGGTATAACCTATCGAAAACCTGTAGATTATTAGGGCTCTGATAATGAATATTGTTTTTTCCTTCTAATTTTTCCTGGAGTAGAAATTTTAAACTCTACTTGTTATACCTACCCAGTGTTACCATTCCAATTATTTGACTTGGACCGTGGTAGATAAACCTGTGGCCATGAAACTGTAGCTTTTGGTGTGATAGTTGCCCTTGCTCAACCTTCCAGCTAAGCTCCAAAACATCAGGTGTCTGAAGAGAACCTGAGGTACATTGGCTGCAACCACAACATATATTCTGTGACAAAATAATACAATGTCATCTTTACCATGCAAGTGAAGGGTTTTGAGCCAGCAGAGAGAGGAGAATATGCCCTGTGTGCAGCACAGTCTTCCGCTACCCTCTATGGAAGAATGATGCACACTTCACTGGCACTCTACACCTTTTAATTGCTGCAGAAATGCTGGAAAGTGTTGAGGAAAAAAAGTTTAAAATGTAAAACATTTTGAAGATGATGAAATTTTTGTCTATGGAGACACTTAAAAGGTTTTAATTTGTTTATCTGATCAGAAGAAGAGAGGGAGAGTTTACAAGTATGAATCCTTTTCCCAAGAAGAAGAGAGTGGATACTAAGAAGTGCTTTGATCTAGGAGAGAACGGCATCATGTATTACAAGAAACAATGGCCAAATATTTAACAGTAAGTGTTGTTAACCAGTACAACAAACCACTGGCAGCACAGATGGATTGCCTTTCTAGAATGCCTCTATAAGATGAAGCAGAAGCAGACACAGCTTTCATAAAGAATAAGTAGGTGATATTTAAAGGACACTAATATATCAGAGTCCTAGGTAAATAGTTTGATGGTACCTCTTGGCTCTGTAAATCATTTCCATTTGTAGCACATATATTTATTTCCTTTGCATAAAATAGGTTGCTGTTAAAAACACACACCATTCAAAAAAAAAAAAAAAAAAAAGAAATCAAATAAACAAATCTCAACGAAAAGTAAATACACAAGGCAGACTCACACACACAGAATCACACAAAATATGCTGAGCTGGGAGGAATACACAAGGATCATTGAATTCAACTCTTAGCTCTGCACAGCAATGTCTTTAAGACTCACACCATGTGCCTGAGAGTATTGTCCAAACACTTCCTGAACTCTGTCAGCCTTGGTGCTGTGACCACTTCCCTGGGGAGCCAGTTCCAATGCCCAACCACCCTCTGGGTGAAGAACCCTTTCCTAATATCTACCTTAGATCTCCTCTGACACAACTTCATGCCATTCCTTTGGCTTCTGTCACAAGTCACCAGAGAGAAGAGATCAGTGTCTGCCCCTCTTCTTCCCCTCCCGAGGGAAAGCTGTAACTGCAATGAGGTCTCCCCTCAGTCTCCTCCAGGCTGAACAGACCAAGTGACGTCAGACACTCCTCATATGGCTCCCCTTGAGGCCCTTCACCATCTTTTTTACCCTACTTTGGACACTCTTTAACAGTTTAATGTCTTTCTCACATTGTGTCCCCCAAAACTGCACACAGGACTGCAGGTGAGGCTGTCCCAGTGCAGAGCAGAGCAGGACAATCCCCTCCCTTGCCCAGCTGGCCATGCTGTCCCTGATGACCCCCAGGACAGGGCTGACCCTCCTGGCTCTCAGGGCACTGCTGGCTCCTGTCCAACTGTGCACAGACCAGGAACCCCAGGTCCCTTTCTGTGTTGCTGCTTTCCAACACCTCACTCCTCAGTCTATCCACACATCCAGGGTTGCCCCACTCCTGGTCCAGAATCCAGCACTTTCCCCTTACTAAACTTCATTTGGTTGGTCATTGCAAATCTTTCATTCACATTCCAGAATGCAGATTACAACTTTCAATAGCTGCTTCTGCTGCAGATTAGGAAAAAAAGTCCATTATTTTTAAGTGTTATTGTATGTTTTTCATAAAATATTTTCTGCTTTTAAACCTGTTGAAAAAATTCTAGTGAACACAAAATCAGATAAAAACTGTGGGTGTGAGTCCTTTTCATTTTTTGGTTCTTCACAGTCTACTGGGATGTGGACACATGCCCTACAGCTTCTTCTTCTTCTTCTTCTTCTTCTTCTTCTTCTTCTTTTTTTTTTTTTTTTTTTTTTGAAAAAGTGTCTATTTTCTTATAGGAAAAAAAACAGCTTTTATGCAATAAATCTCCCAAAGACACTTTGAATGGAAACCACGTGGAACTGGATCTCTGCACTGCATCGTGTACATACTTAATAAATAACTTTTTAGCCATATGCATGATAAAGGCAACTCTTTAATTTGCATGTTGTGAAATGCTAAACATGAACCATGAATGTCCATTTTTCACTAAAAAATTTTCTTTCACAGATGGGAGGAAAAAAACAAGCCAAACTATACAGTGGGATTACTTTGTAGTTCTTTATGTACCTTCTAGAGGAAATAGACTATTACTCACGTTTTTACATGCAAGAAGAACATCTCAGTAAACTGCAGTGATTCATTCAAAGTCACCAGATACACAAGTGGCAGAACTGGGAGAATACTTAGATGTCCTGAATGTCTGCTTGATAATCTATGCTTCAAGAAACCTTGAAAAAATTTTCTTTTCCTTTATATATAGAATCCCTTCACATTTCTTTAAATCTCTTGTGTTCAAATTGTGTTCAGGTCTGTGAGACTCTATATAATTTCTTTTTTATATGTATTTGTTCTATGCATGTGGCTGACAAAGAGAGAAGGAAAGCTGGCCAAAACTCAGGTATTTTACTGTACATCTGGAAGCTGGTTTTGAAGACCTGGGGCGAAATTCTGGCCCAACTGAAACTAATGGCAAAACTTCAATGGGACAGAATTTCACCCCTGAGAACTAAGCAAAAGTATCACCACCATTATAAGCTGAGAACAGAAACTTGCTTTCAGCAAGACATTATTTGCTACTACCTATCCCACAGTTGTCCTAAAAGAGTTTTGTAATCTGTTTAGTCAGCTCTTTATGGGAAATAAGAATAAAAATCATGGTAAATTCCATTTCACCAATATATGAATACAGAAATCAATTAATTAATTCATGTACAGCAAAACAATAATAACAAAGCATCACACTTATATTGCAGAGACCTTTTAGTTACTGATTTAGACTGAGGCTGTTTCTGTTAACATTTTTTTTTCCAGATTTCACGTTTATATCTATTTGCCTGGACTTTGACAAAATTTACTATAGGGTAGAGGTAAAAAGTCAAAAGAAGCAATAGTGCCTTCTCACAAAATCATAAACAGTCAGGATCTGATATCCTGAATTAAAAAAAAAAAAAAGAAAATATCTTCAAAACTCAGAAGAGAAAAAAAAGGAGCAGGATTAGGGGGAAAAAATAAAAGTCCTTTTTATTTCAAACAAATGTTAATTCAAAGCTAAATGGAAAGAAACACCACAATTAAGCTTCTAAGTCTTATATGTCTGGGCCTCATTTGTATGGAATTTTCCAAAATCTTTCAGTTCTAAAGACCTAAAGTCACTCTTTGCCTTGTGACTGGATGCTACATGGCATTGCTGAAACTCAAATTTTAATTTGAGTCATCACAGCAAAAAGATGTCAAGATATTTGTCCAGATGTTCCCTATTCTTCCATTTAAAAATGAAGATTAAAGGGATGAGTAAACCTGTATGGAATCCTTCTTTTTCTTTTTGCAAAAGGTAAAAGCTGTGAAATCTTTGGGGCTGACCTCTGGGACTTCAGAATACCTGAGTTTAGGCCATCACTGAAATGGGCTGCTGAAAGAAAATGGACTCTGGAATTAAGGCCCACCAATGCCATGTAACAAAATTGCTCACTCAGTTCCTAGCATCAGTTTTGAAAGAGGGTATTTACATAATCATTGGTTAACTCTGCAAGTTCACTGTGAAAGGCTAAAGACTTTTCCTAATCCAGGCTATCAAACAGCATTATTTATTTCCATTTAATTTTTTTGTTGCTTCCTGTCTATCTCATTAATTTTATTTTATTTGCTCTCTGGTCAGGTCTCTAGACACTCACCTCCCAGCTTCAGACAAAGCATTTTCTCAGGTGTTTCTATCCTAGTAACCTCAGTTAGTAATTGATTCACATACATCACTTTCCAAGATGGCAGTGCTGAGGTTACCGTGAGGAGACACAAACAAGGAGGGCTATAAATTACAGCAGCACATTTAGTGGGCACAGAGGAGCACAGCAAAGCAGCAGGTCAGCTGCCTCTTTGCTTATATTCTCACGTACTTGAAAAAGAAAGATATAAACACTACTCATGTTCTGACTCAAGCATATTAAAAATCATGCTTTGAAATGCATTAGTGACCTGCTGAAAGAGCTAAAATGACATATGAGATTTTCAGACTGGTTTGATTCAGTCAACATTGGGATTTTATGCAAATGCAGCTACAATGCTCCAAAGTTCACAGATAAGGTGAGTGGGCAAAGGGAAAAGTCACAAATATTCCAATAAATGGTCTTGCATCTATCTATGAAGTAGTCTATAGTATTAGGAACGGGTTTTACTTAGACAAGTGAGGTCAAACTATTGAGAGAGCTCAGGCTAAATTTACAAGCATCTGGAGCAGGGGGCAGACTTTCAAAAGAGCCCAGCTTAGGCTCATTTGTGACATTTACTCCTCAGCCTGACTCTGCCTTATTATATGCATATAGTTCTATGATTCACCTTACTACCTATTATGTTTTCCATTCTGTTTGCCCGTCTTTCTTTTCTTTGCTGTTTCTCTCAAATCTTTCCCATTTATGCTCTCCTCTTTGCTCCTAATCTTAATGCTTTTTCTTTCCCTCTGTACCTCATTCCTATTGACTCAGTTATTAGTGATTTTACTTCCAATTCATTCTACTATTAATAATGCATGTGAAGCTTATTAAGTGTCACTTACTTTGTTCTTCTCCCAAAGTTCTTGTGCCTTTTCCTAACACAAAGAACGTGCAGGATGGCAAAAAAATGGGAGATGGGATACAAAAGGGGGAGGTAGTTAGATTTCATGATATGAGAGTATAGATTTCACAATATTTGGAGCTATAAGTTGGGGAAGTAAAATTCAAATGGCTGAAAAAGAAATCTGTTTGCACCCTCTCATGAGAGCATAGTGCCTAGCACCAGATATTCAACAGCAAACATTTGAAGGTTTATGTGAAAAATATTGTCTCTCCCTTGAACAACAGTGAGCTCAGGCAGGCAGAGAGACACCTTTGCAAAACTGGAATTCAGCGTGCCAACCTGCTTCCTGTCTTCTTCATATTTTTGGCCAGGGACAAGTAGCTTGATGTTCGGATGCCAAGGTAGGTGGTCCAACTCTTGCAACTAATCTTTCCCAGAACACCTTTGTAGCAGCCTGAGGACTTGAAAGACACTAAGGAGGCTTTGAAGCATGTCTTTTTGCTTACTGAAGCCATATGTCTCTTTGGATGTGCATCCTATGATATGAGTTTTCTTAAGCCAAAATAAAGAGGAGGCAAACTGGTTGGATAACAGTTCAAGATTTTACTCAGCCTTTGACATCAATGGGAACTTATTGTCTGGCTTATATACCTCAATAATAATGTCCATATTCACTGGAAGTCCACAGAGCCCAACACAATGATATTG
Source organism: Chamaea fasciata (assembly GCF_029207755.1). NCBI lineage: Eukaryota > Metazoa > Chordata > Aves > Passeriformes > Sylviidae > Chamaea > Chamaea fasciata. The sequence goes on along the minus strand of NW_027094086.1, from coordinate 9,923,621 downwards.
TCCATAGTTCACACACCTTCAGAACTCGATCCTGGCAGGCATCACTCCCCTCTCTCACGTGAATATGACAGTGAACAGGGAGTATTCAGCATCCAGGCCATCAGGACCTTGAGCTGCTCAAACGTTCTTGTTCTGTTAAAATAAAGGCAAGAAAGGCCTTTGGTTGAATATAGCTGTGAGATATATGTCCCCTGTAATTACCCAATTTAGCCATAAAAAAGAACACCACACTTAGACCTGGAAAAGGGTAACATTTTTGGGAACTGTTTCGAAATAGACCAAATTTGAGTCAATGTCCATCTGATATCACTTAGTTATTGTGGTATCATCTTTTGAAGTGGTTTCTTTCAGCATTGGCTTGGGTCCATAAACCAGTCTGAAATGGTACATGTCGCCACCCACATTTAACTGAGAGGCGAGCAAGGCACAGCTGGAAACAGTCATTGCTTCAGAAAGCAATAGAAACCCAGCAAATGAAGAAAATGCTGACTCATGTCTTTGGCTTGCTTGGTTTTCAGGAATTTGATGGGTTTTAAAGGGATGAAATCTAGAATTGTTGAATTGCAGATGGAAAGATATCAGGATCCTGTCAAATATCGCCCGTCAGAAGATACTAGCCCGTTCTGACTACAAAAGGCAAAATTTTGAGTTTCCTTCATTGTAGGGCTTTACGGACTTTAACTGTAATTTAGAAAAAAATACAAAATAAGTGTATGCTAATTGTCAGTGAGGACTTCTGGCAGAGGCAAAGAAAAGTAGTGGTGGTAGATCTGTGCAGCTTTACTGAAAAAAAGAATTAAACAGGGCTAATTTGCTTAAGTTTGAACCAAAATATTGCCTGAAGTCTAATAACAAGACATTAGAGGAACAAGTAGAACAGTGAAGAAATTAATCAAAAGTAAATAGACCATAAACTTGCAAGGTTCTGAGAAAAGTGCCAATTTTTATAACGAAAGCCCAGTGAGTGACTGAAAAATTCTCATATTTTTTCATCTACAGTACTTTAAAAATGGTGTGAGGATATGGTAATAAATATCTAGTAATTTTTATTTAGTTCTTGTTTATTTAGTTCTTTCAGACCACCTGTGGTTTTGTAATATAATTTTCTGCATCTTGCTAATTATTTGCATTAATAGAATAAGGAATATCAAAGAGCAGACTCTTACTTAAGTGCATTGCACAATACTATTAAGTGTCCAAAATGTAAAAAAACCCCACGAAAACAAAGGAAAAAACCAACAACAGGTAAAATAAAAATGAGGGACAGTCTCTCCATTCTATTCCACTCTTTCTATTTAGAAATAGAGCACTGGATTTTCCCTAGTTTATAAATTGAGCACTAAGGTCTTTTAGACTTCAAAAGTCACAATCAAGGATGCAGAAGTGACGGGGTGCCTTGGAAGTAGAACAAGAACATTCAAAATGTAGAGGAGCACAAAACAACACTTCTGTTTCATAAAATATATCCAAGCTTCAAATGTGTTTTCATTGCTATAAAGAAGGAAAACAAAGTTTTCAAGAATTTCGAGGAGGAAACAAATGAACAGGAAGCTCCAGGAAGACTTGGCAGTAGATATTTTCATGTGCCGTGGAACACCAGGCTCACAGATGTTCCAGAAAACAACAGGGGATTTGAACTAGAACTGTGCTACCAGTGAAAGCCTAAAACTCTGAATCAGTTCATCTATGTTTGCAGAGTCATCCTAGAGCTGCAAAAAAGAGTCCACAGAATTAATGGGACACTTTAGATTTCATGAAGTGTCAGTTTTCAGCAGTTAACTGTTCTGTAAAAAAAATAAAAGTTTTTCCTCCTGCTCTGAGTCCTTGTTTGTCAGGATGCAGCGCAGGTTGGTATCTTTTTTTTTTTTTTTTCCCTTTAATACTATTTTACTAATAAAATTTTGTGCAACATGGGGAGAAAAATTTCATGTATTTGGACTTCAAAAAGATACTGGAACTATACCACAAAATAAAATAGAACTGCTTTTGATACTAACATCTCCCAGTCACTCCTGGTAACATAGACCATCATTTTTTATTGGTTAAGTTAACTTTAAACATATTTCCTTCAAATGAATTACGGTAGGTTGAAGACCTGCAGTCACTTTTTCTAGTCTCAACTAGCCTTTGTTTTCCACACCATTCATTCCAAAACTGACAACAGGAAAGGTCAGGTAGGTCATGCCTAGCTAGTCCCAAATGCCACAGTATATTATCCAAGACAGAGAATATAATTATCTTTTCACAAGTGGCAATTAGTAAGAATAGCCCCCATCAATTCTACTTAACATTCAACATTTGTAATGCGGCAGAAGCCAAGGCATTACAACAGCAAGACCAAATTACCTTAATAAAGTTAAATCTAACATCAAATAGAGAAGATATTTGTGTGAGCAGGATTGTTCAAAAATATGAAAGTAAAAGAAAATATTTATTCCAAATTCTTCAAAATATTTTTGTAAATTTTTCTATTGTGAAAAGATGTATTTGTTTAGGCTGTTCCTTCTGCATCCCAGCATACTTTACACTTGCAATGGATAACAAATAAGGAACAAACAATTTAGTATTATTATGGGGTAGTGTGCTGACCTCCCTTCCATAGAGAAGCAATTTTTAAAAAGGAAAAAAAAATATTCTCCTTACTACTAACCTCATTTACAGGGGACAGGACAAAATAGAGTTAAAAAGAAGTTAAGTAACCAGTTAGAAAAGAGATAGTTAATTTGGGATACTTCTGTTTCTGGATGCCTGATGTAAGTACTCAGAAGCATTTTCTGAAGTTTTCAATTGTGGTCTGGCTTCAGCCCAGATCTCTTCTCTTCCAGGTCTGTGCTATAACCACAAGATTGTTCTTCAGTCCCTCTACAGTGAATAAAATGAAATTATACAGATATCCAAAGTCTTCATTTGGGTATCTATGGACTGAGACTGAAAGTATCCTGGATCACCAACAAAGAGTTCATACACTACGAGCATTTATTTCCTGTCATGCCATATCCACAGGATCATTTTTTTGCCAAGTTAACTTTCCTATATGTAATGGTCTCCAGTTCCAGCACTGAGTCAAATGGCCTTGGACTTGATCATGTGGGATTGTGCTATGCACTGTTAACATGAACAACTCTCTTGGTTTCTTCCCAGTGATGTCTATTTTGCTCTTTTTTTTTCTCAAAACTACAAAATCCCTTTCTGATGGATTCTCAGTTGAAAAGTGCTTTCCCTGTTTTGTCAAAGGGAGCGAATACATTCAGTTTGGCACCAGACTCATAGAGAATTCCAGTAATTCCCATAGCAACTTAGCCTCAAGCCATTTAGGATGATCATATAAATGCCCTATGGGAAGGATTGCATTAAATTTCCCCAACTTCTTTCAACAGCTGAAAAACACACTGTATCCTTCCTTCCTTTCTCAAAGAGCGCAGCCAACCCCTGGTAGTCAACCAAGCATACAGACCCTGACTGTATTTTGCATTCAAGAAAATCAGTTTCCAGTAGTTATCTAGTAGTACAAAAAGTCATATGAAGGTTGATTTTGCTTTTCAATTTTTTTCCTTTCTAAAAAGAACTGGCAACACTGCAGACAATTGACCAAAATTGAAAAAGTTGTTAACAAAATTTTCACAGAAGTGTCAGAGTTTACAGGATTCCTGATAAAAAAGAAAGACTTATTATCAAATGGCAACTACCCTTGAACTAAGAGTACAGGCTGGTGATGGAGAAACAAATGGATTATGCATTCAGCTTCCTCCCAAGCATTTGTGGTTCTGGAAGACTCACACAAAACTCTTCTGTAGATGCATGGAGGGACTTTGACAAGCTTTGACTTGCAATGACCCAGTTCATTGAAAGCTTTAAACCTTTTCAGCATTACATATCAAAATTCACCTGATTTCACTGGTGAAACTTCATACTTAGCAGAAACCAATAGAGAATACCTTTTTATTGGGATTGGATCAGCAACCAGCAGCACATCATAGACTCTATTCCCATCTTCTACCATAAAGATGAACATAACTCCATATCAGATAGTTGACAATTACAGCTCTATCAAGACCTTTTATGTGTCTCATTCACGCAGAAATTACTTTTCCTCCTCTCCATCTGTCAAAAAGACGTAACTGTCTTGACAAATTTTTTACAGTTAATAGAAATCACATTGGCCCTCAAGACTGAAAAGAAAGCCAAAAACTGCCCTGGCTGGTTACAGATGGAGGAATTTGTTTAACTGCCTCAAAGTTTATGTGTTCTTGTGTTCTTGTCTTTACTTTTGCTTTTCGATTACACCACATAAGATGCTAAAACTAACTTCAAAGGTCTGCATGCTAGATCTGAGGAGGTGATGATCTGACTGGTCACACAAAATACAAAAGAAAAGAAATAAAAACTGCTGGATTTTTTTGTGCATGAGCCTGAGACAGTAGGATATTTGCCTTAGGCCACACAGAGTCATCATCAGTGTCAGGATTTTAGCACCAGGCCGCCAGGTATGTTGATCTAAGCCTTCCACTTGCAGTTGCCTCCTCCAGGCTTTGTTCAAGGAAAGGACTGTTCAAAGCTCAACACTGAACTCAACGCAAGTCTGAGGAAAACCCAATTAGTTACCAGCAATGACCGCACCCTGACCCCCATTTCAAACGTTTGTAACATTAATTATTAACCAGTCAAAGAACTAAAACCTTGCAAGGGGCCGGTCTGAAGCATGGACCAACAATAGTATGCGATGTGCCAGAGACAGACAAGCAATCACCAGAGGTGCTCTTGTCTGATCTATTCTCTGTCGTTTGGTTACAGCTTGAAACCCTTTAAAATAGATATATCCCACTTCAAGCTTTTTTTCCTTGAACTGATACAGAAAGCAAAAGGAACTACCAAGCAAAAAAATAAAGAAAAACAACGGGTTACAGAGGAAGAGTTTCCACTGTGAATATCACTGACAGCATCATTTTAAGGCACAAAGGGGAAAGGACTTTTTGATAGGTGCAGAAATCCTGGTAACACAGTCTCTTTGTTTGCAAGCTACTGAGGTCAGAAAAAGCTTGCCTGAGTTCTTTATGTACAAATGTCTAACATCCTTGTTCCTGGCTCACGGGAGGCACCTCCTAATGCCTGCTGTCAACTCATTTGTGACACGTAACTGTAGTCAAGAAGGGGTTGAATTGCTGGGTTTGTAATGCATACACACATTGTTCAAGAGTATCTAACAACATTAGCCTCTGGGAAAAGGATGGCTTCAGGGCTCTAATTAAAAGAAATCATAGACAGTCAAATCAAGTGCTTCCTATTTATATTTTATTTAATAAAGAAGGAATGACACAGATGGAATTTCCCTCAGTCTTGCCTTTTCAGTAAGGGGCAGGGGGGTGCAACAGGCCTTTCAGAGCTCTGCAACAGCCGTAAAGTAGTCTCAAATCGATTGCCATCCCCAAACACATTCTCCAAAGGCTTAATGGTATTTTCACGTGGGATCCAAAGCAGGCGGTCTTCAAGCAAAGTTATTGCATCTGGTGAAAAAAAATAAAGTTGACATTTTTTGACAAGACCCTAAAGTATGATTCTCCCAAGAGGGTTGTAACATAGAAGAGGCTGAGCAGGTGGTAATAATCAGCATTACATACATTTGAGCATTTTCTATAACATGGATTACCATGGAATTCCTTCCTCCCCCTCCTCTTCTGGGGGAGACTTGCACAAATTGCAAGCATTTTCAAGTCTTTTTGATAAGCATTTCTATCATCAATTTCACAGCTGTAGCTAGATTGTTTAAAATATATAAATCACAGCCCCACCCTCCAGCGGAGATAAGGACTAGGAAAGCAGAGGACTGTCTTCCCTCTCTTTAACAGCTCTTAGCCAGTTTTCTAAATGCTACCAAAAATATTCTACTGCTGTGCTTAAACATAACACAGAGGTGCTTAAGCAGCAAGAAGTTACTGTCTGCTTTGGGGGAAGGGTGGATGCACAGCCACAACCCAGAGAAAGCCAGTGGGTAAAACCAAAGGTAACTAAGCAATAGTTAGTGTGTACTTAGAAAAGGGCAAGACTGAATTCAAATCTTTTACCCCAATTCTCCTGCCTACACCAGAAAGAGGTCATTAGGAAGAAGGTCTAATCACAACCAGAGCCCCTCTCAAGGCTGATGCAGGAATCCCACAAAGAAAGAGAGATGTGACAGTATTTCTCTCATGTATGCAGCCAAGCACAAAGTCTCCAAACTGGGAGCCTTGGATGCCATCCTGATCTTGGGAACTCATCTGCCTGTGCTGAGAAATGGTCTCTGCCACACGGACCTTACAATTTAAAATGATGTAATGAAACAATGAAGTTGACATTAGTAAATGCTTTTATTATTAGTTTGGTGGTATAATTTCACTGAATAGTAAATTGACAGAAAAATGCAGTTTCTGGAGGTCACTGAAGCAGTTAGGAAATGGTGAGTGGTTTCTGCCATAAAAAAGGAGGAGAAATGAAATGTGGAAATATGGGATAGAGAAAGGCCTTCAAGATAATTACTTATTTCTATTCAGAATTTTTAATCACCTTTCAATTTTTCATTTCAGAACTTTTTCTTTGATTTCATACATTGCTTTTATTTGGTTTGAATTTAAGACTAGTCTTCTTTTTTTGGAGGGGGTTGGTTTTTTTCTGGGAGGGGAAGATTTTGCTAGGGAAAAAAAGCACTGGTCAAAGTGCTTGGATCAAATAATCCTTTTCTTATGAATCTTTATGAATCAACATAAAGCAATTATTTTAAAAAAATCCACATCTATATCCTCTTGGATTGTTATCTATGTTTTTAAGTTTAGAATATTTTACTAAAAAATCTATTTTTTGAATAACTGGGATAACAATATGCCCCATTTACATCCCCCTCAATCTTCTACTATTTCTGCATGTGTAATTATTTTATGAATTGCTGCAGCACTAGCTTTTAATACTTGAGCAGTGACACTGATAGATGACTTTGATTCTATCTCAGCTAATATTTGCCTCACTCTGATAAAATCAGACTTTAATACATACGAGTTTGTAAAAGGATGTGAAGGATTTTTCTGTGCTTTTTCCCCCCAGAAGAGCTCTAATAATCTGTTCAGGTAGTTATTGCATACTAGATTTTGTTTTTATCATCAATCCTGATAATTTAGGTTATTTTTAGCTGAAAATCCTACAGGATAATTTTTCTTTCATCACAAATATACTTACCCTCCAAAGAGCAACTCTGTCAGCTCTCTTCTGGTTTCAGTCACAGCCGTGTTATTTGCACTTTTTATTATTTTATATTTTTTTTGCCAGAACATTGCAATATGCTTTTATTTTACTTAAAGTCTGGAAGGGTTTCAACAGAGGGAATCCACAATAAAACTCTTGCATGTTCTCCCATGGTCTCCTTTGACTAAGTAATGTTCAAGTTTCAGCACAGTGAGGGGTTTATTTCCAAAGCATACAAGCAATTTCCCCTGAAGCCAGAGAAAATAAATTATATTTTTTCTGGTTCATTTCTATCACTTGTGTTGCAACTGTGTCCAACAGCATGATTAAAATCTGTTTATTAGGACTATATATTCTTACATGAAGAAATTTTTACCCATTTTTGCTTTAAAAGATCATTTTGTTAATGATATTTTAATAGCTTCTTGGAAATATTAGGGCTGTGTCCAGAGAAGGGTCTCTGTTTGTAGGAGGAGAAGGCTAGGGAGACTGTAATATGATCTTGGGATATGTACAGGATTCTCTGCCTGTGTTTAGACAGTCTGCAAATTCATAGCACTTTTGTGAATTGGCATAAAGAGAAGGGAACTGAGGTATCACTGTAGCCTCAATAAAATGAAGCCCTTTCAGTGAACTTAACAAGATATAATTATCATGAATCAGGGCAAAATTTGAATCATTGCTGTTTCAGATAACGTCATTATTCTAGAAAAGTGCCCTGCCCTGGCCTTATGTCTCTTTGTCCTCATATTTCTCGAGTGAGCTCTACCAGCTGGGTGAAAGCAACCAATGGCTTCCCTCTGGGATGCCTTCTTCTGGCATTTCACAGCTTACAAGGATGCTTTTAATGGATAGATGTCTTTCAGTCCTCAGCCCTACAGGCCCTGTCTTAAGGATTGGGTCTTCTAGACTGGTCAATGAACTCATGTCTTGACTCACCTTGGACAAAGTCCTGTATCCCTGAGACTTCTAACTCCAACTTAAAATTTGAAGTGTCTGTCTCCAGGTTCATAAATAAGGCATTTAATGCTTACTTCAGATGCCTGAGTGTTGACACAGTAATAAAGCAATCCAGAATGAATTATGGCATTCTCCTGTGACAAGGGATGTCATCTTTCTATTGATAAAGTGAAATATTAAAACAAATTACTTTTGTCTGATACCTGGAGTCACATAAAGGCACACGGGAGAGCAGACTGGAAAATGAGCTAAAGGTTGGCACTAAAGGTGGCTGAGGTTTGATTTGCATACAGCCAAGGAAAACAAACTAAATAAAACATGTATGCAAAAGCAGTATTTGTACACAAAGGGAAATATAAAAGACTGTTTTCACAGACATCTATGTTGGGGAAAGTAAAACTTATTACTAATAATTAAGTCTGTTGTATCACTATGACACTTGCTGATTCTGAGCTCAGCATAATGAACCCACTAGCTCAGTTTGTGGTTCAAGGCCATCTTCTGTGAATGTTTTGCAAATTCCCATTAAGGGAAACAATATTACTATCCCCTCAAAAGCTGGTCATTTTGGAAAAACATGGAGACGGAACTCCATTACCAGAAGTGGCATACAGTGCTCTCAGGGAGTTTCTAACCTTCAGGTTCAGTAGCGCCTCTGGCTAATGGGGCCATACTTAGTTAAGCCAATTACTTAAAGAGATCTTCAGACTCTCTTCTTCTCCTTCCTGTTTCCTTACTTTGAAAACTGCCTTCTATTAGAAATCTTGTTGCTGCTTGCTTTTAGCTGAAGCATCTGCATGGACACAGCAGGATGCAAGTCTCTGATTTCCATTCACACACAGAGTTCCTGTTTCTAATGGGGAGGCTGTGAGATCTTGAACCTCAAAGGGAGAGTATAGGGCAATTTCACAACTGGGGAAAGTGCAGCAGAAAATGTGGTCTGAATTACCATGTAATTCCAAAACATTTGCTTTGGTAGCTGTCAGTTCATTCATACAGCAGTGCCCTGCAGTAAAAAAGGTTCATCTATACTTTTACAAACACATCCAAGATGCCCTGCCTGGCTGAAATCTGTCACTGCTTCTGATGCCACTGTCCACACTGCCCAGCATCAGCCAGGCTCCAGTTTCATCAACAAAACTATTGATTTTTTTATTGAATGTTGACCCTGGAGGTTTGCAATGAAAAAATTACTCTGCTTCAGGAAACTTCACAGAGTCTAACTAAAGTCAGTGCAGGTAAGGACTGTGGATGTGCTGCTCCACTTCCACCTGCATCTACTGCATTTGAACCACCATATTGAGTTGCAAAATTAGGTCTCTGAATTTGTTGAACTGATAACAGGGTAAAAATATCGAAACAGTGTTAGGTATTTAATGACATGGTTCTCATAGTCCACAAAGGGCAAATAAATCCTGCACGCGTTTCATACCTGCATGAAGAATTATACATTATTATGTATGAGACATTTGTTACAATCTTTACCATTATTGCACCTTTAAAAGGCATTGGGTTTATGAGTGTTTCTTCTAAAGCTTAAATTTAGGCTCTTTACATCAAGAAAATACTTTCTAAAAATGTGGGGTAGCTCATACAAGAGCTGTTAGTTTTATTTCCTGGACTGCCTGATATTAACTGGCTTTTGCTTATGACTTCTTATTTTACACTTAGGAAACTAGACTTGATACTCCTTTCTAACATTATCAATTAATCTTCAGAGTGCTCAGTAGCTGGACAAATATGGAAGAAAATTCATGAAAAAGTGAGCCTTTCATGAAAAATAGCCTAGCAAATGATGTGCTGGCTCCAACCTCTTTGTGTTTTATCCTGTGGGATACATCACTTGAACAAAGCTGAAAAGATATGCTGATACACCGTTCATGCAAGGGAAATATTTATGCTTTCAGTTTGCCATTGGAAGAGACTCTTTTTTCCAGCAAAATAGCTGTGGCTTACATAAATGCTGACTTGTAATTGCAAAACACATGGTCAAAATGCCATTTGTGAGCCTGGGGTTACTCATAAGTTCTAGAGACTTTCAGGCCATTGCCCTGAGCCAGATGCAAGGCCCAGATTGTTTTAATGTTAAATGTGATTGAAAAAGAGCCTCTACCCTATTACTGGAGCTACACAAACCAATTGCACAAGATGTAGTATTAGGCATGTTCCAAACATTTCAGGAAGAGATTAGTTAAATGCTATGCTGGGCCTTTTCCTCCAGCTGGGCCCACAAGCAGCAATAGCAAATCCAGACTTTTCACCGAGGCTGGTAATTAGGTCTGCCTCACTCCCAGGAGATTAATTCTCTGCAGAACAGATTATTACAGTCCAGCTTCTGTATCCATGGGCAGACTAAGTCAACAGGCTGATTTCAATTAGAGAAGTTAAGTGCTATTGACTTCTCCCATGTACAAGAGGTAGGGATGGCAGGTAGGAGCCAGACAAGAAACCAGATTACTGAGTTAATCTTTCAGTTACAAATACTAGAAAGAACCTTAATTTCTTATTTCCTAAATAAATAGACGAAGATACATTTCTTTATTTCATTTCTGAACCCTTATAAATTACGACTTGCAAAGGAAGAAAAAATGGTGTGGTTTTGTTCTAGTCTTCTATCATATGAAATGAGGAAACACAAATATTTTGTCTCACCAATTAAAGTCCAGTCTTGTCTACCTTAAAAGGCTCTCTGGTGATGGAGGACTAATCAAGTTATAACCACATAAGAGGGAGAGGGCTGAGGTCATGGTTTAACAGTATAGGAGCTCAGAGAGCAGTATTGCTTTTCCATGGATCTATTTCCCTGACCATGGTGATATATTCTTACAGTGTTAGTACAAAACAATGTACTGTAGGTGTGACAAAAGATAGTCCTCTTTCCTGAATGACTTTGCCAAAGAGAGGCTGCAGCCTCTCCACTGTGCATCTCAGGTGGCCAAAATATCAGTGTATTTGTAGTCCTTGACAATCTCAGCCCAAGCAGGTGTACTCTCTGGGGAACATGTGCATGGCAACCTGTCTTTTTCTCGGTCACTACTTTCTTAATACTGATGTATTAAAATTATCTCAAAACTGAGTAAGTCTGACCAAAGCAGCAGTCATAAGAGTGATCACTTAACAGGTAAATCTCCAGTTTGCTGGATATTTGCTTTCTGCTTTGTCCAAAACCTGCTGAAAATGAGTAGAGATTTGTTTTGCTTTCACAGTGATAATCAAAAAGTTAATGTTGCTGCCCCCTTGCATATACCAAGAAGACTCACAAGGTGGTGGATCACATAGCATTTCTTAAAGCACCTATTCATGAGGTTAGAAAAATGTTCTCAGAGGGGATTATAAAGTCTATATATCAGAGGTAGTAAGGGCAGATGTAGAGGAGGGGTTGAGAATATTCAGTGTACACTGTTTCCCTTTGTTGCACTAGCAAAAAAGCCAAATATTTTCTGTTCAGTGACAGCAGGGGCTGCTGAGCAGGTGGAGAGAGATGTGCAGGTGGGGAGATCACACAGGTTTCAAGAGATATTTCACATCTGTGCTCAAGGCCTTTCTTTCATCACAGCATTTATCTCTTCTTTTGAGCAACCTGACTGCAGAAGAGGTGAGTTTTTTTCTTTTTTTTCTTTCTTCATAGCTCAAGAGTGATGATCAAATAATAATGCTAACCATTTACCTCTTAAAAGTCACAATGCAACAATGACTTCAGTCTCACAAGGGTGCTGTGAAGTGGGTGAGTTCTTTCAGTACTGTTATTTGCAAAAGATAAAGGAATAGATACAGAGATGTCTATTCAGCTTCCTTAAGACATGCAGCCAGATATTAGCAGAATCTGGGCTACAGCTTGGAAAATGCAGCAAATGTCTATATAGTATACCGCAACATGGCAGCGAGGTCAGGAAGCTGAGCAGTGGGTGTGTCTGTAGGAATTCTTGTGGAGTGAAGAGTGTAGGCAGGTTGTAAACTCTGTGCTGAGAAACCTCCTGGTGCTGAGCTCCAACAACAGCTTGGATCCAGCTCCCCCAGTTGAAGAACAAGAGAGTAGAGGCAGACATGGGTGTTCACAGGGAGGACTGTGCTTTGACATTCTTGTGCTCAGCTCAGCTCACAGCTGGACACTCCTAGAGCACAGTTGTAGAGGTTGCAGTGGACTGACATATTTGGAGGTGAATTTTCTGAAGTTAGTGGCTACAGCCTGCCTAGATCACACTTTTGTTACCTAAATCATATTTCAGGTTTTCTCTTTATGGCTTTACTCCATTGTTAGTATCAACAATTATATTCATTCAGAATTTTGAATATAATTGTTTGCACCCCAACTAGGTGGTGCTCAGGCATGGCATTAATTCTGCCCAGGTGATTCGAAGTTTCTGGTGAATGAAGAGTCTGAAATTTACTATAACTTATTACTGAAAGACCCAGTCTGATTACAATTTAACGGGAAAAAAATTCAGCTCAGTTCTAGTTTTTCTAAATCAATTTATCCACCTGTGACAAAGCTACAAAATTATCAAATCTTCTCCTCAATACATGTGTGAATTTCTTGCTGCTATTGGAGATTTTCATGTGCACAACTTCTGTACAAAATAGGGCTTCAATCACCGCAAATGGTGGGAGTTTTCATCTTACAGAAGTTTAAAAGAAATAGTAGATTTGACAGAGTGCTCTTTTCAAAAATAATCACCTTATATTTAGGTAAAAAGTAAAGAAAGATGATTAAACTAGGAAAGCTGTGCCTGATAGTGGAAATAAACCAAGCTGTTTAAGTTCAGTAACGGAATTATTAGAAGTCCCTTTTATATACATGTACATCATGAAAGCCCTGCTAAACATTCCTCTTGCAGGTTTAAGTCTCTTCCATTTCCATGTAAATATATTACTGTGTTATGATATTGCCATTTTCATATATATGGAAACGTATACATATAGATTTATGTGTACATGTGGAAATAGCAATATTCTGGCAAATTTCCCCCAGTACTATTTCTATATCTGTGTAAAGGAATATACATTCTAGAAAATGTAGAGCAGATCTGTACCTTGACAGTTCCCCAGCAGTACACAAAGTAAAACATTTTGACCAAGTGTAGAGACAAAAAAGTCATTTTAAACTATTCAGCCAGGTGTATTCCAAATGCCAGATTAACTTTTCCTGAATATCTCATGATATTTATCTCCTGTATCCTTTAAAAATTCCTTGTGGTACAAACTTCTGCATTTCCCTAGGCAAGCTATTCCGGAATTTAACTTCCCTTTATACGTCTTTTTCTATTGCCAAACATAAGTCATCCTCTCTGTGATTTAAGACAGTAACTTTTTGCACCATCCCTACTGAGCAACTGCAATAATTTATTTCTTTCCTGATGCAAGAGGAAAGTGGATAGGTTTAAAGTATTATTAATACTTCACAAAACAATATTATTTTTGTTCAGCTGCATTGAGGTCTCCTTGGAAATCTCTGCCAGTCACCTGAGTATGCTAGGAAGAATTTTCTTAAGGCATGCATAGGAGGTACCCAACTCACATATGTCAGCCCAGCAAGTTTATCCAGTGTCAGAATTCACAAAAAAAAAGGTTTAAGTCCTTTCAGCTTCTTCTACCAATCATTTTCCCTCTCTGTGAAGGGAAATGCCAACATTATTCCATCCTCTCACAGTAATGCCCTAAGAAATATTGTGCTGTATTCATTTACTATTTGATCTAATTTTTGTCCTTACTCTTCTTTTTTTTTTTTAAATTTTTTTTCCATCACATTTGCAGTTAGTCTCAGGAACTTTGGTGCCACATCTGCTTTTCTCTGACTGTGGGGCTCAAGTTCTTTGAAGAACACATGGCTTCACCAAGTTTGAATCTCTCTAAATTTCTGTGGTTTTGTTTGGGTTTTTTTGTTTCTGTTTGTTTGTTTGTTTGCTTTAAAATTGGACAGCTTATTCTTGTATCTATAATATAATTCATTAGAAAACCATAAATTTCAAACACATATATTTAACTCTGTTTTGTTGTGATCAGTGTCTATAACAAATAAGACAAATTTCAGCACAAGAATGACATTACTGTAATTTTCTTCCTCACACCATAAGGAGACCACATTTTTGCACCAACCTCTGTGCCACAAACCCAGGTCTGAGACCAACCTCACAAACATAGGTAATATCATCACAATGTCTTATATACTTGGTTTTCTGCAAGACTCTTTAAAATGCCTCATGCGTAATAGGCGATAAAGATGACAGAGTCACTGACTATAGGAGATATAAGAACTACAGCAGGTAATTAAAATTGTCAGATATCGTATCTTCTGAACATTTACCCAACTCATAAATTCTTATTTGATCTATACCCATTCCAATCACTCCTAGTGATCAGTATGACTGCAGTCTCTGCGTGCTAAGCATATCTTCTATAATTAGCAGTGCTGTTTTGAACTGTTTCCCAGTATGCCTAGTCAGAAGCAGAAATATCTATTCTGCAATATAGTCCAAAACTCAGGGGTTTTTTTTCCTGAATTAAAGCTGAAATCTAAAATACAGCTCCAAATAGAAACTAATTCAGGAAAACATTCTTCTTTGGTACTATTCATCTAGTCAAATCCAAATCTTCAATATAAGAAAATTGCTATCTTATTATTGCAGTTGGTGTCCTAATATCAGAATAAAATTAAAATTATTTAAAACACACTAAGTATACTCTGTGCACAAATCAGAAACAGTTACCTTATTCAAATGAAAAAGCCAATTCTCTTTAATAATTGTTTCTGCTTCCAATCTAAAATTGATATTGTCCAATTACATGTCATGATTTTTTATTAAAATGTTTCTTCCTGCAGAGTCTAGTCAAAAAATTGATTGTCTCTTTATGTTCTTATATAACTGATAAAAATTGAGACAAACAAGCAGAACTGAATCACCAAAAATAATCAGTTGGATGCAATTAGCCAAATAAAAGCTACTATTATTGTACTACTGCTTTGGGACTTTTTCTTCCTCCTTCTCTGTGTACACTTATGCACTGATGTTCTTCATTCACAGCTGAGGACCTCACTCTGAGTTCACATTTCCTCCTACACTAATCCCCTCCTGATGTTGACTGAAGATGGTGAGTGTATATGAGTGTAAACAGATAACAAAATAATTTTAAAGATATCAGAAAATTCATTTGGCTGGTTGAGCAGAGGTAGAACAGTAATGCCTTGCTCTATCACAGTTCTTTGGGTTGCAGGAGTGTGCAATTTTTTTGTTTTATTTTAAGAACAAACACTTGGCACCATGTAAACATGCTGAACATCTAACTTTGGAATAAGTTCTTGTCAGCTCTCTGAGACTCACCTTCTTTTCTCACTCCCTTTTCTCCTGTTATCCAGAAGAGCTTGGGCCTGTAGTCTGCATGTGTTCTATAATGCACTACTGTGCAATTGTTATTTATTCAAAGCTGCCCATTTGAAAAAAAAAGAAAACTAGGAGAATTCAGACCCACCTACTAAACTTAGGGTTCTAGCTCCTGACCTTTGATACAAAGACTCACAATTTTGATAGACTCTTGTATATGACCCAAACCTTGCAAGTCCTTCCCATTTACCTGAAAACAGGGTGGGCACTTGCTTTTTCTATTCGATTGTGTGGGGCATTGAAACTTGTGGTCAAGTCTCACTCGACTTCCAGAAAAAAGCAAGTTGTAGTATAGAAGCCTGTCTAAAAGGCTTCCTTCCCATTCCTGCTTGATACCAACTTTTTTTTTTGAGTGCTGGTTTTACCCATTTATGTGTCCACACAGTGGTAGCTGGACATAGGGGCTGGAGGGAGCCACTGAGAGGGACTGGGAGGGGCTGACCACAGCCCATTCCCCACACTTGCACCCCATGGGAAAATGAAGTGTGGGGAGAAGGTACGGATTTTGCTGTTCCTGTTGTTTTCTCTCACTATCCAAACATATTTTAATTGGTAATGATTAAATGAATTTTTTTCCCAATTTGAGTGTGTTTTGCCTGTGATGGGAACTGGTAGGTGATCTCCCTGTCTTTATCTTGATGAAGAAGCTTTTCCATCCTTTTTCTCCCCCACCCTGTTGAGAGAGCAGCTGGTCAGGCATCTGGAAGCTGCCGAAGGTCAACCTGCCACATTGGTTTATTGCAATACTATTTATCCATATTCAGGAGCATTCCTAGTTTGCGTCTCGTTATTGTTTCGCCAAAGAATTCAATTGCAGCACATCTTTTAGATCCCAAAGTTACTGTCTGAGAGCTGGACCCTGCTTGTCTACAGTCAGTGGAGAGGAGAAGGGTCCCCTAGAATGGATTTGGGGATTCAGTGCAGCCTACCTCGGTTACACTGGAGTTACTTTCAGAGGAGAGGAAGGGATATTTCTCTGAACTACATGCAGAGGAAAACATTCATTCCTGCATTTAAGCTGCAAAGAAGATATTTACTGCCAGGTAAGGTTTAAAACAAACAAACAAACAAACAAAAAACCAAAAAAAACACCCACAAAAAACCCACAAAAACAAACCTCTTAGGCGATAACTGTGCTGGGAAATCCACCATTTCCCAGCACCTTCTCTAGCACAGATATTGAGCAACATGAAAGCTTGTTTTAAACCCCCTTATCTTTTAAAACAGTTGAGGGCTGTACTCTTTTTGTTTAATGTAAAAGGCCTTTGTCCCTACTGTTCCCTGAACAATACACAGAATTCTCTAGAAGGTTGACTGGGGCCAAAACAATGCCAAGGGCCATTCTAATAGTACAGCAATAAAAGCAATCTAGCCCCAGGGCTTGGGAATACTCCCTGATACTGTTTGATTTCTTAATAAAAGTTAAACTTTAGAGTCAAATTTAATCCCTGAAACAAATCTGAATAAATGTGTTGAGACAAAGAGGTTTTGCAGTGGGCGAAAGAGGTGGGAATCCCACAGATGACCCTCAACACACATTGCTCTGCAGGCTCACATCTACTGCTCTGGAGAATTCCCCCCACTATCAACATCTTCTTGTCAGGAGAAGCAAATGATCCCCACAATTTTGATGTGCTATGTCATTTCCTTCACAAGCTGCTCCTGACATGCCCCTCACATCTTCAAACTGCCATGGACATTAAAGCAGTATTTATAATACAGGACAAACCTAGCTATTCCAAAACCTTCTCTACTGTTTTCACCAAGAAACTAATCAGCGTCTACCGCAAAGGCTTGAAAAATCAATTCTGTCTCTGTAATTGAGAACTTACTTTCATTCAGTGTGGGAAGAAGCATGAAGATGATTTACTGATTTAGGAACTGGGTGGAGTAGACCACAAAGGAATGAAATGAAAACATGTGGTGTGAATTATTTGCAAAAGAGGAGAGAGAGAAAGAAATGCCTATAGATCTCTATAGATAGATTTGGGTATATAAATATATAACGTGGAGTACCAGTGAAACAAAGCACAGATGATTAGGCCAAACCAAACACTCACATTAAACATTGCATTTGGCCTCCTTTCAAAACAGGCAGCAGTAACAGCAGGGAGAGATGGCTTGCCAAAATTGCATCAGACACACATTAGGGAAGAAGGAAATGAGTTTACTTGAGCCAGCTGTGACATCAAAGGGGTTGGTCTTGAAATGGATTGTGGGAAAGGGTTCCCCCTTCGGTAAAGTTTGCAAAGTTCAGCCAAGCCTTTATAGAGACCCAACTCAAAAGGGAACTCGACTCTTTTTTTTTCCCTTTCCAAAGAAAAACAGCATTCTCAGTCAGGAGTGTGAGACTGGGGACTAGTATAAGAGGGGAATAAACTTTAAGGGAAGGTGTAAAGGTTTGTTCTGGAAGAAGAGGATTTTATTCTAGCTAGAATACTTCTCTCTTTTACAAATATTCTGTTGTAATAAGTGTTGCTCTGCACTGAGGTGCTTGCAATAGTTTTTTATTAAGAACGATCTTACTGAGGTGAATGAGGAAGGCAAAAATATGAGAAACCATCCACTGGTTCAATAATTTTCCTGAACTGCAGCCAGCCTAATGGAAACTGTAGATAAAAATTAGAAAACAAATTAAGATGAGACAACTCCTGGCATCACTGAGATCAATGGCAGAAGTCCCACTGACAGGGAGACAAGAACATGTATCAGTGCACCAACTGCTCATTTAAACCATTTTCCCACCTACCTGTTTTAAAGCCTTTTGCAAGTTTTCACTGCTGCAATTTCTATGCAAGGATGTCAGGCTAAGGAACAGATATTATTCTAATCCTAACCCTAACCCTGACTTTGTGCAACCTCACTGATGACAAGAGATGCTTCAAAAAATTCACTGGCCACACTCCTTTTTTTGTTGGGACCCTCCATATGCAAACTCACTTGGAAAACAGATACTGTTTTTCCATGGGGTTTATTTAATCTTTAATGCCACTAAAACAGCTTAATCCCTTCTCTGATGTATTTCTGTTGACTCTCATTTAATGGAATGTATTCCAATTATACAAAATGTTTTTTTCTTGTTTCTTTTGATGCTAATTCACAAGATGCTAATGCTGACAAGAAACACAAAATGAAACCAGCGCTATTCAGAAAACTTCCTTGTACTCTTTTGAATGCAAATTTGGTGAAAATCTGTAATCTCTTTATGCTCAAATAGTATTTAATTTTAATTTTTGCCAAGAATTTTCCTAAGACCATTTTTTGCTTTGAATTTGCCTCGCTGTGCAGTCCTCATGGAGAAAGCGTAGGTGTATCATAATAAGCCCATGCACAATACTCAGCATAGTAGAAGCTGAGTACTAGCACTGGTGAGAAATTTCATATTGCCTTCTCAGTGACAGATGAGATTTGTAGACACATGCACTGTAACATGTAGCAGTCTCTTACATTCCTATTTGGGATATTTTCAAGCATCTTTTCAGAGATCAGCAGAAAAATGAACTGTCCCAAAACTGAGACCTCCAAAAAACTTGCAATGGGGTTTATGCTTTGTGAGGTATTTTCAGGCAAAATCCGCAGCCTTTCTTTGAGAAGGAGGAAGACAACCACAAGGTATTTCAACTTCTATTCATCTTTCTTGCCTGGTAGTTGAGGTAGATACTAAAGGAGACCTTTCCTGATTCCTGTGATTCAGGACAGTCTTCTTTCATTTTATGGTGCTCTAAAGAATTGACAGGGTATGATTACCTTCTACTGGGAATAGCATAATAATATCTTTGTATTTTTATATAAAAAATATGTATCTTCTTCTTTCTAGTTTTTCCACAGTGATTTCAGTTGCACTACCACCTTACAAAAGTCACTTGAATTTTGTCATGACCTAAGATCTTAAACATCTCTAACCACAAATCCATATCAGTCTTCTTACAGCAGCTAGATCTAAGGGTCCATCTGCTTCCTCCTTTTATCTTTTATCTGAGATCCTTATACTAGCAAGCATCAAATGCTGTTTGTTAATCTTGCAGTGTAAAGAAGTGTGAGATAAATTTTGCTACCTCACAAAGGACCCAGTTATGGAGCTTAATCACCATATATAAAGTGCTTTGAGATTTTCAGAGTGAAACAGCTACAACACTATGCACAGATACTTATTATTACTAATATTGTAAATCTCTTCTGTCAATGCTTTATCAGTTAGATACAAAATTATTTCTGGTGCCAACTCAAGGACAGTAGCCAACACTGGTAATTGAAAGTATTGAAACTATTATAATAAATACAACGAGAGAGTATGAAACTATATAAATCAAGCATGCAGTGTGCGGAGGTTGGAATAACCAATTTATTTTCACTCAAGGGATATAGCCTTGTGTGATTGGCACTTATGGTTTCTCTGCACTTCACCACTTGTGAATTTTGTGGTCATCCCTCAATCATAAACTAGTCTGCCACCGTATGTAGTAAGTGAAATTTAAAATAATTGCTAAACATTTTGTTTCCATTATTGTAGTTGGACTTCAGGTCTTGCTGTAAAAAATTTAAAAGAAAAGAAATGAAGATGTATGCATGGGAAAAGGTAAAATCTTGAGCCTGGACAAAGACTTCCCTATTCCTCATCTGACTGCGTTGTTCTAAACAATTGCCCCATTTATCTTGCTCAGTCTTTTCTGTTAGACTGTAGTCTGTCTGTAGTGGTCTTCCTTGTGAGAAACAAAAGTTCTTGTGCCTTTTGGAGTATCAAATAAACAAACAACAAAGTACACTGGTAGTAAGCTACCCTGATGTCCCATTCTCCAGGGACTTTGGACTCATGTTTCTCAGCTGTTAAGAGTTAATTCCTCCATCCCTATTTCCTAACAGGTCTCTGTTCCATGACTCCTTTAGGCCAGAGCTTCTGGCAGCAGCATAGTTTTGCAGAGACAGACACCACGGTTCTTTCTTTGAGCATGACCTCACCTTCTTAATTTAATAAATTGGAGAAATACTCATGAAATTCTATTCCTTTCACATTTTCTCCAATATTTATTATACAGAGACTTCTGTTCTTAGTTCCACATTCTTCTTGGGAAGCAGGACACTAAATTTCCCAAATAAGCTATTAACATGAAAAATTGCATTCAAATGGGAACAGAGGGTGAATCTTATCTTCTAATATTAAGACAACCAGAAAGCTTAATAATTTGGTTTCTGAAGAAACAGAGAGACCTTTTGAAATACCCTAACACTAAAGTTTGAAGGTTATATCTTGAGTCTTTTTTAAATTTTAAATGTTGCTTCTTCTCTCTGGTTAAAATTGGGTAAATTTGACATTGCCTCCAGTTGCATAATTAAGTAATGTTTTTTCAGTCTGTTTAGCAAGCTTGGAAGCCTGGTATAACCCTGAAGCAATTTAAGTACGATGTATATAAAATATATTGCATAAAATATATTGTGAACTTTTCCAATCATCAGATTTTTGAATAAGAATTTCAAACTGTTATTGTGCAAGTTGTGTTCCAGTAAAACTAAAACTGGCTGAATTTTAGCTTTGCACATTACTGCAGGTGATTGGGAGCTGAGCTGGCGAAATAGCACAATATTTCAAATAAAAAATACCAATTTTGAATGGAAGTTCCTGTTCAAGTAAATGTTAAGTCATCTTTCTCTTTTCTAAACTTAGTAAGCTCATGACTACTCTCTTGTTTATAGATCTCAATGCCATTAATACTACCATCATCCCACAGCCACACAGTCAATGCCAGCCTGGTAAAATGGACATCAACAGTGGGATTCACAGCTACGCATTTAACCCTGCTATTCAGCCATTGCTCAACAAACCCAGAATGGCTGGAAAGACCCTTCTAGAGTATATAAAACTAGTGCCAGACGAAAGACTTAAGAGAGCTTAAACATTACATCAATTCTCTTTATTCTAAATGAATTCCTTGTAATCTGAAAGATATGTAATTTTATTTTGATAATTAGGTTTCGAGGAAGATGAAATTGTACTGCCTAATATTCTGTGAAAACTACTATTTAAGACTTAAATTTACTGGGACTAGTATAACAATACCTTTGTATTTTTATATTTTTTAAAAATGTTTTTTCTCCTTTTTAAATTCTCTGTAGTGGTTTCAATACAGAAAAAAATAAAATTATTCAGTATGAATTCACCAAAGATTATTTAATCTTTCTTCAATCAGATCCATGAAATATACACAATGAAGAGGTTGTCCTTTTATTTTCTATCAGATGACTGGTTAGGACATTTTCCTTGGATGTAGGAAAACTTCCTTCATTTCCTTCTACATTCTGAAATGATTTGTGCCTGTTATAGACAGAAGGTGGAGATGAATTTCAATTTCCATTTTCCTATTTCAAACATCAGTGTAATGAAGGGGTAGAAGGAGAACTGATGTTCACTGTTGTTAATCTTGCCCCTTCCACTGAGTGAATAATTAACCCTTAACTAGGGCAGGACATGGAGTCCAGATGCTCTGTTGCCCCACCAAAGTTCTTAAGATCAAATCTGAGCTTCTGTTGATTCTCAGTTGTACTAGTTTGAAATCAAACCAGTGGGAGATTGTAAGTCAGAATTATAATTTATAGGGAAAAATTAAAAGAAATAAATAAATGCAGTAGTAAAAGAACACTGACAAAGACAGAATACAACCTGACACCCTATGGTGGTAGCAGTCCAAGCAGAGTGGTTCTGTTGAAGCGGTGATCCTGTAGAAATAATGGGCCTGAAGATCCAGCAGTAGCTCTTGTCCTCTGGGAGTCCAGTAGGTAAGCACTGCTCTGGTGTTCAGAGTCTCAGCTCATATCCAGGCTGGAATGCTTGGTTCCTCCCTCTGGGCGGAGCATCTCACAATGGGATGGTGAGTCATGTGATAAGGCCTGATGGGCCCATTAACAGGAGGTAGTCCAGGACGGGGTTATCTGTGAGTCATGTGGCAAGGTGGTGATGGGCCCATTAACAGAGGATAATCCAGAGTGGGGGAGGCAGGGAGCACTGCCTCATCTGGTTTCAACAGTTCATGAAGATGGTGATAGAATATACTTTAACCCAGGACATCAGTGCATATGACTTTTCTCAGGAGCTAAGACATTTTAGTTTGCCTGTCCTGAAGAATTATGGTTCAGATCTCATCTTCCCTTGGGTGTTCTTCTACCCAAATGAGTGGCAAAACAACTGCTTTAAGGCTTGTTTTGAAACAGGCTTTCTCCTGTCTCTGCAATTAAACTTGTTTTCCTACATATCAGATATTTGGCAGTTAAGCAGATGTTTCCAATGAAAGGCTAATAATCTAAGTAGTGGTCATTATAACATGTTTTACTCTTTGCCTCTCAGAAATAAATGCTCACAATTGCAATTCAGTGTTTGAGCCTAGTTGGATTCCAGATATGTTCTCAGGCACAGAAAAGATACTGCCCTTCTAGAAATGAAACCCGAGTGCTGTAACTTCATTCAAATCTTTTTTCCTGGATTCTGGACAGCACAGTCCACAGGAAAAAAAAAAAAAAAATCCTGCAAATTAGTGAGTTAATCATGCTGAGGAAGTAAAAGTAATTTTTAAAAAATGTTTTAATTATTTTTTTAAATCTGTAAGTACACAAATGAAGCTAGATTGACTGGCCATTTTACCATGTGTTTACTAGAGACCAGTCACAGAGGGAACTCTGTCACAGAGAGCCAGTATCTGTGTAGGAGAGAAGTTTGCAGCGCTGCACTAGTGGTTCTTGGGTTGTTTCTTTATGGGAAAGCCTTCTAGCATTTCCTGATTCAGCTGGTTCTTAAAAGATACTTTAGTCTAGACAACGAGCTCATTGTCACTGTGCCTACTTACACCATGATTTCTGTAATTATTTTAAAGTCTCTTGCCCAGGGTAAGTATTAGTATTTGTTCCATCTCATACATAACAAAAACAACTTGGTAAAGTAATGCTACATGTATGTTGACTAAGATTTGGTTTCTGGAATTACATCTTTGTTTCTGACTAAAAGATACTTCAGCCAAAGAATACACACAAGATCTACCCACAAATACATTTTCTTTTCATTCATACAGTAAAAAAATCCTCTCTTTTTCTTTACAGGAAGTTGAGGAACAGGGAATCTTTTCCTCTTTTCTAGCTTCTCAAGGGCAAAATAATAGAAAAATGTATTCAGATCAGATGTGAAAATCTTATTAGGACCATCTGTGCTAATCAATGTTTACAAAAAATGTAAATAAATTATACAAGGAATGAATATAAGAAAAGACAGTTCTTGGTTTTCTCACTCTTCAAGCTATTACATAAATAAGACCTGATCCTCCAAATCTGAAGTCATGTGAACATTGTCTTTGAAGCTGATGCATTCATTGAATTAACATTAATAAATTGCTACTCACATGATTCAGAACTTGGATGACTGAAGCTCTGATAGAAGTATTTTTCTCTCTTGCACATCAGATTGAATAAATCAGCAAAAGAGGGTTTTTTCAACTTTTTGAAGGCTAAGAGATCAGTTTAAAACTGTTTGCTATTTCTGGCCTTGACTTCAGCCTCAGCCCTAAGTTGAGTCCTTCCCTAAAGACTACCAGCAATTCAGAGAAATCATCTACCTAACTGGAATCAGGGAACAAACATTTCGCCTCTCTCCATTTGACTTCAACCATCCCATATATTAAACAACATGCACAAGCCAGGACAGTGAAATCAAATCCACCCTAAGAGGAAATCCTTTTGTGCAAAAATTTTTATCTAGCCCTTACCTGGGTGGCCATTTTGCAAGGGTGATTAATCTCTCCCAGCTGAAATTTATCTGTGGCTAAAGGCAAAAAGGATGTTTTTTTCTCCCTTCACCAAATGTGGGATCATTATTCTGCACTGAAATTCACTAGCCTAGAACAATTTGATGACAAAATATACAGCCTGGGAAAAAGTGTTCCTACCCTTAATTGTTCTTTGGACAATTTTACTAGCCTTGAACTCAAGCAGAGAAAACGTTATCAAATCACCTGTAAGAACTCACAAAATAGCATGATCTAACCTGCCAATTCAGAAAACTTGGCTTATGTAAACTGACAAAAGACAGAGATGTATCTGCCGTGATTCCACAGATGCAACACATAAGGTTGGAGTAATGCAGTGGTCAAACCTATTGATTGCCTTCTACCTGGATTATTTCTGGGATGGATTACCATAGAGCCTTGATAAATCTCTACATAGACCAGCTGGTGATGAAAAGCACAAAAATGGTGCTTTCAGCATTTTCCTGGGAACAAAGGTTCACCAAAGATAGATCCATCAGAGGATCTGTATATGCCAAATTATCTGTAAACGCCAAAAATCAACCAGTAACGCCCTGAAATTGCATTCCATGGTAGATTCTCCTAGCATTTTGAAGCTTTTTACATGTCTAGCAATTTTTTAGACATGAAAAGACATTTTTAGACATGTTAAAATTGGGTAAAATTCTCATAACAAATGGATTTTTTTTCACTTTGCCCTCCTTCAGATTATACTACTTGACCTCTGTTGATTTTTATTTTCAAAATATTCAGTCATATGATCCTAGATTAATGATTCATTTTGCACACTCAAGAAAAGAGATGCCATACTGGAAGAGACCGATGATTGTAGGACTTGCTTTCAGTAACAGTCTATACCTGGTGCTTCAGGGGCATTTGAAAAGTTAGCACTATAAACAATGCTGGTAATGTAATACCCTGTTAGTACTTCAATTTACCATCATTCAAAACAATGTAGAATAATCCCTAAATTATTCCAATTCTTTCTACTCTTCAGCTGTGAAGTTATAGAATGTCAAGAAAAGTACATACTTATTTTCATTCAAGCACTGTCCTTTTCCATTACTCTCATTGACTTAGATCTGTTCACAAAGGTATGTTCAGGTGACTGAAATAAGCAAGTCTCATCTGTCTTTCAGCATCCATTTTCACAGGGGAATGTTAGACATAACCTGCTGATGGTGGAGGTGCCAGTGCTGAGTTTTAGTACCATTCAGAGATGTACAATGTACAATTATTACACAATACAATGTCTATTAATATATGCTTACATTTAGCATTTAATTAAAGTCTCTGAATAAATTATTGAGGTTTATTCTGACAGAAACTTCTTCCTTCTCTGTGTATAGATTCTTATCCTTGGATAAGAACCTAGTATACTGAAATAAATTACCCAGGAGTAGCATTTTCTCTGATCAGACTGAATCTCTCATGATAACAGTTTTGTGGAAAAGTCCATGTTTATAGTACACCAAAAAGAATTTTATTTGGGTGGGATTGGAGATAAAGATATTGGACATCTCCTATATGCTGGGGCTGATTGTTGCCAGCTGTGCCATAATTTCACTGGATACTTATGCAGGTTTGGATGGCTTACCTTGCATTTGATTTTCCAGTGGCATTTTATATTCCCCTTCTCCAAGCTGTCAGATATGCCCAGGTACATCTCCAAAGTTAGTTGTGCTTTTAACAAATCTGGCCACCAACCCTCAGATCTTGTGTTTTCAGCTGTGGATATAATAGGTGTCTATTTCTGAAAGAAAAACATTATTCTGAAGCTCCTTGTCTCTTGGGTTTTACTGCATATCATATTCAGCTCTTACTTTTGAGCGCCACTATGTCACCACTATCAAGATTTTTTTTTTTCCTATACTTGTATCATCACTGCAGGTTCCAACTCCCCTTGTGTAGTGCAGAAGCAAACAATTGAATGGTGCTTAACTTGGAAGAGCACTTAGCCTTGATGTTCATGGTACTTAGCAATCACTGTTCATTCTCAGTTTAGGTACTTACTCTATGTGTATCCTTTGCAGTGAAGCATTTAGCCCACATTGTGTTCATAAATAAGCTACAGTCACTAGAATCTTGGAAGTCACAACTTTAAAATCAATTTTATTTACTGGCAAGTAACGATCAGTTCTTATTTATGAAGCTCAGTTAAGGATTGTTGAGCCTTCTCAGAATATAAAAGGAATTATAATCAGCTACACTCCCACTCTGGACCTTCCAGCCAAGAAAGTTTCAAGTGATGTGATTTGCCTGCACTATTTGTCGAACATGTTTCCATGTGTCCAAGAAACAAATAATCTTGACACAGTGGAAACTTAAGGGATACTCCATATACAAAGAGAAGAAATCGTGCCTTGCCAGCTTCATCCCAGCTGTAAACCTTTTCAGTAGGCTGGCTCCGTGGTGTGTGGAGAGCACAGGCCCTGCTCTGTACATAGGGCCAAGACTCACTGTTCTTAATCCTCCTGCTGCCAGTGTGGAGGGTCTCAGTCTCGTTCTCTCTCTGGACTGAAGCCAGGGACTTGCACCCTGGGGAGATGAGAGGTGTTTTAGCCCCATGTTCTCACTTCTTTCTTTAAATAATTAGAAAAAAAAAAAAAAAGTGATTTGTGCTTAGAAGCTTTCAACCTTCCAGTAACCTAAGAAAAAAAGAAGTCCTTTTTAGTCCTTTTTAACAAGTCTAGTACTTTGTCAAGTGAACAAGCACGAGGAAGAAAAAGCTCTTCATTCCACACAGAGGCAGATTTCACTTCTCCAGGGAGCACTTGAGGGAGCAGATGACTCCAGGACTTTTGATCTGGACACCTACAGGCATGAACAGAATAAGGACTGCTCTTGACTCCCAGGTCTGAAGGAAAAAAATATCATCAGCTCCACAATCAAGTCTCCCCTAAGTCCCCTGGTGAAAGTTTGATATAAATCAAGTGTGTTACTATGGCAGGGAGCCCAAGACTTCTGGGAAGCATGCTCGAACAGCTGTTGTGCCAGAGAACTCAGCAACACTTCAAGAATGGAGAGTGAGCAGGCTATAATTAGGATGCTAAACTACCCATGGTTGTGTTTGCTCAGGGATCCTTTGGAAACCTCAGACAGTGAGAAGACTCAGTGTATTTTCTGTTCAGGGGCCACAGATCTTCTTCAGGGGTGAGCTAATGATTACTTTATCATCTGGCCCATTGCTTTGGTTATCTTGCCCCTCTTTGCCTTTTCCACCATGCCTCCATTTGTTATTACACAGATTTTAGGTAATTCTCCTAAAGACAAAGAACTCAGAAGCAAGCTTCCTACTCATGTAATGGGTCAGTCCTAACAGCCAGCATCCCTGCAGCAGGACTTTAAACTCTTCTGGCATGTTTCTTGTGTCAGTTTTGTGTTATTATGCTATCTCTTATGCACTCCTTTTATTTTTTCTTTTCTCTTATGGAGTGGCTGTATTTTCTATTAATCAAATTTCAGAGGAAAAATTACCATAATCCCATAGTCAGGTGGATCTTTTTCTCCCAGTAATACCCTCTTCCCAAACAACAGAAAATCTTCAAAGGAAGGGGCACTCCTCACTAATAAGGTAATTTCAGCCACAGCTCTAGTAATCTATTGAATGATTTCTCCCATTGTCTTTGGATGGATTTTTAAAAAACAGAAGGGCACAGCTCTGCTCCACAGATTTTTAAGGAAAGCATTCTGTCTAACAGGGCTGGCAAAGCTGAGTAGCACAATCCCCCTTTCCCCACCACACATGCCAGGACGTAGAGACACCAGTCTGAGAATTGGTATGAGAGTGTCTGAAACAGCAGCATCTACACCGTGTGTGAAATTTGGGATGACACCTCCCAGTCTCAGTCCCCTGGCCCATGACAGGCTCTTGTAAGGGCAATGGGAGGTGCTGGTCTCTTCATGACATCTCTGAACATCAGCCCTACAATAGCAAAATGGAGCTTTGCCTTAACTGGAAATCTTTATGCCAGGTTCAGGGAGAAGTTCACACTGGAGGAGTGGGGTGTGGATTCACAGACTACTGGCTGCCCTTTGGTGTGGGGTGGGCACCAGCACCACAGCTTTGCAGGACACTGTAAAATATTCATGACTTGACACTGTCTTCTGCAGAGGGAAGGGGTCTTCAAAGGCGTATTCAAAGGATCAAAGGAAGGTTCTTGCTTTGAATAATTTTATGTGGGAACCTCACTCTTTCCTTTGGAACACAGAGGAATCCTAGAGGCAAAGATGCAGTAAAGTATTTTAGCGAAGTGCTTAAAGAATAGCATCATCTTCTTGTAATGGTCAGCGTTACTTGCAATATGTTTCTGTCCAGATTTTAACCATTATATTTTACACTTTTTAATGGATTTGAGTAGTCATTACAAATATCTTTAAGCCAGCAATAGCCAGCATGTCTGGTTGCTTGTACCAGTAGCAATTTCAGTGTGTGACCTTTACCTGCTGCTCCCAAAGCTATGGTGAGTTTGTATCCATTTCAAAGATCAGATAATTATTAGATGGTTTTCTAGGAGTAATTCTGCAATAAAGCCTTTGGTTTTACAGTCTCAGGGCATGACTGAGGAGATTAGAAAGTAGTAATTCACACTCTTGATACCTGAGATTGATCTTGAAAGGAGCAGCTGTTCTCTCCCTCCCACACCCCCCAATTAGACACTTTGCATATATATCACAC
Source organism: Chamaea fasciata (assembly GCF_029207755.1). Classification (NCBI taxonomy): domain Eukaryota; kingdom Metazoa; phylum Chordata; class Aves; order Passeriformes; family Sylviidae; genus Chamaea; species Chamaea fasciata. The sequence continues at coordinate 9,894,624 of NW_027094086.1, read as the reverse complement.
CATTATTTACCCTCAAAAGTGCTATCTTCATGTGTACTCTGAAGTACATCAATGTTTCAGCTAGAACTATATTGAAAAATTAAATACACAAAAACAAGGCATTTATCAAGTCCATCTTTCATAACATCAAATCAGAACCCACAATGCACAATTCATAAAATCTCAGTACTAGAAAAGAGTGATGAAATTTGCTAATCCATCACTTTGACTATGTGAGATTATTTCTGGCAGTGTGTAGTGCTCTGATACTGTCTAAACTTACAGAATTAAATGATCAGCTGTGTAGAACTGAGACCATTTTGTGAGTATGTTTGCCTATATGTGTCAAAAGAGGGATGATTTCTGGTATTTATCCCATGTTTTTTCTCAGTGAAGACAATTTCTTTGAATGACAAGAGCATGATAAGGTGACAGTTTTGGATAAAGAAAAAGACTTAGATGTTCAGGTTTCTTATTTTATGTTTCACTGCAAATGCTTTGAACGTGCACGTTTCTTGACTTGTGTCCTGGAGTCAAGGAGCTAGAATGTGAGTTTACTGCACCCATCTGCCATGAAAGAACAGCATCTGTTTACATTTAAAGACCCATACTACCAACTGTTAGGGGAGAGTCATCACCAGCATCTACAGTAGGATAATGAGGCTCACTGATTTTGAGAAGTTAAGTTGCCATAAAATGGCTTAAAATTCTTTCTGAACACAGTTGAGAGAGGTAAGCCCCAAGTCATCCTTGTTCAAGTTTTTACCATGTTAAAAGCGTTTATTAGATATTAATTTTAACAAACTCTTTTCTACTTCTGAGCCTCTCAATTTCTGGTTTTTTTAATGTATAAATTTGTATTTGTCTATCATATTGGTAGAGTATTAAGAGAAAAGATTAAAATTCCATTTTTCTGTGAAAATAAAAATTATTCATAGTGCTACAAAGATGGAAAGCATCTTTCAAATTTTATTCAACTACTAAATACTGTTCCAGCTTCAGACTGATGTCAGAGTTGAGCATGATTTGCTAATTGCATTTGATAAATCTTATTTTTTTAACTTTTTTTTTTCCCCCAGAATTCCTGACTTCAGTATTCTTGGACACTGGACAAGACAAAATTCAGAGCTGACAGCAAAGATGGCAATTCTTGCATCCCTCACATGCCACGCCAAATGCCTGAGACTGACCAAAGTGGCAAACTGAGATACCCCAGTCTACTAACTGTGGTTTTAATGGCAATCCTTGAGGAACAAAAGCCCAATGAAAGAAAACAACACACTAGTGTCAGTGTGTTTCCAAGGACTGGCCAGAAATATGTAATCTGAAATGTAGTTTTATTCATGCTGTCATAAAGTTTAAGAACAAACGTGCTAAGGCAGCAGATTCCATTAATACTAACTAGCTAGAAAAAATAAAAGTAGAGACCACATGAGCTGCTTAAAATGTGAATCATGTTTGTGTGTATCTGCAAGAGAGAACTCAGGGTTTGTCCACTCTGAAAATCTTCTCTAAGAAAAGTCAATTCTCATCTGTGGTAGAGAAGGGCTATAGGGTATTTTCATAACTGAAAGTAAGGACAAGACAGTGAAAGCATGTGTTTTCTTTTGTCATGCTAGATTTCTGCTTTTCTTCTGAACAGTTTTCCAGTCTAATCTCCATATACTTTAGCTTTTTACTGGGCTGAAAAACACGGATCAGCTTGTCCACTGTTAAAATGCATAAGTGTGAATTAAATATATGGAACTAAAATTGATGCATTAACATATGTAACAGTTCCAGTGACAATTCTGAGTGGGTTTTTTGATCTGTGATTCAAAGCCCAAGTGCTGCAGGTCTCTGATGAGAAAGAGCATTTCTGTCACTGCAGAAGCATGTCCTGGGAGAGGATGTTCTGCTCATTCACTAGAAGCTTAGAGAGCAAAAGTGTGAGATAGAGCCAGGCCACAGCTTGCTTCCTTGCTGAACTCACAGGTAGGACACAAAAAAGGACACAAAGGAGAAGTAGAAAATATCTGGCAGCCTCTGCTTGACTGAGAAGGGTGGTTGCCTGCCTAGATTAACAAATACTCAGGATCCAGCCACCAGTTTTACTGCCCAGCAATGAAGGACCCCAGGCATAGCCTCAAGTTAACTTTTCTGAACCCAAGCAGGTGATGAGTTTTGGTAGTCTCCACAGGAGCTTACATTTTGCCCTATTAGTGTGTTGAAAGGAAAGAGAAGAGGAAATCCCTCAAAAATACATTAGCTTTTTGGTGTATCACCCATCAGTTTTCTCATCTTGCTCAGAAGCCACTGTGAAAAGTCAGATCCTGACAGAGACCATGATGTCAGGAGCAAAAATGCTTCCTCAGAGGGCCTGACTTATAATTATTGGCACATTAATGAGAAATGAACTGCCTTTCAGGATCCAAAACCCAGAGATGCAGTTGTCTCTCCTAAACTCAAGGAAGCCAGGCATGGACATCAATGCCTTACACTTACTCAAATTTCATTATACTGCCAGTGTAGGAGGGCTGCCACCCTCAGAACGACACAGCCTTAGGTATTGGTGCGCATCCTGGCAGTCAGTATGGCCAAGCACAAGTTCAGAGGCATTCTCTGAAGTTAACAAATACATCTCCAGATTGCAAATCTTTATTACTTTTTAAGTGAGCCAATATACTGTAATGTAAAATGGCATTATCGCTAATGAAATAAGGTAATTACACTAATGGCATGACCAGTGATGGTAAGTTCACATTGCACAAGTTGTAATGAGGCTTCTGGATCAATAAGTAGATCTTTGGCTGGTCACATCTGATGCACAGGGTACAACATTTGTGAGAAAAGCATTTAGGGAATGCAGATGGTTAACTCTAAAGATGCTGGTACAATTCTTAAAAGTCCTGGTTTTACTCTAGCTGCACTCATCTGTCTTACTGCATATTTCACTAAATGAGGTGATACAGTTCTGTGTGAGAAAATCCAGTGAGCAAAATGGTGTCCTTTTTCTTATTTCTTGTAAATTATGAATGGAACAGGTATTGTTGTTATTCTTTGGAAGAGTTAACTGCTATTCATTTATTTAGGATGAAATATTCACTATTTTTATTAGTAAAGTCTTCTTGATAGAACTTTTCTCAAATGGAGAAATATTTTTCAATGTTTTTCTATTTTCTTTCTTAAAAAAAAAAAAAAAAAACAAAAAAAAAAAAAAAAAAAAAAAAAAAAAACAAAAAAACCTGTGCAAAGACATTTGGAAAAAATATATTTCTCTCAAACCTCTCAAACATCCAGTTCAGTATGATGCCTTAAGAAGGCATCAAGTAAGAAAAGATTTCTGCTGGGAAAGAACATAAGGATAAAGATACTGAAATCTTTTTCCTGTCTTTTTCCCTTGGAAATTTTTTATTTTCTTTTACTAGTGGAAAAATTCTGTGCAGTCCATATAGTTAGGCTCTTCTTCTTCAGGAGCCAGACAAAAAAGAAATAAGTATCAAAAGCAAATGGTTGGAAAGTATCTTTGCAGCAATGCCCTGTCCTCCAGCAGAACACCACAGTATCCACACTGTGCCCAGCTCTACATCCCACCCAGCAGCAGCGCAGAGGGGATGTGCAGCCGAAAGACTTGTCCTCCTGGGAATTTCCCTGGCTGTGCTTGGTGAGGGGCTGAATGCCTAAGGAATCAGAATTAGAGGGAGAAAATGGATGTGGCTGAAAGCAAAACCATCTGAGCACAGGAACTGTCCATGCAGATCAAGATGACCCCATTTCAATCCCCAAAGAAGTCTCCAGGCTGCTTCAGCTGCAGTCCTGGAGGGTCTTGGGATATTGCTATTGATGGAAACAATGTGAATTCCCTTGGCAAGTTACTCATGGGACTTGAGGGTGTTCACAGGACTTAGTAAAACTCCACTGCTATTGCCAAACAGCAGCAACAGCAGAAATAAGTACAGGGTATGACTTGAAATATTCCAGTAAGGATTTTTGTTTCACTGAAGTTCTTCACAATCAACTTTCCACAATGCAGAAAAATTTAGTCTTCTGCCTGAGGAAGGTATTAATAAAAACAGTGCTCCAGGCATTTTGTTAGGGCTTTATGGAATGACTAAAAGGCAGGAGAATATTATAAATGACAACTTTATTTAATAATAAACAACACTAAAATGTGTTCAAGTACTGTTTTGGTTGATTTTCAAGCCTTTATTTGCCATTATTGAACTGGGTTGGAAGATGATTGCTTAATTGCTGTCCCACTGGGCCCATCTCGGAAATGAGATGTGTATCTCAAAAGCTTATCCCTCAGAGTTATGTTTTAAATAAGTTTCATGTCAGCCAGGTGATTTAGATGTAAAACTGATGCTGAGCAAGAGCTTAGAAAATGAAACTGGTGATAAATGAGAATTTCTAGTTTTCTGAAGAAATTCCATCATTATGAGATGTGTTTTTGTCCAGTTTCAAAATATTTTAATGACATACAATCAGACGTTATAATTGCAAAATATTTTAAGACTAGAATTTTATTTAAGCTTAATGTTATTAGTTTTCCTTTATTATAATGTAATTACAGGAAATTTCTATTTAATGATAGTTGTTCAATCTGGAAAAAAAAATTGTTCCCATGTCCCTTTTGTTTAATTTCTGTGTGTGTAGTTTCCTACAGTTTAATAAAAGGGAAGTATCTTGGTCAAGGACAAGTATTAAAACATTAGTAGCAATTCTGTAGGCATTCTGAAATAAAATTTAAAAATTATAATCTCTGATTACAATAAGAAGCTGCAATTAAGTGACATAAAATGACAAATGCTACAAGCTGAAATTAGGAATTCCCCAAAAAATTATTTGGAAAGAATTTCAGTTTCAAGAGAAACTGGTTTTTAAGGCAAAAGTCGTCAGTCCCACTGCTATTAGGAGACACAAGCTAACAAACCATGGCAATGCCTGTAGCACGAGATGCACAGCATAGCTCCCACACCTGAATGGCTCCTGCCCTTCTTTGGATTAGGGACATTGTGCAGAGTTACGAGATAGAAACTTTTCTTCTGAAGTCTGTGGCTTAAAGGCTCCCTGAAACAGAGACCACAGGTTTGCCTTTCATAGCTGTTTGGGTCCCTCTTCTTCTATGAAATTCTAATTGAATTTTTAAGCAATTCATGAGTTTACCACTCAGAATCCAGTTTGTCATCCAGGTTTCTTAGCTAGATTTTTCATCAAGAATATCCTTACAAAGGCATTCACCAATTGACCCATATTTGCTGTATAAAATAATAGAAAGGATTCTGTCACAAATGGAAAACTCAAAAAAAATTTTTTAGGTCCCCAGTCTTCTTAAAAGCCCCTATTAAAAATCATGGCATAGACAAAATTATGTCAATAACATTTCTATTATATACAATCAAAATCTATCGATTTGAGGTGGCTGAATTTTTTTTCTCTCAGAACTGAGTTTGAGGAACTTTAAACACACCTGTCATTTCAATTATAACCCATTTCTACAGTGGAAACTAATTCAGAAAATCGAAATGTGAGGCTCTGTATTTCTAGGTAATTTCTGATTTGGGAAAAAATCTGCTCACGTCTTAAGTGGGGAAAATAGAGTGAGCTTTGATTGAAGGGAACTAAGCTAATCACATTCTGCAGTTATTGAGGACTGTTAAAACATCATTTATAAAACAATGATTGTGTAAATTATCTTATTGAATCCATTTGCCAATCCCTAATAATTTTTTTTATTGCTGATCAGAGGAAATAGCTTTGCTATTGGCATCAGCTTGTCTATGCAATAGATTTTAGCAAGAAGCAGTTAAAAATCTATATCAATCAACCAACCTTGCCTTGCTTTGTTTCTAATACATTTTCTTAAAAAAAAACCAAAAACAACAAAAAACAACAAAACAAAACACCACCAACAACAAAAACCACCACAACTTTTCAGGTTCACACTCTGCAAAATAATTGTTCAAATCCTCATGTAAAATAATTTTTATGGTGCCTGGTTTTGTGAGAGTTTTTTTGTTGAATATTGCCAAGTAAACAGACTAATGCTTATGACAATTCAGATCATGAAGCTAAAAAATATCTTTTTGTGAAATACACATAAATTAACCCAATCTGACTGGCTGTTGTGCTTCTAAATTAGTTGTTTCTATTCCCATGGTAACAAAAGGAGTCACCCCAAGCAGCCTTTCCCTCAGCAATTGCTGCAATATAGACAGATTCTTGCAATATAGCAGGTCTAGCTTCCTTAGATTTTAAATTTCCTGTATTTCCAGGCAGTCATTGCCAAGATTATTTTTTTCTTTCTTAGCAAATTCAACTGCCTTTCCTGTTGAGAGAGGATAATGGGAAGAGAGACTTTATTTCTTCAAGTTTTAATACAAATTTGTTCTATGAACATATTTACCATTAACAGCAGATAAATTCTACCCCTCCCATGACATTTTCTGCTTTTCTCCATCAACTCTTACTTCCTCCCAACACTGGCCTGGCCATTCATCCCCCCCGAGTATCCACAGAGATCTTGCTCTCAAATCCTCTCCCAGCTGTGCAGGAACTGCTTTAATTTCACTCACATAGGCTAAGGCTGCTAACTAAATTATGGCTACTTGACAGTGTAGAAGACTGAAGTGACCACTCTAAAAATGCAGATTCCCACTTCCATAGTCTTAGTTAAAACACCTGTATTATAGTTCATATCCTTTGCCCATGTACATATGTGAACAGTACAGCTGCATGACAGCCAAGAAACTTTTATGTTTCAGGGGAGCTTGAATTCCAGAAAACAGTTATCACATATAGTTAAGTCAGTGAGAGAGACACAGTTGTCATGTCTGGTTACAAAAAACAGCAGAAACAAAAGCATGAACTGAAGAAATCCTGGCTACCTACACATATATTAAAAACTCTGCTCTGCGTTCTGCATAGACTGCAGTCATGTATTTGCCCATAGAGTAGGTTATCTAATTTTGTCTAAATGGGGAAAACAGTGCTGTAAATTATCTGTATATTAATTTCGTCTCTTCTTTTTTTTTTTTTTTTTTTTTCTGCTCTGTTCAAGCTGTTTATCCCTCTCAGAAAAGCAAGCATGGTCTGCTGACCCACGGCAAGAAAAAACCCTTATAAAACATTTGTAAACAGGTTAGAAATGTGATTCACAGCTCCAGGAAACAAGGGAGAAAATGCAGAAGGAAACAAAGACCAAATGAAAGATGTCAAAGTTACTTTGAGCAATAGAGTTGAAAAGTTACAAAGAATTCCAGCCCTCGAGAAGAAACTGCAGACTCAAACCTGTCAGCATGATGGAGACCTTGGATGCTACAGCTTTCAAAGCCATCTAAGAGAGTTAAAAGTATGGCAACATGAGATTATTCTGACTTTTGGCAAGGGTTACAGAGCTGCACTTTGAAAAGCAGCAGGGACTCGTGAGAGTATATTACTTTACCATTCAGTCTCAATAGGCAGTTTGCAAGATCTTGCAAACTTTCCCTTGAGCGATCATCACGTTCTAGTGAATGGTACTTAGTGGAATAGCTGGAGGTTAATTTTTAAATCCCTCTGTGTCATGGTGAATTGCACTGCTTGTAACTGGCAATAAGATAATTTACAGAGCAGAGTCAGGACTGGCACATGTGGAATTAGTGAGACTTAAAGTGACTTTATGTGTATTGCATCATTCTAATTTTCTACAGTATTAGTGGCGTCAGTTGTTAATTTTCAGTTTGTTTAGATCTTTTCGGACTTCAGATGACCCTGTGTGGTAACATTAACTAAGCACAGTCTAGGAAATTTTTTTAATGTGGTATGAAGCCACAAACATATCATACATTTTATGCTATAATAATGGCAAAGAACAAAGAAATAGGGTTTTTTCCTACTTTCCTGCTAAAGATGAACAAGAGCAGGGGAAATGGTGCATAGCTCTCAGGTCTGTTCTTCTTCCTTTTAACTGTATATGAAACTTTTTTTATGTTTTAGATATGCAGAAATAATAAGTGGCTCCTATGAGAGGTAATATTTCTGGAAGTCTAGAGAAACAATCAGTAGCTGCTGGGTAATTTATGTGCCTTTGCTTCAAAATGGCCCTAGTGTCTTTTGTTCTAGTGTATAAGCAGCACAGTTATAATTAGAAGCTTTTGAAGCAGGCAACTTGGTCCTCTGGTGGTATTTGCAGGGTTCCACCTCACATGTTGATCTGCACCCCAAACTTGTCATCCCAGATTTATTTTCATTGCTGTTTTTATGTTTCCACCATGTAACATTATTTTGATCTATTTTACAGGCCATAAAAACTGTGAAAAGGTTTTGCATGTGCAAATTCCTTTGAAATCATGGAAGCTGATCTCTCAGACTAGTGTGCACTGCGCCATTCCTTCAGCCCCAAACATGTTCAGCATTGCTCTGTAGCCCTGAATGGCTGTATTGCCTCAGCTGCCTCTGGAGATGCATTTTTAATTAATTAATTCTAGCAAAATGATACAACTTTCTTCTGTTCCTCCAAAGTATGGTGCAGAACACAGCGTGCAAGATATTTGATATTAAGACCAAAATTAAATTAATCACATGTTCTGATTTAAAACAGACAGTTCACACCCTACCCATAAAGCTAGCTTTTCTTCACAAACACCATTGAGATTTTTTAAAATAAACTAAAAAAATAAAGTAAAAGAACACGCTGTTCAAGCTGTTTATCCAGGCTTTATGCATAAAAAAGGAAAGACACAGTTTTTATACTTTGATCTAGCAGCTTTAATGTGAAAAAATGGAGAGGAAAGACCTAATTTGTTGGTTTGAAAAAGTAATGCCACTCATTAATCAGAGCACTGAAGGGAAAAAGCATAAAGTGACTTGAGTTGGCTTTTATCACACAGGTCTGATGATAAAATATCCACTTCTACTGGAAACCCCTCCATCCCATTTTCATTGAATACACAGTAATTCAATCATGACTAGGAATAATTTATTTGTAACAAGGAAGGTTTCTGTTTCTCCATAATGAGTTGATTATATCTTGTCAGAGGAACCTTAAACCCATCAAATGTCAAATGAATTATATCAAACATATTATTTTCATAGCAGCTGGATCTGAGTAACTGGTGAAACAGAGCTCTTTACTTTCATTTTGTACTGTGAATGATAAAATGTATCTTGTAAAATGGAGCCTGTGACATAAAATTCATGCAGGTCCCTAATTTCCTACATTTAAAAGGTCTGTTTCATAAATTTGATCTACTCATTTACTCAAAATATTAAGTTATAATTTGCTGGGGGAATTGTACATCAGAATGTTCTTCTAGGATTTTTTTTCTTTTTTTTTTTTAACATTTAAATGAAAGTAATCCCTGTTCATGATGCATGCCCTGATAATGCACTTATCCAAAAATTAAATTTGAGATAACATTTGATCCCATGTGTTTCTAAAAGCACTTCCTGGAAACGGGAGTGTGGCAGGGGGATGGCTGCTAGGCCAAAGGATGGGAGTGGTTGGGTATCTATGCCAAAGAAAACAGATGTGTGGCTGGCCCAAGGGGATCAGCTTCACCACAGCCCAGCCCAGGGCTCAGGGTGCCTGCCTGCCCCACCAGTACAGGGTATTTACTCATGGTTAGACCTCTTTGGTCTGTCCTGCTGCTCCAACTCACTGAAACAACCAGCACAGGGGAGAGGAGAGGGACAGGAACAAGGACAGGGACAGGAGCTCCTTGTGAGCATAACTGGAAGAAAATCATGGAAAGATAGCCAACAGATCAAACACAATCTTCACCAGCTTCTGGGAGAATATTAAAGCAGATATTGACAAGTTTCAGAAATATGCAGTCCTTGTTCACTGCTACATGAAGCACCCACTTTGTTAAACATTTGTCAGAGACAATCTTTGAAGTAGACCAGGTTCAGCTCTCAGAAGGAAAGAAGAGGCTGCCATATATACAAGGAACAATTTTCCCTGGATGAAAGTTAGAGAAATCAAGAGAGAGTGGGCAGTTCACATCCATGCACTTGGTGTTAACACACTCCTGGTGTTCATAGGCACCAGTGTCTGCTCTCTCTACACTGCTACATCTGAGCAGATAAAGTTTGCTCACTCTTTAAGTAAAAAAGCCCAGAATTGTTCTCTATTTGTTTGGTGTGGAATTTAATATTGAACATTAGCTCTTCCATAGGAAATGGCTGCTGTGGACAGATAAAAATTGTAATCCCTCTGTATGATCTTGGGAATAGTACCTTTCAAATTGTATTTTTCTGGGCTTAACTCTATGTCCTTGCAATGCATAAAATGCTGAGCTTGCCACAATCCTCTAAGGGAGAGGGGGAACAATGGATAGCAGCTGCACATTGGAATGAGTTGTTTATCACTCTACATGCGGATAGCAGAAATTTCAGAGATGAAATTTTCTTCTCTTTTACCTTGACTGATAACCTGAGGAGCCCCCAGAACAGACAGAAACTCAGAGCTGTGAGGTAGCAGCAGTGAACAAGGCAAGGTAAAAGAGAAGCCAGGATTCACATATTGTTGTAGGAACCAACTCTGTGACAAATTATGCTTTTGACACATCACCCCCTGAGAGTTTTGTAATGGGATTTTCTAAAGATGGTTGGGCAGCAGGAGGCAGCATCAAAGATGTTTCTTGTTACAGATGACTGCAACAGAATCGAGTAAATCCAGGTAATAATTCAATCAGGATCAGTAAAACAAAAGTCTGTGCAACTGTTTCATAGAGTGATCCAAAAAACAATTTTAGAGACTGAAGACAGACCCTGTATACTTGGACTGTGCTGAGATCCACCTCCAAAACCATGAGATGAATGTGTCAGAGACAAAAAAATAGAAGAGAGTGGGTTTTTCTTTTAGGAAATTCACATTTTTGGACAGGGCAATGAAATAATTTCTGACTACCACCTTGTGTTTGGATTTTTTTTCCCCCAAATCCTAAGGTCATTCTCATTTATAAAGTATTTCCTTGTTTTATACCAAATTCCTGTTCCTATGGCTACAGAAACACCCCTTTTGAAGAGAACCTGGGGGAGTTATTTCTTTATCACGTGTTTCTGGAAGTGAAGGTCAAGCTAGCAGTTCTCTATTTTACAAAAAAATGTAGATGTTTTAAATTCATCTCTTCTCGCTTTCAATAATACATTGCCAGTAACAAAACTATGTCTGGGTGTGAAGTTAATAGGAACTGTCTCACCTTATTCATATTAGCACATTGAAATGTTGGTAAGCATAAGTTTATTGGGGTTGTTGACATCAATAGTGGGTCATAGCAGGTTGTACTTTCCACCAGGTAGTACAGGACTCAGTTTGGGCGAAAATGTAGAATGACATGAGGGTTGTCACCCAGCTGTTTCACCACTCCTCCTATATATTTCGGTGGGGTCAGTAGGCAGACAATAGAATTGGAGCAGGGAGGCATCTCCCTTCAGCAATTCTTGTTTATTTTCAGCCTTAAATATCTTACTTGGATACAGAATCAAATATACTGGCTAGATTAATAAGGCATCATAAGGAATCACATTTGTAAAGAAAAAGCAAAATTTCTTCCAGTCCAAGCGAATAGCAGCGAAAAAAAAATCATTTGTGAACAAGAAGATATTTGCACATTTAGTAACTGGTGTTCCTGAACAGAATGCTAGATCCAAAACCCAGTGTCCAGAACTTCTTAGTTGTTATATTTTCCCCATTAGAATAAGGAAATGAAAGAATTTTGTTAAAACATTTCTATTAACAAAACTACCATTTTATCAGTGTGATCGTTCTCTAAGTGAATGGAAATATTCTGCAATTTCCCAGAGGTTTAATATTTTCAGGTAAATTATGAATGCATCTAATATTTTCTGTCACACTGGTAGCCTTGCTCCTCCATTTATACCAGAAAAAGTTCTGAATAATTGGGTACACTTCAGTGAAAGCTGCTCTGTTTCCTACACCCTGAAAGTGAAGTGGGCCTCTCACTTTTAGAGGCAGCCCTTCAGGAAACCTAGACGCCACTGCACTTTAACTGTCTAGATCTAACTGAGCTGTGGTTGTAGTCAAGTATGTAACAGCATTTCACACTTCTCCTGTCATCTGGATTACATAACAATGTGCTGATTTTATAAACAGCAACTACTCATTCTTGTGGTCGAGTTTTACTGGATGCACAAGCGAAACATCCAACTAAATAAAGCTGGAGACAGGAAAATTGAATGCAGAGGAAGGGCAGGCATTCCTAGGCACATGTAAAACCAAACTGTGCCAGGATATGCTGACGGCACTGCCACTACGCAAGGCCCCTGCATGCACTTCCAGCCAAGATATCATAAGAACTCACTTTCTTGTGGTTGTTTAAAGTTCTTTTGCTTGGCACATGCTCTTAAAAACCCTGCAAATGCCACTTATACTATTAAGTGCACAGAGGGGAGGATAATTAACTATTCATCTGCAGGAAGTTTGCAATGCCAAAAAGTGTTTAAAATCAAAAGAATCCACGTGTATAAACACAAATGTTTAGAGTGTAGTAAAACTAGTGAGGCAGACCCTCAAGCAGTCTAAATCCAATGGCTCTGCTGGGATCAGCAAAGCTCCATCCATCTGGGCTAATTTGGGCTGTGCTCTGGTAAATTCCTCCAGACCAGGCACCTGTATCTGTGCTGGAGTCAAGCTCTGCTGAAACAACTTTCTCTCAGCTTTTGTCTAAAGAGTGTGATGACTTACACTGTGTGATTGTTGCTACTACTGGAGCAGCATGAATATTCAGGAAGACCTTTCCTGCAATGGTCCGTTCTACACCAAAGGACTTCAATTTCCATGCCTTTGTACTATGAAGATGGGAGGAGATACCTCTTTTGGATTATAGGCCGGCTGAAAAAAGGCTTGAGAACATTTATAAACTTATCTCCTACAAAGAAGTTCTGAAGTACCAGTATTTTGCAGATTTTTGAGAGCCACATGAGCATATATACTCTGGACTGAAAACAGCTTTTGTAGTCTACACTTAAGAAATATTCCATTGAAGTGAGCTGCTCCTCTCAGCCTGGGAAAAATTCAGCAAGGTCAAGTTTAAGGACGTGCCTCTGGGTCAGGACAGCACCCAGGACCAATACAGGCTGGGGGAGGAAGGTATTCAGAGCAGCCCTGAGAAGAAGGGCATAGCAATGCGTGGAACAGCCAGTTCCTCATTCATTACCTTGTAAACTGGAGTGTGGTGTGAGTCATGCACTGCAAGAGGAAAGTCAAGAGGTCTGAACCTGTGAAATAAGAAAGAAAAAATGACATTGTGGGATTTCCCTACATCAGAATGCCTACAATTTAGGTATTCACCACTGAGAAAATCATCTTGGATGCCATTATAGTAAAGACCCTGCCACCCAAATCTATGAAACTACCTCAGTTTAATAGATGCTGTGAGATCAAATGAATGCCAATCAGCGCCCATTGGCTCTTATTGATTACTCCTTAATGAGTTTTAGCAGAAGTCAAGCAGGTAGCTCAGATGCAAAGACCCATGCTCTAGACACTTAAACTAAAGTGTATTTACTAAGCATATATTAATATACTAAAGGAAACTTGAAATACCTATATCTCAGAGGGAAGAAAGCTTTTTGTCTATAGTTTCAGAGTTCAGGCAAATGTGTGATCAAGGTGAAGTGTCTGTAATGTAGTACTGCAGCAATAGGAAGTATACGAGTGGTTTTGACTCCACCTTTGGTTCTCATTTCTTATTATTCCACTACTCTACCAAGATGCAGCCTTAGAGATAAAACACCTTAACTGTCCATTCCCTTCCCTCATTTGCTGCAGTGTTTGGTTCTGGTTCACTCTGTAAAACTTAAAGTCATCAATTTAGTTGGAACTGAATAAAATAATCCAAACCAGTTTTGTTGTTTCTTTTTTTTTTCCTGAATCACAGTGGTTCTCCAAAGATACTGTCTCATAGGTTTAAGAAGGAGGGTTTCAGAGCTCACTCTGTATTGAGCCGCTTAAGATTGGACCCATCCTTTGATGTGGGAAAAACATCACACAAGTCAAGTCACTCCTTTATGGGCCAGTGACTTATAAACACTTAAGGGCAGTAGCCCAGTGACTAAGTCAGGCACAGATCTTTGCCACTTATTGGATACTGTTTATCTCTAGAGTTGGATTTCAGCTGTTGCATCCAGATCAAAATTCTTAAACTTGATGTAGAGCTCAAATCTGAGGCTTCTTGTCCCCTTTTTTGTTTGTGACTCCTCACCATACAGCACAGAAATGTTAAATAATCTCAGGAAAGGTGGTTGGAAATGTGCTGCTAGGAGAACTTTCAACTGAGTAGGGGGGAATTTTTCAGCAGAATTCCTTTTTATTCTTTAAACAATACATGGCCAAGTTTAAGGAAAAAACCTTAAGTCTCTGTGATAAATACACACCAGAGTCTTCCACTTGCTGTCAATAGATTTCTCTTTGTTCCAGTTGTCTGCAGCTTCTTATCCTTAAAACCCAGCTTCTTTTGTTGCCAAAATTTCTGGGTATGAGAGAAGGTTCCACCTTGTTACAGTAATTTAGAAACACCTGTCACCATATATTTTAATATGGCAATTACACTGGAACTAATCCCCACATAATCTTCTTAATACAAGGTACTGTGGGCTTAGTCTACAGATAGGGGCTTTGCGTTTCATGTCTCACTAGATGTAGAACTTAATTTTACTTCTGATACTTCCATTTTACTTCTGATACTTAGTATGTCTAAATGTGTCTTTCCTTGGCATGGTTGGTTTTCTCCAGTTTTGGGGAAGAATAATAAACCCTACACTTTCTTTTTTTCTCTTTTTAAATGCTAGTTATTCCCACCAAATGATTATGGCTGGTCTGCCTCCTTTGGCCCGGTTGAACAGGAGCTTTTGTAAGCAGCATGGTGCTGCTCACTTGTTCCCCATGGAGAGATGGGGAGCTGTGTGCTCACACTCTCACTGTCTCAAGGATGAAGAAAAACACTTGAACACATGCTTGAATTGAAGCATGATCCTGTTGATAACCAGACACCCTCAGCGTAAACAGTAGGATAATAAACTTCAATTTAGAAAACAATTCCAATATGTCATTTGTTTTCTCCATGCTATTAATGTACCATTATCACATTAGTTATTAAACTTGTTTATTCAAAATCCTTCTGCCTCCCTTCCTGACTGAAAGTCATCAGCCATTTGAACTCTCATAGACAAAATTTTGTTTTATCATACACACTGTTGGTCTCATCTTTATTTCTGGTTCATTTTGTTTCAAGGGTTTTAACCTCTGTTTTGATATCTTTTAAAATATTTTTAAAATACCCTATTCCCCACACTTTTTATTTAATTATAAGTCAAGAATATCTGTACGCAGCCTCTATACAGAAGGCTATCTGGTTTAGAGGAATATGCATATTTTGGAGTGTATAAATACATTAAATCCAACCCTTTTGTTTAAAGACCAATAAGGTGGTCAGATCAAGTAATCATCAGTTAGGAAATGCCATCATTAAGGATGAATATGCAACTTCAGTTATACCTTCTCTGCAGATTTTATCAAATATCCTTTAATTACAGAATGACAGATTTTTTTTTTTAATGTGCCCTCTTTGCTATGCAAAAGTAATTATACTCATTGAATTTACATCTTGCATTTTCACCCTCCAACCTCACTAATAAGTGTCTGCTTTCATGTTTGTTTAGCATGCTGTCTACCAACACTGCTCCAAACATAGCTACTCTGGCTTTTATCTCATTTCTCCACAGACATTGGAACACTGTTATTTTTGCAATGCTTTTCAGGAGGAGTATCCCAAGTTGTGGACTGAGACCTTTTGAACACCTAGACTAAATACCAAATGAAACAAGGCTGCAAATTCTGCTTCACTCAGCAGCTGTTTGGAGAAGAAGCTGTTATTCTCCTTCTACAGGTAGAAGTGAAAATAATCATCATGATTTATCAACCTCCTGGTGTCCAGATTTTTTTTTTATGCAGCATCTCTCCCAGTCTCTGAAAACCAGTTTCAATTTCAGATCACTCCCAGGAGTGTTGGTTTCATGTCATGTCCATGCTCCCACTCTAAACTGGGATGACACTGCAGAGAACATCAGCTGTCTGCACATTCTGCAGCGTCTCACCTTCCCATAAAAGGTTTCCATGAAAGGAAAGATCAAGTTTTAGGCCAGAAAATAATTGTGACATACTCAGACCAGACTACTCACCTGGACAGTGAAGTAGGGGATTCTGGACCAAAATACTGGACTTCTCATGGTTTCAGCCTTCTTTCCTGCCAGGCTTGCTCTTAATAATAATCTTGAACATCAAGATTAATCATCTAATTTACCCCAAAGTCCCCTGGGTCCTTTACCCAGCAAAAAACCCCAGCACTACAGGTTTCTTCCCAGTTGAGAACCGTGTTGATACATTGCAGTGTTTCATGGTCAATAAGAACAGTAAGAAACACAGGGAGAAATTGCTGAAGTCCTGTCAAAGAAATTAACTCAATTCATTAGCTAAATTCAGCTACTGCCTGTGTTGTTTTGGGACATGCAGACACATTTGTTGTACCTCTATGTTGCCGTCTTCTCTCTGCTTGGTCTGGCTTTTATCCCATCCAAAGCTGAGGGAAGATACCCTCCTGTCACCACACCAGGATTTGGGTATCAAGCCAGAGGACAGAGGATCACACCAACACAGTCTGGATCAGAAGCTGTGAAGAAAAGTGTATTCAGCTTGTGCTGTGCCATCTTAGAGTGATATCCATGAGGAAAGAGGATCTGGAAGGTCATCTGTCCAAAATAAAATTCAGAGCAACTGTTAACTAAGATTTTTTCTTTATTTATAACTTAGCTACTTATGCTAGGGATTTCCAACATGACATCAGCAAGTGATCTATCACTAACAAAGTTCACAAACCTCCAAATTTGAAACACTTGCTTCAAAACATGGTTTTCATAAAATGTGGTTCAATAGTAACAAAGCTTAGTATTTTTTCCCCCTCATATTTTTCATTAAAATAACTGAACTTTTTTTTCTGGAACTTATAAGGAAATCCCTCTCAGGCATATGCACAAAAAGAATCTCCTGAAAAAGAGAATTCTCAAAAAACTTAAATAAAAATATTTACCATTGGTGAAGCTGAAGTACTGAAATCAGTGTCACTGTGAAATATCAGAAAAACATCACCGTTTATTTTTAAACAACCAGTCCTTTACACCCCATAAAATGCATGAAACATTATTGAACCTATACACAATTACACTTATGCATTAACTTACATTTGTAGGTTTCAATTGATCATTTTTTCCCAAGTTTTCTGGGTTTCAAGAAGCAGAAAATAAAGTTTCTGGCACTGTACAGAATGCTGCAGACAGCTGCTTCATGCAACATTTACAGATCTTTACAGCAATGCTCTCCAGGAAGGGAGGCCTACTGCTTTCCTGGAAGGGCAACTCAGAGCCATGAATGTCCTTTCAACAAATTGCCAGAAAAATGGCCCTGGTTTCTGCAAATGTGTAAGGAGCCACTCTTGAACTCATTTTACAGAAGTTGTAATACTTTAAGCTTGTATTTCCATTGGAAATTATAGCCTTTGCAACATTTTGAACCACTTCTCTAAAAGAAGTACCACTTACCACCCTTCTCAATTTCAGGTGTTGAAAATAATGAATTTCAGAGCTGGGAATGGCCCTACTGCTTCTAATGTGAAGCTTACCAAATACCATATACAAGCTTAGTTCAACATCTGTGAGTGTGGACCAAGAGCTGATAGTACACACAGGGCTTTCTTCTCTTTATGCCATGCTCCCCTTAGTGTCAGGGCCCTTTAGAGCTAGGAGTAGCTCTAAAAAAAGCTCTAAATAGCCTGTCCCTCCCTGCCCTTGGGATTTGCGTTTAAACTGAGGCTTTGTCACTGGCCCTCGCCTGTGCTGCATTGCAGCGGCACCTCAGCTGTGTCTCTGCCTGGCCTTATACCTTCCCTCTTCAGCTTTCTTCACAAAAGCTGTTACCAACAATGGTAGATACAGACAGATTATCTCAACTCTGGAGGAGATGCACTCAGGGTCTTGAGATTAGCACATGCATTCATTCTGGTAAATTACGTAAACAGTGGTTTTCACTGCTACCTTTAGAACATTTTTGCAAGCTCCATTTATATACTTTACTCTTAGGTATCATGGCCTTTCTAGTTCATTTCCATGCTCGTGGAAGTCTTTGCTTTCTTTCAAGTCTCTTGCTCTTTAATTTATTGCTGAATGAATATTCAGAGATCGCCGTTGGTCTTCCAGGACTTCATGACTGGTTTATAACCAGTATTTTTTCCTTCCTTCTCATTAACTTCTTTGCCTGTACAACTAGACAGACTTCAGCTCTCAGCAGTAACCAAACTACTAAATTAGCAGGACAGCAATGTCTTGCAGTTTTTCACAGTTTGGTTTTGTTTCTCTCTAGCATATCTTAGAGGGAGCTATTTACTGTGACTGAGAAGCCCAATCCATTGGTGATTTAGAGCTATAACAATATTGATGCAGATGAGCCTCCGCAGAGATATTTAATGACATTATGTAAATGTAATCAATGGGCTCAATAAAGCAAAACAATAACAAAATACTGTTCACATTATATATAAATAAATGCACATGGACACATCTATGTGCTTCCTACATAATTACTGTAACAGTGCCTATTTATACTACTGATCTTCCAGCTCTCTATATGCCATTTCGATAGTGTCTGTTTATACAGCCTCGCTGAATCCATAACATTTAACTAGCTGATTAGGATCCTGACTTATGCCAGAAGATCACGAATCTTCAGAGAGGAAGGGAAAAAAAGCTGAAATTAGAGCAATTCAAAATCATCAAATGTTACTGTTCAAAACTTTCAAGTGTTTCTTTTTTTAAAAGAGAAATATTTCAGAATTTTTTGGTGACATTCTGTCTACAGTTTGATTTCAGTAGAGACAGGTGAGTTTATAGTCTTCAAAAAGAAAGAGAAAAAGAGAACAAAATACTGTTGGAGTTTTTTGTTGCCAAGCTATATGACATTAACTCTCTAGTCTAAAATTTTTACAAATATGGATTGAAGCTGGATTATAAGGTAATACAATATCCGGGTACATTATGAAAAAAATAAAAAAATGAATGGAGGAAGCTGTGATAAGCCAGTGCTAGCCCAGCTTCATCTACCGGCTGACTGCTGACTGTATCTGCGCACACTTTTGGGGGAGTATATAGATGTTAAAATGTTTATACATGAATCCGAATCTCACAGTACTGAATTAGATCTTTCAACAGCACCACAGGAAAAGCTCTGGTTCTTCATGTTCCATGCTTTCAACTATATCTATATAGTGTATCATTTCAGGTAATTGCTTAGATTGGTGTTGGAGGTGATAAATAAATTGGGCCTCAGTGTGGTCAAATATGAAAAATCATACAATGTGTACTATATTATGAAAATACATGGCATTTCTCAAACAATGTGGCATGATATAATTTCAGTCTTGAAGGTCATAAAAGGATGACAGCCCTGTAATACTAATTCTAGGACTCTAATGGAAGAAAGCTGGTCCAGTAATTAAGGCAGAAATATAAAGACAAAGGTGGATAGAAAAGAAAAAGTGTGTTTGGCAAACTGCTGCTATTTTATCACTTTCTTCCATATTGCTTCCGGATATACTTTTCCTAACATACTGTAAAAAAAACAAGATCACTCTATCATCAAATAGGTTGAATGATGACTTTTGTCAGGACACCTCTTCTGATGAAAATACTCAGGGGAGGTTCCCTGTGAATGAATGAACACACAGGGTCTCCAAGTGTGGTCAATGGGGCTGTGCAGTCTGTCTCACTCTGACCTAATTGAAATTATTGTTCAAAGTGGAGCATGTCCCAAAAGAGGGGGTGATGCCTTGTCACCTACGAGGATGCTTACATGGAAAGTGGGAACTCAAAGTTCACCTGTCTGTTCTGAAAAAGCCATAAAGGTTATCCAAGATGTTTCACTTAGAACAAAACCTGCACCTTGACACAATTTTTCACTACAACAATTTGGCACATGTCCAAGTCTTTGTCTTTGGATTATCTGAGTTCAAATACTGGTGTTTGTTTGTTTGTTTGTTTGTTTGTTCTGTAGGCATTTTTATGTAGATGGTAGAAAGAGATAATAGTTGACAATTTGGATTAAGATTTAGCTGGGTTGAGTAGTACTCTGGAGATAATTATCTTTTTCTGATAGCTATTTAGTTGAAGCAGTGTTGACTGCACTCATAACTTAGTTGTCTCATTTAGGTATTTAATGTTCTCATCCATGAGTTTCATCTCTTCTTTTAAAATGTGTAATTCTTCCTCTCCCTGACATGAAAGCTATAAACAAACAATGTAAAAATGATCAAAAACCTGATGATAGATGCAATTCTTTCTCCATTGGTATCAGAGGAGAGAAGAAAACTATCTTTAAGTGTGACACAGACAAAATGAACAATGGCAATTATCTTTACATGGGACATTGTGGGGGGGGAAAAGAAAAGAAAATGAGAGAGGAATTCAGAGCCACAAAATTCACAGATTTCTAACAAAATGGAAGAGATTGTATTGAAGAGGAGAAAAGCTGAACTGGAAGGAGGACACAAGATGATGAATGGACATGGGACTGTACATGTAGACTAATAAAAGACAAGAAGCAATCTTTGTTACTGTGTTTCAGTATCACTTGACTTCAAGTGCCACCAGGAATGTAAACAAAGGGAAGTGTTAACTAAATTTCCATAGCTTTTTTTTTTGCAATCTCTAAAAAAAGTAATTGCCTCACTTTTTTTCTTTACCCAGGTGAGGTCTTCATTGCACAATTTTAAAATCGTGAAGGGAGCCAATGTTATTCATTAAAACATTACTTCTCTTTTTGAGTTTAATTACCATCTGATCAGCAACTTGGAATTTAACATAAATCTCAAGGTAGAAAGTACTTAGGAAGAAGTTCAATCCAGTGAATATTCTTCCTGAAAAAAAAAAAAAAAAAAAAAAAAAAAAAGGCAGAAAGAAAGAAGAGAAAACCGTAGAAGTCTTTGAAACAGCTGGGGTCAAAGGAACTGTGCTTTCTTCTAATTGCCCCAATAAATTTTAAAGATGTTATTACTCTGTAGTGATTAAGAAATGGTAAAAAGAGATGCAATGCTATAACATCAAGGCCATTAAGCTTAATAGTCCTTAACTGATTGTCACCCCGCCCCAACAAAAATAGACACGCTGTTCCCTGCTCTCCCGTCCCTCCTCCATTTCCCCTCCCCCTCACTCGAGGGCTGCTAAAATCACCTCCAGCCAAACCAAGGGGAATTTATACTTCCTGCAATAAAATCCAAAGAACAGAACAGCTGGCAGCTGAACTTAAGATTGCTAAAACAAACATTGTGACATTGATGTGGGTAGGGATTTGGTTATTATTGCAACACGGCGTGGCTGGTTCTGCAGGGAAAAGATGCAAGCGGAGCTTTTTTTTCAGCATGCAAATAAAAGGCTTTTTAAAAAGCCAGTGAAACAACAAAAGCAGCACTATTTGCTCTAAAAATACCTAGAAGGGGGAAAAGAAAAAAGCATTGGACTAAATTCACAATATTGGCTGCCTAAAATTTAGATTCAAATGACTGAAATTACATGAATAATGTTCCACGGAGATTCTGTTGTAAATAGGCCTGGCAGGATCATTATTAATTGATCTACTCTGACAAGTACAAAATATGCAAATGAATACATTATAACATAACAATCCAATATATATTATGCTCAGCTTCTCTAGTGTACTGGGTCCTGCTTCCTGTGATAACTGTTAGCAATCTCCCTCCCAGATACCATCCAACTTTAGCTTGAAGGTTTCATCAGACAGCCCATGACCATAAAATCTAAGCAAGTAATTAGTTATTAATAAGCAACTAAAGGTTGGATTGATAACAAGGGGTGGTAGTTTTATAACAAGAGCAAGTGGATTGAAACTCCAGTGTTATATGTTTTTTTGGTTATTATTTCACAGCAGAATATCTTACATTGCAGACTCCAATGAGAGTATCCCTTTTTCCATAAGGTCCAAGGACAACCCCTAAACTTATTTAACCACCCTCTAAAATTTGGAATTCTCAATACAGAGAGTTAAGAGACACAAATTTTTATTTATCTCTCTTCTATTGAGATTAGGCACCTAATTTAATGGGCTTTATGCTAGATAGATTATTAGATAACTACAGTCACACCTTCCAAACTCTGCACTGAGAGCATTCACTGACTGCTCTTGACTTCTTCCTTAATCTGATACTTTCCACCGATTTCTTCAAAATCTAGTGATGTTTTTGTATGCAGGATCCCATTATAATGAGTATTTGTAGCCTAAAATACTGTGAGGGCTAAATAAATAATCTAAGTTCTCGTTTGCACTTGCTATTCTTTTATCCTATGTGAAAAGAGACATTTTCTGGCATAATTTTCACTGAGTTGAAGCTATTTTTCTGGATGGAATTAAAAGCTCGAGGTGATATCGCAAGATTGCACATGCTGAGTGATGACAAAAAATTACCAGTCATCCTAAAAGGTATGGCGAAAAAAAAAGTGTTTCCTTGTTCCATGCTTGAGAAAATGGGTTCAGGTTTGGGTCAATCAAAGATTTAATCAAAAGTGTCAACATCTCAATTAAAGAGAGATAAGCATATGAAATACAGGTTTCCATTGTTCAAAATGCATTAAATAAATAAAAAATAATTAAAACAATAGTAAAAAAAATGTTCATATATGTTTTTTCTAAGGTGAATCTGTTTATTCACACCTGTCCCAAAGTTAAGCTCTGGCTTCAAGGGGAAGGAAACATTTGTCTTCAGATTCCAGCTATAACAATCTGCCTGTTTGCCATCATCTTCAACTAACAATAGTGCAACCAGGTCCTTACACATCACAGAGGCCTCTTCTTTGTAGATATAGTAGAGGGCAGAAGGAGACTAATCTCTCAGCTATGCAAGGAAAGGGTGGTGGAACATAGGTCAGTACCCTAGGGAAAAAATAACCTTTACTTCCTAGTGGGGTGGTGGCAGTCCCCACAACTCCAGATGCTGCTTCTGACACCAGATGGTTCCTTGGTGGTTTTTACCTTTTCCGAACAGGTGTGAAAAATCTGTTTGATGATGAATTGCTCTGGGTTTCATGGTTGAGTTTTCAGTTAAAAAGAGAAACCCGCTGATGCTTTGTCACCTGGGAAGTTTAGTCTGGGACATTGATATAACTCAGTTATTAACCACATTATCTTCCAGGTTCATTGTTCAAAACAGCTTTCTAAATTTCAAAAAAAATATGCAGGGCTGAAGCAAGGCCTTTAAAACAATTGTCAATCATACCTTAATTTATTTATAGTTGAATACTACAGAATCTTGGAAGTGTCCACACTGAGAATGTGGACAGTTCCCATCACAGACTCTTCCTCTTGTGTCTTTGAACCTGCAGCTTGTGCTCCAGTTTAGCTTTAGTGTGGGCCTTAAGCTTGGCATTAGTTTCATTGGACCTAAATGTATGTGTGAAGCTGCCTTACAGGCTTGATTTGATTTCTGAAACAGGAGAAAAATCCTGAAATGTACAGTTTTACAATTGCACAAGCTGGGCACTTTCTCCTTTAGGTCTAAAGTAATTCTGTGATGTAAGTAACCAAGAGCAACTACATTATCTCACATTAAAGGTCAGTTTAGCCCCATAGTAGATCCCCATGGAAGAGCTGGGGAAAGCGTTCAGGGATATTTTCCCAGAAAAGTGTCCCAGCTGCCAATGATTTGCAATTTAGTGATGTTCTAAACCAGACTTGGAAGTTTTTGTATTTAATAGCCCTCAATGGATTTTTCCTTCATTAAATGGTCCAGTTCCTTCCTGAACCTAGATTCCCCACATCCTGTAGGGAGCAGTCCTATAGCTTAACAGAGTAGTGTATGAAGAGTTGTCTCAGGACTTGTCTCCTATTACTTTCACATGACATCCCTCTGTTCTGCAAGAGGCACTTTCCCTGTATTGTTTATGATTTTACAGACTTCTGTCATTACAGTCTATTCTCTGGGTTGAAGACTCATAATCACTCAGTATTTACCCAACAGGAACTGTCCATGCATTTTATCACCCATTCTCCAACCTGATGCTCTTGTGTGGCTGAGGATTGATCCTGCAGATTATGTTTAAACTGTATGGCCAGATCAGCTCTGACAGAAAGAGTTCCAAGAGTCCAAATCTTCCCACAGAATTCACTCTAGTTTTGACTGTTTTATGGTAATAAAACTGATGCTATTCTAAATTTGTCTCTACAGGTCTTCATGGTATGGACTGCTAGGTCATATGGTAAGGTCTTCTGCTAGAACTAGAAGCAGATACACAGGTTTTCCAAACTAATACTGGGAGAAGAAGGGAGAGAAGGGACCATGCTACCATTCTGTGCATTAAAATAATCATAGAAATCATCAAAATAATTATAGAAATACTTTTTAAAGAATCTGACACTGAAATGGCACAAAGTCACCTACTGTGTCTAGTTCTATAACTTTCACTGCCTCCATCTTTCAGTCTATCTGTATTCATGTGTTGTTCTAAGCTTATCCTTTGGTCACAAGCTATTGGGTATGTGTACAGTTCTTAGCTGAAAGAGGCCAGTGTAAGATCGAACTTTAAAAAAAAAATAAAATTAATAAAAAAATCTTTAACCGCTCAATTGTTTCTCTGTATTTAATGGAACTTCTTTATCCCAGGAAGTTGAGCAGCTCCTGGGAGTATAGCCATGCCCTTTCTCTTCCAGTGAAAGTCTAGTATTTTACATTATTATTTTCCCACATTCTGAATCAGCCTAGATAAATAATTCCCTGCTTACTTATAGTTTGGAAAGGAAATCTAGATAGCAAAAATTTTATCCAGATGATACCAGGAAATTACTTATGATTTTACCAAAATTGTATTCCATAAAAATATTGTCAGTTCTGATCAATTCCATGGTTTATGGTTAATAACACCTAATGTCTTTCCAATAGCAGATTGTGGTCTTAAACTGACATAGCTTTGACATACTTAATAGGAATATGTACCTAAGTCTTGAAGGCTGAGGTATTATGGATGCAGCATGCTGTGCAGAATGATAAACCTTTCAGAGGCTGATTTTTTGGTGGCAAGGAAGCAACATCAAGTGAAGGTCATCGCATCTCAATGCTGCCTCACACCAGCCCGTGTACAAAAATTATTCTGTCCCTGTGGATGTTGATCAATAATATATAATGAAGGCTTACATTTATAATCTTTTACACTTATGTCACTATTAGTATTTTTCCATAGGTATTTGGACGGGATGGATGACTGTTAGGAAACTTCTAACTGTATTTTAAAGGGTGCCTTTCATAGTACTTTTTAACAGCCTACTTTTTCACTGGCTGCCATGAGAAATTTGAGAATCTCCTATTCTCTTTTAGGATGTCTCAGAAACATGGGCCAATTTTTCCACTGTTTTTAGTTAAATAATCACATGTGCTTAAGCATCCTGGACTTGGTCATGACTATGCTGTGGAAGGAAATTAATAGATGGTCCAGATCCCAAAGACGCAGCAATATAAATCAGAAGGCTGAAGGCACATAGAAAACATATGAAGGCATGAAAACATATGAACTACACCAGAATTACAAATTTGCTTTTGTCATTTAAGATTTTATTAGGCAAAAATGCCTTGAAGAAACCAGTATTGCTGACATGATGGTTTTTGAAGCTGTGTCATGGGCTGTACTGGCCACCATTAAAATATCCAGAGTTCTTTTTTGTCACCTAGTGTTGCCATGGTGTAGCTGGAGGAATTAACCCAAGCAAACAGCTTTAGAGATGCTCTATGGCAGAACACAGCTGCGTTGTTAAGGTGAATGTGATGAACAGGGCTGACCTCTGTTCCCTATTGCAGGCCTGGGATGGGTTGTTCTGGTGAAAGACTAAATGAAGTTTCTTGAAATCCCTAAGAAAGGTCAATAAAAGAACTGTTGAATTAATGAATAAAATATTTTAACAGAGCTCTGTAAATTTAAACACTAAACTCTGCTGAAATGTTTACCTAAAAATTTAATATTTTCCACTAAAATTTAGCAATATTCAATTGTGTGTTCTGGTCCATGTTTGTGTAAGCAAAACCAAGAAGTGAGAAATTTCACTGAAAATATTTAGTATATACTTGTGTGGGGGAATTCAGCCAGGGTTCTATATTGTTTGTCAGAAAGATGCATCATCCATACAAAGTTCAACCAAAGCAAATGCTTGTCTCAGTGATCCTTGTGGGTCCCTTCCAACTCAGGTATCCTATGATCCTATGAACATTGGCTAGCGGGATTCTGAAGAGCCCTCCACATGAAGACAGAAATAAGGAATGCAGAAAATGCTCCACAGTTTTTTAAGTTATGAAAGTTCAGCAACATTTTCTTACTAGACCTCTCTAGTGGTTTTCTAATATTACACTGCACCTGAACTTACTCTACAAGTTTTTTTAAGTCAAGGGCATTCTCTATTTAAATACTACACCTTCTGGGTTTGGGCCACTGAATACTATTTTTAAGACAAGTGATAAAATTAAAAATGCAAAAGATGCTGATTTTTGGATAAACTGCTTTGTAGTCATTTCATCTGGGCTATGTGCATAAATTTGTTAGTAGGAAAGTTAACATTTTATCCTTTGGAATAGCTTCCTTTTTCAAACACAGGAGGTCATTCATGGAAGTTGTGCTCCACCAGTGGAGGCCCACACCACCATTAATATAACACCTCCAGGGAGCAACCAGAGGCACCACCCAGCTAGTCTGGTGTAACAGGAGTAATGGTAAAAGTGAAGCTAAAACCCTTGTGCAGAGTCTAGTCACATGAACTTGTTCCTTGTCTTCCCACTCCATTAGGGACCTCACAAGACAGTTAATTAGGGTCTTAGAGGATGGCTGATTATGGTGAGAAAGGAAGGAAAACCCCTTTGGGAACAGCGATCCTCCACAGCCTGGAATTTTTGTACTAGCATCAAGCTAGGAACTCTTCTATCTGTGTCTGTTCACACTGGCATGGTTTTATTGTTCTTTACCTTTGAGGAGAAATCAATGGAGGCATTTTTCCCCCCCAAATAATATTTTATTTTTAAATCACTTTTAAACCAACACCTATGGAAGGTAATTAACATTGATTTCAGTGAATTTGGGGCTGAGGTCAACTGTTTTTCCCAACAAGAGAACAAGGGGCACATACTCTTTACTGCTACAGTGCTAACATGGAAATCTTGTTGAGCTTATGTACATGTGGGCAGAGCAAAGCATAGCAGGAGGAGAGGCTCCCCTGAAGTTAGAAATGGTTTACAACTACTTAAGTTTCATCCATTGTAGCCTAAGTATTAAAGCCCATCCTTTATTTCTAATATGATCCATGTGACAAGAGTTGTTAAATTTTTCACTGTACTTAAGATGAGCAATAATTTAACCTGAAACATCTGACTGCCCACCGCAGGAACCAAATACTAGTAAAATTACTCTCTTTGTGAGGCCAAATTAGAGACATGGTCTAGAGCTCCTCTCATACTCAAGGTCCTTGTGTTCTCCCATGTCCTCAGCTGTAGTCCGAGCTAATGTGTCAACCAAGGGCTGGCACTGAAGTAGCTGCAGTTATGTCAGCATATTCACTGTCAAAACAGATGTCCCTGTCTTCTCTGTGGGAAATTGGTCCACAGGTCAGAGCCAACCCCAGGACCCCAGCTGACCTTCCAGATTAAGACTTTTCAAAAAGCTACACTTAAATAAATGGTTGTTATATATGAGTCAAAAGCTCTGACCAGAACAGTTTCTTACTGTTTTTGACACAAAGACCAGGAAAATGTGTGAGGACTTTTAATGAATGAGAAGATGGTCTCATGGTCCCTTCTGAGCAGAAAGGAAAAATGAAGCAGTGGGAAACATGTTTTATACCTTAAGGCCTCCACTTTCCAACCTGCTGGGAAGGAGGAAATGTTCTAAATTCCTCCCTGGATAAAGTACTGCAGCAGAAGGGGAAGATCTTGACCAAAGGGACATGGAGGGTCCTGCTTTTGACATTTATGAGTGGGAGGCAACATTACCAGATGTTCATAAAAGTGCAGCTTCCAAACTGAGTTCCGTGATGCCAAATATCTCATTTCATTTGGTTTTCTGTTTCCCCTGTTGACTGAGCTATCCAAGAGGATAATCCCATACTGCAGGGGGCTGGGCTTCAGCAACTAAAGCAGCTTTTCCACCTCTGACTATAGTTAATCCTCAAGCTTTTATGTGATAAAATACAGGCAACTGCAAGCTGTGGATGGGTGTATCTTCACACATGGCCCATGTACAACCCCATGGCAGCCCAATGCAGAGGTCTGTGGTCAGACCTCACTTGAAGAAGAAGAACTGAACTCAGGTACCAGGTCAAGTTAGTACAATACTTTCTTGCCTTTTCCCTGTTATCTGGAGTGAGGCATTTGGAAGGATTGGACTCCACCCACACTACTGTCACCAGTGTTTCCCCAGTATCTGTTACTGCATATTCTCCTGTCTGGACAGCAGCTTGGAGACACAGTGCTCCTCAGGCTTCATGTGAGGAGCAATTCAATTTCTGGATCCTACTCTAGAGACCCGGCTCCTAAATATCAAACATCACAGCACTTTACTTCTAGTCTCCTAAACTTTTCAAATCTGACCTTAAGCCACTCAAACATCTAAACAGTGATCTTATTGAGCTGCAAAACAGATGGCCTCAGTCTTTTTTGCTCCCTGATATACACAGAACCTATCAAAACCCTTGGCATAGCTTTGCATCACATGGAAGCAATGGAATGATTGCACTAATGTACCTCCTCACCCTTAGAATCTAGAGCAGCCACACTCACACACTCTGCCATTCCCCCCAGTTTTTATCTCCCTCACATGGAGCCATGATCCAATGGGGTTCTTCTTGTTGGGAGTTGAACTACATAGACTTGTTGAACAATGCAGCCTTGCCACGACTATCTGCACTGAGGCTGCAATTATCCCACTATACTTTATTGCAGTCTACTGCAATTGAGCATGTCTGCATATGCACACATCCATGTGTACAACACTGAGGGGTTGAAAGGATCTTTTTTTGTGTATTGCTAGTCCCTGGGTCATAGGATTTAAAGTATCTCTTCTGCCACTTTAAACACGCACTGTTCCTTGTTGTTTCTTTCCAACAGCTGTGGGCTGCATCCTGCCAGCTGTTTGGTAGATGTTTGGATCAGCTGTTAGGGTTGCATGTCAGCTGCATCTGGAACAGGGCCTCTTGGCTGAGCTACAAATGTCCTCACATATCTTGGTTAGACCTAGTCCTAAAAAAGCCTTTCATTAGCTCTTAAGACAAAGGAATGTGTTTTGAAGTGAATTAATCATATCCATGGGAAAACAAGGAAAGGAAAATAATCACTAAGATGATGAATTGCTCCGCAAATGAGTTTGGGTTGTGTGTGCATGTGTCACCACAGATGTATTTCTGACATCTGTGCAACAAATATTATGTATTTCAGGTAGGAACTCTAAGGGTTTGTCACAGCCCAGCAAAAAAAATGGCTTGGTGGTGGAGATTTAGTACTGAATTTTCAAATCCAGTGAAGTAGACTGGTAACAAAATCTCCAACTGCTTCAAATCATCTTCCCTTATTACATTCAGAATTTGCAAAACAGGTTTGCAGGCTAGTCAGAGAAGAATGACTGTGTGTGAACAGAGAAGAAAGCCATCTGAGGCAGAAGACGAAGTGGGACCCTTCCAGCTTTCACCTGTTAAAAAGTATAAAATCCAGGCCAGATTTTAAAATTACTGTGAGCACAGGTGAAGTTGGTCAGCTACATGCTCCCTATGAGAATGTGGGACTCCACCACTGTGGAAATCACCAGGCACCAAGAAACTGTGTGTCCCTGCACAGGTAGCCCAGAAAACAAGAATGGAGTGCAAGTCAGGATGGTGAAGGTTTTATGATGACAGTTTAAATCCCACCATTCTTAATAACTTTGTTGCTTTGCCAATACATCCACTTAATGTGCTTATCCTAGAGCTTCAAACTGGCTCCCAAGGTCTTTCCAGGTGTCTAAAGCATCAGCTATCCACTCTACAGCTGTCAAAACATGTAGCTTCACTTCTGACAGCTCCTTTGATGCAGTTTAAAATCTGTCAGTCCAAACTCTGGGGCACACTGGAAAACAGCAGTGCAAGGACAGCAAAACCTATGTTGAGTGTGATATGAACATCAGCAACGAAGGACCGACTTCCTCAAATTCAAATTTTGCCTATCTCTCTATCATCATTTTATCCACATTCATTGCATGGAGGGGGTGAAAGCAGTCACTGTCCCTCATCTAAGAGCTGGGGTTTGCTCTTCAGATTGCAAGCCTTCCTATATAGAACAGCTTCTGGTCAGACATGCCAGCACTCTTACATCCCTAATGTGTGGGTTTCATGACAGAGGGATGAAAGTTGGGAGCTCCCAGATCTTACCTTCTGAGAGTTACTACAGGGAAGAATGTTGGGGATGTGTGAGCCTGGAGAGGGTAGGCTGGAGATTCCTCTTCAATTTTCTTTTTCCTCTTTTCGAAAAGTGTAGGCATTTTCTGTGCTTGTGCCAACATAAACCACTGCTGAGCAGAGATGGGAGCATCAGCAGTGCAGCCTCATTTGTGTGCAAATACACATCTGAGACGTGCTGCCTGCTGGAGTTCTGTGTGCTGGTGTTACACACACCACTGGCATGGGTCAGTCAGCAGCATTCCTGCTTGTTCTTTTCCCTCTGCCTTCCCTGCACAATGCAGATGTAGCATGAGGCCCCTTTGTGCCAGAGGCAGCATTCTGCATGGACAAAGCAGGGTAGTGCATGTGTCTTCCCTTCTGGACAGAAATGAGAGGTGTGGTTAGCAAAAGGCAAAAGAAGAGGAAGAAATCTCTGCTCTCTAAATTTCTGATTGTTTTGTTGTTGTTGTGGTGATGATAGTTGCTCATGTCTGTCTTCAAATTCTTCTGCACAAGGCCTTTTTTATGCTCTGTGCTTCTGCAGAAACTGCAGCCATGCTTAGCAATCACAATAGTAACAAGAGTGGGATGAAATGCAAAGCTTTACTATGCTACACTTCAAGAAAAATGTGTCCATGCAGAAATCACCAGTGAATGCACATGCAGAAAGGCAAGTATGGACTTGGTAAGTTTTATCCAGGAAAGGAGGGACCAATAGAGAACTGACTCGGGGAAAATCAGGATAGCAGCAAACCCCACGCATGTGGTCAGCTGTAAAACAAAGAGACTCTGGGATTTGAATAAAGCCCATTGTTTTCCTTCTACCAATTTTTTTTTTATTTTATGTTTGTTTGTAGTGGCAGACACACAAATGTGTGAGGCCCTTTGCATCCTCAGTCATGCTGCAGACAATGCAGTTGGATAGAGATGAAGGCAAGGGTGATGCCTCACAAGCAAGTCCGGTGGCAATTCTGCACTTCCCAGTAGGACAAGTTTTAAATCTGGAGGTTATGTACCCATATGTGTGTGGGTGCACATATGAAAAAGAGTTTAGGTGTTTTCCTTTATGTAGCCATGAGCTCTACCCAAGTGTATGCTGGATCACAGCCAGTTGAGTGAAAGGGCATAATGAGGAAACTTGCAGAGGATGATGCTTTTAATCCTGGCAAACTTTTCATTGTTCTGATTTTCTCAGCACAGAACACTCCCAGCTAGCATTTATTCACTCACCGTCTGCTCACAAAGTTAGTTTTCCCCTACTTCTTCAAAAGACAAACTTCTCTTGCCCCATCAGAGCCTAACTTTGATCTTGGGGCTCTGCAGGGCACTCACCCAGACAAAAGTGCATTCAGAGATGTCTACACGTGTTCATGCCTTAAAATTCCACATCTGGTTATTTCATACTGAATCAGCTGAATTCCTCCCTGTCTCACTGCCTCCTACTCTCAAAGCTAGCAGTCCCAGCCCCTTGGTGTTCAGAGCACAACTGAACCAGCGACATGGTGACTTTTTGCTTTTAATTCCTGGACACTGCTGCTGGTTCTCCCCCTGCTTATTAGCACTGCCTTTTTGCTCTCTCAGAAGAGACGGTTGCAGCATGCTCCCTCCCTTATCCACCATGTAGGTGCACACTGTCACTCAGGGATTTGGATGTTAGATTGGTGAATGTCAGGAGCAGACCTCCATGAGTTATCAAATGTGGACCAGTGTTCCAACTTCTGTGGTTTTCAGAGATTTTCCTTTGAGACTAGTCAACAACCAACACAGTACTTCAATTTCAGGTGTTTTTTTCAATGTCTGCTGTTACCTTCAGAAACTGTAAAAAGAGGGATTTCTCTCTTTCTTGACTGTTTGTACATGACCTCCACTCACTATCTTTTTTTTATATTTTATGTTATTTAGTGGCTGGAAATTATCCACTTCTGGTAAGTGATAGTTTACATGACTTCACATATAAATCAATGAGGTTTAATAATTGCATAACGAATCTGTGTCATGTCTCTGAAGTCACACTCTGCTTGCCATTGATGGTTCTTCCTTGAATTGTCATTTTCTAGTACCTCCCTTAGTAAGGCAGTCATAGCCTGGTGAAATTTTCCAAATTAAAAGAAGCACAAAATCCAGACTGCTTCAAGAAATAATCCCATTTATAGGACTTTGTTGCTTTGATGTGGCTGTGGTTTCACATCCAAGTTTTTGCCCACCCTTGTATCTGCACTCCTGTTGGCATGCTGACTTCTGGTGGGAAGATCAGTCCTGAGGTTGTTTCTTTGCCAGTTCTGAGACAGTTTTCCACTATACTCTCCAAGACTTCAAGTGGTACAGTCATCTCAACAGCTGGTCCTCTGAATGCACTTTCATTTAGACATGTGTTTTTCCAACTGTTTTGAATCAAAAAATGCCGCCTTTTGCAGGAAGTTTTAGGACAATTTTCTGCAATGCTGCCCCATGACGTCATTTTAAAGCAAATAAGAGTCAGGCTGAACACTGAAAGTACTATTTCTTCTCCCATTTTGGTTCCAGCTGTGGGAATCAGGTGTTTGTTTGATTTTTGTATTTTTATAGCCATTCAATGAACATTGATGAGGATTATGTGCCACCGCTGGTTTATAAGTTACCCAGCAAGTAAAACAATTTAAATCAGTTTTCTATAAATTCTTCTTTTCAGATTATTTGTCCTTCTAGGAAGAGCTATTCTTGAAGAGTCCACAGAGTCACCTCTCTAATTTTTTTAGAGTGCTTCCAAAAATTTGACATTTTAAAATTATTTTTATCATGAAGGGAGAAAAATTACAGAAATAAAATCTTTGTGACTTAGAGGTGTTAGAAAATGTAATATGGCTCTGACATCAGGTCAGCAGTGATGATGAAAAAGAAGAAGAAATCTTTACTAACTAACTCCAGCATTTTTAGCCCTCTGAGAAAAACATCACAATACAATTGAACTGAAGAATTTACACAGGTGTTGGCTCACAAAATGTGTACCTTGGAAATTACAAAAATACACTTATTGGAGACTCACACCTGAAAAGCACTGACAGAAAACACACGAGCTGGGCTTATACTCATCTCTCTTACCAAAGTAGGTCTTCAGGCTCTGTTCAGAGCACTTTTCTTTCCTGGTGACGCTAAGGACACAGTCTGGTCTCTCCACAGAGGGAATCCAGTCCTGGCCCCCAATGACAGAGCAGAGCAGCAGACTCCTCTTTACCTACCCTGACAGAATTGTTGCGTTCACAGGTTTCCCAGAGGAGGTTGGATGCATCACTGGGCTGTGTAAAAATTAGCAGAGCTCTCCCTGGACAGTCCAGATGGGTGGTGAGGAGGAGCTGGCAGCTCTGGGAGAGAAAGTCTGAGCTAGAATTTGTTATGCCTTTGCTAAAGGAGCTTAACTGCTAGAGGAGTGACAGTAAGCTTACACAGATGAATGGTTTGTCCTCTGAAATGAGGGAGGGTTTGTTTTTTATCCCCTTTGCTAATGCACATGAAGGACATAGGTGCTGTGGATCAGCTGGTTGAGGGACAGAACCACTTCCAGGAGATCCTATTGAAAAAATGAAAGATATGTTCCAGTGATTGGAACATATGGAACAACAAGAAGCACACTCCCTGGCTGCCACTAGTCCTTTAGCACTCAAGAAAATCTTCCTTGTTTATATTTACCTTAACTGAATCCTTATCAGTGTGAAAACAACTTCGGAGGCATCAGCCAGTCTCCTGTTAAGGGCTGTACATTGTCCTGTGGCTGCAAACATTCTCTACAAGATGGTCAAAAATGCCAAATGAGAGTAGTTGAGGATTAAAGAGCTTAGGACTTTTTTTGGGAGCTCCCTACACTGCATACTACGTGCCACACAGAAAGCAGCCTGAAATCAGGGAAAGGCCTCAGAAGAAGAGGGGTGAAGATTTGCCTTTCCTTTTTATAAACCATTGTTATACTCCAGGGATCTTTGATCTCACTACAAGGGATGGAATGGAGGGAAGTCCTGGGAGGACTCCATGCTCCTCTTAATGCTGTCGCAGTTCATTATCTGAGATGCAGTAAGTTTAATTCAAAGACAAATCTTGTGAACTTCATGTGTGTTCCAAGCCCCAGAATTAAGAATATTCTCAGATGAGAATAAATTACAAAGCACCATGGAAAAAGGGAGGGAACTTACACAGCTCTTAGCAAAGTTAGAACCTGAAACTCTTAATAGCCTCATATTGTAATTACTCCCTAAAACAGTTGTCTTCGGTGCAGACAGAGGACAGACAGATTCACTTTTATTTCTAGCCAGTTTGCCCTGACACAATGGGAGTGGCAATGATGTCAGGATAACGCTCTGAAGAATAATAATGAAAGTTTAGTACAGTATAGTAACACTGAAAAATGCAGTGCTGGGGCAGGGTTGTGGAGTGGAGGTCATGAGGGTCATGAGACCAAAAAGTTACTCTTTTAGTGGATGTAGGTAAAGCTGAACAGCAAAGTTCCTTTTTCTGTTCCTCTTTGTTCCTGTGTGAACCTTCTAACATTAGCCAAGATGACCAGCAGCTGAACCAATCAGCTGCACAAAGCAGCTGCATTTCTGTCTGAGTCTGTGTCCCCTCTTCACACACTTGCAGCTTCAGCAGAATTTAATGGGGTATTCTGTGGCCATGTTCTGGGTCCACTGTGCCAGGCATTCATTCTGAGGTAACCTTCAAAAGGATGTGGAGGTAATATGGAATTGGAGGACAAAAATGATGAAGAGTCTGAAAGAGAAGATATGTGAGGAGCAGCTGAGGTCACTTGGCTTATTCAGCCTCGAGGAGACAGAGAGGAGACTTCATTGCTGCCTACACCTCCTTGTGAGGGGAAGAGCAGGGGCAGACACTGATCTCATTTCTGTGGTGACCGGTGATAGACTCTAAAGAATAGCCTGAGGCTGTGTCAGGGGAGGTTTAGGTTGGATATTAGGAAATGATTCTTCACCCAGAGGGTGCTTGGGCATTGGAACACTCCCCGGGGAAGTGGTCACGGCACCAAGCCTGCCACAGCTCAAGAAGCATTTAAACAGTGCTCTCAAGCAGATGATGTGATTCTTGTGGTGGTTCTGTGCAGGGCCAGGAGTTGGACTCGACAATCCTTGGGGGTCCCTTCCCCCCCAGTTTATTTTATGATTCATATTCTATGATTCCATGAGGGTGATGGCTGCTGAGCAAGAGACACATGGCACCATCTCACGTATGGTACAAAAATCACACTGCAAACCGGTGTTGTGGCCATCTGGCCTTTCAATGCTACTTCCTACATGAGAAAAGATACCCAAATGCAGGGGGGGGTGTGTATATGTTGCAAACAGACCTGGAAAACAGGTTTTTGTGTTGACAACCCCGGCTCACTTCAGAGAAGTGCTGTAGAAGGGCAGTCTGGGAAGTTGCAGCTGTTTGGAGAAACTGGCAGGGAATGATGGTTTAATAAACTCCTGGTTTTGCAAGGTTCAGAAAATCCCACCTGAGCTTCCCAGATTCTTTCACTTCTACTGAATGGTGAGAACACAGAGTACTCAGAACATGGCAAAATGGGCTTAGTATGATTCAGGTCAGCCACTGATGTTCCCTGACATTTATAAAGCGTTGAATTCTTCCCCGATAAAAAACCCAGGTCAAGCCTTATTCTAGTTCTTTCATAGATAAAAGAAATTACTTTCTTGTTTAAGCAAGTCAGTGTTTCATTTTGGAGCTGTGATTTCAGACCTTTGCCTCAGACAGGTAAAGGAGGAGTATTCCTATCATCAGACTTCAGACATCTAAGTAAGATTCTCAGAGGAACTTTCAAACTTTCATTGAGCAGAGTAGTAGCCTCAGCTCCCGAATTATAATTAGGAATTGTAAATCCCATTAGGTGTTAATAGCCTTGAATTG
This sequence comes from Chamaea fasciata, assembly GCF_029207755.1. Lineage (NCBI taxonomy): Eukaryota > Metazoa > Chordata > Aves > Passeriformes > Sylviidae > Chamaea > Chamaea fasciata. Next base: position 9,858,293 of record NW_027094086.1, on the reverse strand, counting down.
ACGGAAATTTGAAACCCATGAGGAGCCTAAGTGAAAAGCTCCCAAGTTACAGATAGAATTATGCAGTGTAAATCTAAGTACAAATTGATGTTTGGATCTTCATGACAGGCCACTGAACTTGTAATGACAGTTACCGATGTCCGAAGTTTGGGAGACTGCTTATTATTTTAGAATCATAGAATGGCTTGCATTGGAGGGGATCTTAAATATCATCTTTTTCCAACCCCCCTTCCATGGGCAGGGACACCTCCCACTAGACCAGGTTGCTCCAAGCGCTATCAAACCTGGCCCTGAACACTACCAGGGATGGATCATCCACAGTTTCTCTTGGTAACCTGCACCAGTGTCTCATCCCTCCCACAGTAAAAAGAAAAAAAAAGAAAAAAATATATATTCCTAATATCTACTATAAACTGACTCTCAATTTGAAGCCATTCCCCCCCTTGTCCTGTCACTATGTGCCCTTGTATGCAGTGATACAAGGGCAAGAGAAAACAACTTATATTGTCAATACTACTTGAGCACGGAGGGGAAAAGTGTGGACAGTAGTAAAGAGCACCACTGTTCTCCTTGGAGGCAAAATAAGAAGCTATGTCCTACTGCTATTCATAAGGAGTGATTTTGTCGGGGTGTGGTGCAGTCCCTTCCCCTGACCCCAAGAAACACAGCAGGTGCTGTAACCTGTAGTTGGAATCACTGGGAGACCTATGGCCAACAGTTGGCACATTTAGAACCTATTATTCCACTTTCTACTTCTGCTGAACCAGAGGTTTCTGGAACAGAATGAATTAATTCCCAACAGTTGTGAATCCTGCATAATTCATTTATTCGTGTGCCTGTAAAAGGCATTAAAATTTAAGAATCTGAAATAAAAATGAATGTAATTGCAACTGGTTTTAGATTCCTTCCTATTCTGCTCAACCATTTTATTTTTACTGCCATTTACTGCCACAATGTTTAATTGAAAGCTCTGAATTGCTGATTGCTGTTACAATACAATTTCTCAGTGGGGAAAAATACACCCTTTGTAAATTATTTGGAAATAAAGTGGTATCTGTGTTGAGCACAATCTCAGATACAGATGTGAAAAGTCAGAATTAGACCTGTGATAGTGCCTATAATTTCTGGCTTAATGAAGATTCATAGAACTGGTTTTAGTGAGCACATTGTGTGAGCTGTGAGAGCTCTGGCCTGTGTGGAGACACACAGCACACATTTCAGCAGGACTCTTAGCATGCTGGGTCAGTCTGCAATTAATAGCATTAGACATTTATTCCTTTCTTTGATCTTAACTTCAGAAATTGCACATATCATATTTCTGTAAAAAAACTCAAAACAAAACGAAACAAAAAATAACCCAGTTGAATATTAATTGGACATAATTTGGGAAAGCTGCACCCTGAAGAACTCACAAATCCAGCCAAAGGGCTGCTGGTCACACCACATAAGGGGTGCTCTGTATGTGCAGCAGAACATTATAAGGCACTAACTTGCAAAGTGCTATAACCAGTGGCAATAAAGCAGCTCTTCCCTAGCAGAAGTAGGAAAAAGGAGGTGAGACCAATCGAGGGGGCTCATGCTGTGGGGAAACAAACCTATGATCAGCAAGCTAAATGGTGAGTTTATACAGTGATCTCAGTGATTCCCTGCACAATCCTGCTATTAATTTATGATGGAATGGAGCTGTTTGGACTGATTTTTTATTTCATTCCTGATCCAAAACTTTGGCCAACATTTGAAAAACGAATAGATATATAAGCTGGGTTCAAAGTTGTCTCTGATTAATCTGTGGTTTTGATCACTCCTTCATCCTTTTTAAATTTTTGCCTGGAAAAAAGCACTAAATTCAATGCATACTAGTTGTTAAACATTTGCTTTTTAAATTTAGAAATATTGGGTTCATCTAAATACTAACCTGATGGAGGGCATGGGAGGTGATTTATCTTGATAATATCTCTGGGAAATAAAACCACTGATACTTTCACAGAGCTCTAGTTTCCAGCCACTCTTACATTTTAATGATATGATCAATAACCATATAGATAGAAGGGACATTTCCTACCACACAAAATACAATAGCTTGAAACATGAGAAGTGGTTTCTGCATCTTTTTAGCTGGTGGTTAACCTCATCGAATTACTGCACCTGCCAAGGCTGTGAGAACTAAATACAGCTGGTGGCAGCGTCTGGCCAACTGAACCCAACCCTGTGTTAATTTGAGCAGATGAAAGCAACCACATGGCAGACTCTGGCATGACGTGGGGAGACTGCTTCATCACAAGCTGGAGTGATTGGTTGTGAGGTGCAGAAACCAGGGCAAGATACAGCTAATTGCTCCTCTTTCCTCACTGAATCCACACCTGGCAAATCAGGGATTAATTCAGGCTGGAAAGGACCATGTTCAGGAAGCTTCAGGAGGACGAGGAAGTTATTTTCACCTCAAGGCATCCCAGAGAAGTTCAGTCGTCAGGTGGAAACAGGAAGAAAGAGCTGTAGGGGATACTTTGTCTAGACACCTGTGAATCAGAAGTTTTATTTCCTTTCATGCTTTGCCCCAAAATGATGTGTACTGATTCCTTCAGGAAAAACCATGTAGAAGACTGAGCCACTGTATTTTTCTCTTCTTATATGGAATTTCTCTTGAACCTTTTCCAAGGTCCCGAGAATATCTTGTTTGTCCTACACTGAGCACAAGATGGACAGGAGACGGATGCTGAGCTAGACAGACCTTTATTTTGACCCTTTATGCAGTTCAAATCTCATTGACTCCTCTGAGAGCTCATCATATTTACATTTTTGAAATCTCGTACAGAAGCCTCTTAATAAGTATAAGGAATCCAGCCAGCCTTTCCCTCTTGTTCCAGTGATGCATAATTTCCTATATTATTTTCTTGGACTTTATTCAGTTTTAAATGGCATGAATGTAAGATTACTAGGTCTCTGAAGTACCCTCAGTTCTACAGTAGATGAAGAAATGAAATAATATACATTTTCACAGCAACTTGTGCTTACAAAACATTTGAGCACATATATGAACATATAATGTCTTCCAGCAGATGTTTAGGATTACATGCTGACTCTGTCTGTTAGATATATCCTGCCATGTATATGCAGATCAGGCAAAGATATTAGGCATAAATTATTATATAGACACAATAGGAGGCATCAGTGAGAAAATTCAAATTAAGACAAACAGAATTAGTCATGTGTTTACAGTTCATAGGCCTGGGTTTTTTAATGTTTCTGAGTCAGAGCAGTCATCCATGCACAGCTTTCTTCCTTAGGGAGAATGCATAACACGGATGTGAATCCTTTTTGCCTTTCCCTGCTCTTCTCACACTGAATCCCCTTGACTACATTGTTTACAGTTAAAAGATTACTCAATATTATTTCAATGTCTAACTTTTTTATGAATACTGAGGCTGTATTTGTTTTGTCAGGGCAGGAAAATCCTTAGGATTACATCTCAGATTGGAGAGATGCAAATCACAATTATGTATTTACAATGAGACATCTTATAACAAGGATGTTATTTGACAGATTGCCAATCTCAGATCAGGAGAATGTCTGAAAAATAAGACAGGGACCAGATGACCTCTGAAGGTCCCTTCCAACCTGAATTATTCTATGACTCATGATCGTATTATTTTAGGGGACAAACAGCTGAAGTTCGGTGACTGCGGCATGAAAACCAAAGAGCTTTTCCTTGCATATCTTTTTTCCTTCATGTGGCTCCCATTATTTTCTTCACTTTCTTCTTCTACATCCCTGGAAGGTAACCATGCAGGTTCGATTAACTGGAATTTCTTGGGTAGAGAAGTTCTATGAGAAATGGAACTGTCATGGCAAGTTAGGTAACACCCTGTTTCCCTCAACTGCTCTGAAACTGTCAGGGTGAGTTAAAGAATCTTCATCTTCAGCAGTCAAAAATCAAGAAGAGAGCCAGGTTCCCAGACAGTCATTTCTGCTGCCCATGCCCACCTTTGGGGCAGCATTGGCACCATCAGTTCAGGGAGCAGCACAGGCTCTCTGCACTGTGGATGGCTCTGTGCCTCTGTCTCCAAGCTAACACCTCAGCAGTCACACCTATGCTTTACCTCAGTCTGTAAGTCTCAGCCAAGTAGAATGGTTAGACCACAATAGAAGAGGAAGTTTCTCAAAGTACAGTCATGGGACAAAGTCACATCCTGGAGTGTTTCCAGGGGTCCATAAACCAGGATAGGGTTACAATCCTTTTCATCTAAGGTGTTAACCACCAACATAAAAACAACCTGCTCCTCAAGCAGATTGATTAAAGTTTTTAGGTCGATCTCAGGCCATTAATTGGAAAAGTTTAACGTTTTATTATCACAAAAATTTCAAACCTGCCACTCAGTTTCTGCCTACCCTTACAGCACAAAAGTGGGGTTTTTTTCAAGGAACCCCTTCAGCAATGACATTTCTTTTCCTTGAAATAAGTAAAGTGACCTGATGATCTGCAGAGGCTCTTCCACATTCACCATTTGTGTTCTACTCTCTGTCCCCACACCCAGGGTGGTGAGCAGTCTGACAGCAGGGCTGGTGCTACTGCTGCCCTCCTTTACCCAGTTATTTCAGCCTGTCTCTGCACCAGAAGAAGCATGGCTTTTCACTCTCTAGACCAAAACAGGAACCTGATATCATAAGTCTGCTCTAGGAAAGTTCTTGAGTCACTGGACTGTTGTTTTCTCTTCCTATAGCTGTATAATGTAAGAGAAAGGCATCCTAACCATCATGGTCATTAATTGAATTAGTGGAGTCCAGATGCTGCCATGGTGAAGAGTGGTTCTAGATAAAATGGAACTCTTCCAGAAAGGACCGTAATTTTTCACTCCTTCTGGAGAAGAAAAATGACCCACAAGCTCTGCTCCAAATCAAGCAAAGGTTGAATTTGAAGCTCCCCATCCACAACGAGCTAGTTTGGCCGAGGCAAAAAAAAACAGTTTACATTTCTCTTATTTCTGGCAGCTATTTTGCAAAGAGGAGGTTTAAGTCTAAGCTCCCTTTTAGTGCCTTTACCCTCAGCCCAGTGGGTAGCTGAGCATGCAGCATAGATCACTGTCTATTCCTCGTCACAGAGAGCAAGTGTGTGAACTGGCCTTCCATTCTCACGTGTGAAACAGAAATACTAGCAATTTGCTGACTCATGGATGTTGAGAAGGAAGAAAGTGATGTGAGCCTACACTACATTAATCAAGATCACATAAGTATCTAGAAGATGGGCAAATTTCTTTTTTTTTTCACTTTATAAGGCCTAGGTGATGTTCCCTGGTTAGATACTCAGCTACTACACATCCAGAGTACCTTAAAGCAACACAAGCCCTAATTTATTGTACATTAGGATATCTATGCTATCTTGCAAGCAAATAGTGATCTGTAAAAAAAAAGAAAGTGGCAAAAAGTACTTTTTCAACATCTTTTAAATGTTGCCACATTATTAAGCAAACATGGATTAATCTAAACATGATCCAACAGTAAAAATTTCAGTTCAAATTAACAAATGTGAATTTTCTATTTAGTTGGTCTAATCACTACCTAAAGTGTAGCAAAGTCTCTTTTGCTAGAACTGGATTTTCTGTAACACTATTTTTGCCACAAATAATTCCAGGCCAGTCTGATATAAACTAGGAAAACTCTAATCTACCTCAGTAGTGATGGCTCAGATAGCTTAGTAAAAGTCTCAACAATATTACCCTCTTTCCAGATATGTTTCTGGCATAAATCTGAGAAGACTCTAGTCATTTTGGAAGAAATGAGCCACAACAGAAATTCATTCACAGATTAACTTGCCTGTCACAAAACTTTCTTTTTGCTGTGTGTGTCACACTATGAAAATAGCAATAAAAACAATAAAAACAATAATAGTAATAATAATAATAAAAATAACCTAACGATTGGTAGAAGTTGTATTTCAGTGCTTCCAGCAGCTGTTGTAGGAAGCAAGATAGTCAGAAAGGGAAACATATCATCAAAAATAACATTAGCAGCTTTTACTGGACTGCTCTTGTCCAGATGCCATTGAGCTGAATGACACTTTCTGAATATTAGACAAGGAGAAAAATTGAGGTTGTTGAGTTTTCTAGGCAGTCAGCACACCATTTGCTTTACAGCAATTTTGGCATAGTAATTGCCTAAACACAGGTAAAAAATCTCCATCGCCCTACTGTAATCAGAGCTTAGATTGCATTAAGTTTATGGCACTAGAAAAATATCTTTCCAGGGTTTTGTTCAGAACATAGAGAAGTTCTGTCAGAACAGATGGTCAGAGATAGTAAAAGCTACACAAGGAGATTATAAAACAACAATCTACTGACTTTCAATGGACTTTAAATTCCTGGCTTCTGCAGATGCTACCTTTCTTCTGTGCTGCAAAATCTAATAATTTACAGTCCACCCTGTATAAGCAATCCCACAATGTCCAGTAACACTGCTCAAAGTGTCAAAGCCTTTGAAAGAAACTTATCACGTGTGACTGCCCTGTGTATCTCGCTTTTAGTTATGCTAAAGTGGCACTTAGAGCTGCATTTGCAATTTGAAATGTCTACACATTATGTGATTTCAGGCTCTGCAGAAAAAGAGAAGGAATGAAAAAAAAAATCAGAAAAAAAGAGAAAAGATCCCATTCTGACCTGCTACTGGAGGTGGCCAAACTATGAGCTGAGACTCATTCTCTCTCAACTGATTAAGATGCAAGGTCTGGCAGCTCTTAACAAGAGACAGCCACAGTAGATAATCATTGAGTGCTGATGTCAAACAAGCAGAAATGGGGCTGTTGTGCTCTTATTGTAGAAATTCTACATGCAACCCACATAGCCCAAAGCTCAATTATGAATCATTCTCCCACAGATTTCAAAAGCAGTATTAAAAACATTGCAAGTTCTGAACCTTATTGAGACAAATAAAACCACTGGCAGAATGGAAACTGGATGAATTCTGTTTTCATGCAATGCCTTCTTCCACAATCACCTTTCCTCTCTAAAGATGGTTATTAATAATTTTAGTGATGAAAATGGGTTAATATAACAAAGATATGTTATCAGCAAAACTTGTAGACAAAAGGTATGTATGTATGTAAGAAATTTTTCACAGACTTTGCACCAGAAAGATTACACTAACCATCCAATGAGGAAAAAATATTCATACATTGCTCATTCCATTAATATGTAGCATACCATTTGTGTGTATTACATATATTTTGGAAAGATGCCCAGTCCTCATGTCAAGTATTCAGGAACCTACCACAGAGCACCACAGAGGTCCCAGTGATTGATGACACCTTTATTCCACACAAATGTTTTTACTGTAAGTTTTTTGGTTATATATCTTAAAAGTAGCAAAGAACCACTTTGTCTTATCACCTATAAGTAAATGTTTTGAAATGGGTAGGTCAAGCTCTTTCTGTTTGTAAAGACTTTGTCCACCTTCCATACACTATTTAGATGTTTTCAGGTTGTAGCCAGGCTGAACAGGGCTCCTTTCCCCTTACACGTAGTTGTTTAAAAATATCTTACGCATGTCACATCTATGTTCAGCATCAGAAATTCACCTCACCACTAGACAATGGGTGTGAATCACCCCATCAAGATACTGCTCCATCCAGTGACTGCAGAATGAGCCTGGGCAGCAGATTTTGAGAAGACATCAAATGTTTTGATCCAGACAGAGCCTGTCCTTTAAGTGGTAACAGTAATCCAGTGGCAGCAAAATTTTCCCCGGTAGCTCATCTCCCAGCCCTGCCCAGAGGAGCAGACATTATTTCCCACAGAGATCATGGCTGGCCCCCATTTCCTAATGGCTTGTTCTGGCAGGAACACTTGTACCCAGCCTGAGATAAAAGACTGAAGCTGACAGAGAAAAAAAAAACTGCAAAAGCCAGACTGCTCACATAGCATTTGTGTGGCAGCAAAGTTAATTGCTGTATAATTACCACCCAAGTAAATTGTTTAATGTGGTAAAATGTGACCAGGGTTGTTACTTCTGCTGCAAGCAGTGGCTCATGATGCCATCTGCAACCCATCAACAGATCACATAGTGAATATGCTGCAGATGTAAAGCAAACCCTCGACATCTCCAAGCATGTTGTTAAAAACCCCCATCAAGCGAAAACTAACATTTCTGTTGTTTCAGATGTCACTGTGGCTATTTACACAGGGCTCAATGGTGCCGCACTTGTTCCTGTTGATGAGGGAAGAATATGGTTAGTTAAGAGAAGAGCAGGTTGGCAATGGCTTCTGAGGTTAGAAAAAAAATAATAAAAGGGGCATAAAAGACACATCAGTGTTCAACCATAATTGGAAATCCAGCTATGTCATGTGGAGAGGGGAGCGATGAGGGGGAAAGGAATGTGGTCTGTCATGAAAGTGGCTTTCTGGCAATTTACTGTGGGATCTTGAGCTGTTCCTATAAACAGCAGGCAACTGCTGGATCTGCTACTGACTCCTTCTGGGTGCAATGTGCTCAGTGCTTGATGTCAGCTCACTCCTAACCACACCAGGCACCAGTGCTCAAATCTGTAAAGCTGAGCTAATGCACTGAAAACAGAGTGAACTCCAAGTGTGTGGAGATCTGATGCAAACTGCTCATGGACCTGTAGCATCTTTTGCAGGGCATTGTCAGGAGAGCCAGGGCTCCCTGGGAATCAAAAGGTTTGGGCAGAGACTGCTGCTGTCAGCATAGCAGGACTTGCACTATCCATAGGGAGAATCTTTATATCTCATTTTACCAATATTATTTCATCAGCTGCTACCTCCAGTTCAAAAGGTCATTGTAATAAATAAATAAATATCATGACACTTTGAATCTGTGCTTTAAAACACTGACCTATTTCCTGTTGCTGAACTTGTCTCCACACCCCATCACTTGTCCTTTATAAGTGCTTTGATTTGTTTTAAAGTTTTTCTATATATTTAATTATTTTTTTTCTTAATGAGAACATTTCAGAAATAGATGAAGGATCCAGGTACCACCAAATCTCTTCGTATTTGAGCTCCTTGGTGCCTGAGGTGCCTTTGAAAATGTCTCCCATAATCCACAGTGACCCAGACACTCAGCAAATTTCATTCAAAGCAAAAAAAAACCAAAAACCCCCCAAAACCCCCCAGCCCTATATGAGGCTGTTCTTCCCACTGAAGGGTATTCAGGATTATCAGGACACATTACTTCATGAGAGAGAAATTCTTCCCAGCTTCACTGATTGTCACACTTGGAATCGTCTCTCATGTCAGTGGCTGCAGCCTGGTTTTGCTTCTTTGGTTACTTTGCACAGAATTGTGGAGAGCTGCAGGAAAAAGAGAACCTGCAAAGCAATTTTATTTTGTTTTGGTTTAAACCCAGGTACAGCACTGCCCTAATATCACTTCTATGCATGTGACACATCTGCTGAGCTGCTTAGAGAATATCTATTTGTGCAAAATCTGAAAGCTGCTCAAGTTTATGTGCTTGACTCTTATGCACCAAAAACAGGCAGGTACAAGTATATACACCACTACTGACACACACACTTTTTGAAAAAGTATCATGTACATTTACTTCTAGAAAATTACCCACGGAAGCCTTTTGGTCTTACAAAAATGAGACTCATTTTGACTTAACTGAAGCTAAATTCTTCCTTCAGGTGAACATACACACTGGTATGAAGTGGAAAACTTGTTTATATTTTGGGGAAGAAAAGTAGCTTCTGGATTTTGAAGCTCTCCTTCCTGTCATGGAACAGTTGGAACACAGCAAGAACTTGTGTGCATAAAGCTGCACCATTTTGCAACATGAAATAATTTATCCAAGAGACTCATCCACAGCTACCTTCAACCCAGGGAAATTTAAAAATTTAAATTAGAGCAGAAATCTTGCAATGAAGCAAATTGCCATAGTTAAGCTGATTACAGCAGATGAAGAGCTATTGTCACAATTGAACTATATCTGCAGACTCTGAGCAATGTTGCACAGTTATAACACAAACCCTCAGTCCTCAGGTCTGTACATTTAATTTTCATGTTCAACATAGAGTGGCAATGTTTAACATATGCTAATAACAACCAAGCCAAGCACCTTCTTTTTTTTTTTTTTTTTTTCTGATACTTCCAATTGCAAAAGTATTTTTATTGGAAAAATAATTTGTAACGTAAACCAACACGCAACAGATTTTGTCCATATTATCATGGGAGCAAAGCAGTGTCTTAATATTATTTACGATTACATAAGACACTGTGGCAGACATGAAGCCATGGCTGCTCAGTGGCATCTTCCTTTGCAGTGGATTTCAGGAACCAGCTGTTCAGAATTTTATGCACCAGGTAGGGGCTAACTCTGGCCCCACTTGAATCATGAGAGATCCCCTGCAAGGGCCCAAAATATTCTCTTCCTTTTATGACTGGTTTTATCAGCAGCAGGACGTGGTATTTTGTCATCAGTTTTATAATGTCAACTCTTCAAACTCTCTCTTTTTTGTTTTTATGATTCTCTACCAATAGGTTGAAGAAGATGGTGCAGGAATCCAGCACACAAAATCCTTCCTTGGCCCTGCACAGCTGTCCCTGTTCTAGGGCAGTTTAGGACTGGAGCAAATACAGTGATCACACAACTGTAGGCAACTGTAGGAAATCAGCTTGGAAAATCCCCAAGTTTTGCTATTCTTAAGATTTAATTAGATTCTTAATAATCATTATTTGGCAATTATGAATTTTTATGGAAGCTGGTTTGTTAAAATTATTTTCATTGGAAAAATGTGTTATACAGCAAATCTTCTTTAGTTGAAAATTGCACAAGAGAAAGCAGACACAGCAAGGAGGTGCGCAGATGGTTATTTCACAGCAGAAAACTCTGTTCAACTTTAATGTGAAAAAAATGCTTTGTTATTATTTCTAAATCAAACTATTCTGCAGCATTTTTTTCTGCCAGTGATAGTCTTTTTATACTGAGTGAAGACCAAAATGAAATACAGACATTCCACACTTTCATGCAGACTGTAAATTCTATTTTCTGACTAGGTCTAAATACAACTACTGAAATAAACAAATTCAAATGTGGATTTTAATTTTTTTTTAATATTGAAAATATATTGGCTTTGACTAGAGTGTAAATCAATAAATGGTGTAAATAAACCTTGCAATAATTATTTTAAGGAAAAACAGAGGACCACAAGAATAAAAACAGATTGTTTATGACATCCTCATTTTCTTGTTAAAAAAATGAGGAAAATAAATCCTTCACAGCTGAAGGCCAGTTTTGCATTTTCCTCGCAAATACTTTTTCAGCATTTTTTAGAGTTCACAAATCAAGGCAAGGGCATGTTCTCTTGTTCTCATACTCTCAGTAGGCAAAGCATATCATTTTACTGCAAGGGGAAAAGGGCAACGAAGTTGATCTGCAAATCTCCTACTTGAGCCTTAGTAATTTTAGACAGGTGCCCTTTGCTTAGCAATACTTTTTTCTTGAAAAACTGTATCTTAGCACAAAGGAGAAAAAAATAATTTTAGACATGTGGCCTTTTAGAAAGCCAATGGCTTACATATTAATTTTACTGGAGGCTGTAGCAATTACAAGACTTGATAGTGCCATCTGGATATTCACCTGAACCTTCCCACAGTCAACATCTTGGTCCAGGTTCCTGTGGTAATTTGTTGAGGGAATGCTGCAGATCTCAACATGTCCTAAAAATGAAATATTGTGGTGCTTACTGTTAAGGATAATCAAGGTCTGTGTCTTTGTATTGCTGTTCAAAACCCTTCAGAGTCAGGTGCTACGTACATGGAAATTCACCTTTTGCTCTGCAGCTGCCATTTCTTTCTATTAGCAGAAGTCTCTGCTGAGATTAAGGATGCTGCCAGCACAGAGTGAGCACTCCTGCTCTCCAAGGGGATTGAAATGTCTTTAATTAAACTTTTCCTTTTTTTTCTTTTCTTTTTTTTTTTTTTTTTTTTTTTTTTTTCAGATTGAGTAGTGGAAAAATGTTGTCCGAATGACAGCACTTGTCTGGGAAATGAAATCTTTTTTACAGAGAGATAAAAATCTCTCAGGGGAAGTTCTATCAGCAAAAAATCAAGACAAAGATTCTAATTCTGCCCAAAGAGTGGAAGAGTCAGTTCAGATCTGTCATCTGCCCAAGAATCATAAGAGCACCAAACTCTTGCATTTTGAGTGCCTTTATCCACATTTCACTCAGAAGCTGCCTCCCACTTTTTCACACAGAACACTAAGGGATTAAGGGTTGTTTTTCATTTTAAATGGAGATTTGTTTTCAAAGTCATGAAGCATTTTGTGTGGGGGAAGCATTTCTAGCCCAATTCCAATGCTAGCAGAAATTAAAGAAAACAAATGAAATATAACAAGATATAATAAAATGAATAATGATTTTATATAAGTCAGGACAAGACAAGACACTCCTTTTCTGGGAAAGAAGAGAAATCCAGTGATCAATACTGCAATCAAAAGCCTCCAGTGTTAGCAGCACACTTAGTTTCAAACTTATACCAACAATAACTCAGTGTCTCTCAAATTTGAAGTCTCCCTGTTCTGTAGTGTTATGTTTGGATCCAGGACCCGTGGGCAGCACTAAACCCCCCAGCAGAAACCCTCTGTCTTCCGCAGGGTGTGGCACTGCAGAGTTCAGCAAGCTCCTGGCAGAGCAGTCAACAGGTTCCTCACCAGGCTGTGGTACCTTGTGAGGCAACTGCAGGAAGTTCTCTGAGCTTTGGCTCTTCAAACCTGGCCTGGGTTTTCACAAGACTCATGTCTCCTGTAGTTTCCTGGGAACCCCACACACATAATTTCTAAAACTCCCTGTATGAATCATTTTAAACACAAAGTACGTGTTTTCAGAGGTATTAATATGTCATGACTTCTTCTCATTAAAACCCCTTCACAGTGTTTTTCCCAGTTCTGTCACTCTTGACTTTCTGTGTTTTTTAAACATTTGAGTTCTTGTAATTTCTGCACTGCTTTTGCTTCTTAAAGTATCTGCTTTTGAAGTGCCTTTTTTCCAAGTAAATCAACCCAAAATTTAAATAATGATTAAACAATAATTCACTGAAGAAGATAGTAGTGGCACTTTGACTCAAATGTGAGTTTATTTTCCATAATAAAATATGTCAATATTTATCCTTATTTAAAGCATAATTTTCTCATGTAACAGAGCCAATATTAAGAGAACTATCTATCTTAGAAATATATAAGATGCCATTTTTCATTGTCTGGAGACTGCAAAGCTAAGAAATATTGTATCTGCAGCTATATGAGCATAGCTCTTGAGACAGCTTTGATGGGGAGACATGAGGTTTTTTCCATTAATCATTCTTTTTACTGCTACTCAGTTTCAGTCATTAACTTGCAGTGCCCAGAAGGCTTATAGCACAGAGAATTTGTCTGCTGCCAGTCTAAAATCACCAGTAAGAAGTTGGGCCTTTTAAAAGGTCTGTAGCAGTTTGTAGATGTTTTTAAAAGCAGGATGCAGAGGGTAAATAACTCTTAAAGGTTTTGAAACTTGTGAAACTAGTTATAAATTGTCAGTGTGAATATTGATAAAATTATTACAGTACCTTTTAAAAAGATGCTCACATTCAAAGCCTGGCTGCTTTTCAACAGAAATGAAAGCAGCAGTGGCCTTGAATCAAAGCCTTACATCTCTGAGGCTTGAAATGATAAAAGATTAAAAATGCAGCTCTCAGTCTTCATCTTTACTCTGTTCTAAACTTTGGGCTAACTTTGCCTGACAAATTGAAGTCTTATGTTTACAGCTTGGCTATCCAGGGAAGGAAAAGAACATAGCCCTGCAAATGTCATTGCGTCATACTTCTCAGCACATCAGGGCAGACAGATAATTTTATAAAACTCTCTTTCTGAGTACCAAGTTAACCTTTTTTTCAAAGGGAAAGAAAATTCTTGAATTCAAAAACTGTATTTTCCCTCATATATTTAATCTCATGAAATTGTTTGTGCATAACTATCCATGAGTTGGTACTAAGTTAAAGCCTAAATAACTTTTACCACCTGCGTCAGAGAAATAATTCCCGTTTTTCATTTGCTGCCTGGCTAAGATACAGCTGATAATGGCAGTGACATTGTCTAAGATGAAATCCAGCTCTAAGGAGTAGTAGGAAATATTTAGGTGATAAAAAACAAGAATTAAATATGTTGATAGCACTTTTATCTTTGGATACTTTTGCAGTAAAGGGTAGTGGTTGAAAATTATTCCTGTGCATGGGACTGGTCCTCATTCTCCATGAGGAACAAAATAGCTTACATGGACCACATACATAAGCCTGAATTTTGGTGGCTGTGAACTCTCAAACACAACCTCAGTAAGTACAAATAGCTCCAGATGTCTTGAAATAAATGTAGATTGTCCTGCTCCTGGCTACTGTTTCAAATGGGTGAGCTTGTTGGCAGGGCCAAAAGTGAATGGGGAATTTGATTTTAAGGTGAATGTTCTCCCTTTTTAACCCCATTATTCTGTCTGGAGACCTTCCTGCTGATGGTTGTCTAGGGTAGAGATTACATTTCAATCTGGTTTGAAGTGGAAAGCTCAAATGGCTGCCCCATAGAATATGGAGGAAGAAACCTTTAACAGACAGGGATATGACAAAAGGCAGCTTAACTTGTCCTACATCAGACATCTGTCTGTTTTGCCACTGTTCATTGTAGTTTTAGGGTGCTTAATGAAGACAATTTTTCCAATTATATGTGATCACTTTGGAATTCTAAAATTTTTTCCAGACAGAACCAGCATGACTCTGTGGAAATGGGTGCCAGTCCCATAATACATGGAGATATCATCTTCCACCAGGTTCCGATTTGTCTTTTCTTCAACAGGTACACCACTGTCAACCACAGCATTCTGTAACTCTCAGCTTCATCTTTTAATGGGGACAAACATCCCTATTTACCACCCAGGTTTCCTGAAGATGCAACTATTAAGGCTTATTGTTTATCTTCCTTGGAGTTTGGAGTCCATGCTCAGCAAAAATGATACTTCCAAAACTTCACAAAAGAGTGCAATTTTTGAAGGTGGATGAGAACCTATAGGTGCTCCCTGAGCTGAAAGAAATGTCTCTGTCACATTGCTGCAGAAGCAGCGCATAAGTTTGCTTTACCTCCTTGTGGAAGAAAGCTTCTCATCCTTGTTCACAGCTACACTGGTGCATGTAAAAAGATATACACAAGAAGACACAGCCTGACACACGTGTGTGAGCATCGCACAGTTCAGCCTGACTGTCAGATGTGGCACATCTGCAGTACCTGGGGATCTCTGACCACAGCACAAGCTTTGCATTCTCCCTTGCAGACTCCAAACTGGATGCACACAGCACTTCAAGAGAAGATTTGTTGAGGCTTTATAAAGAAAACCTCTTTCAGCCCCATCTGGCACTGTATATGCCAGGTGTCACATGCAGAAAGGGAAGCTGTGATGGCTGTTTGGCACTGCCTTTCAGAGCCAGGCAACGGGGGCCCTGAGTGACTGCTCTGCTTCTCCCAGCACCTGATTTCAACATGAGGAGCAGCACAGCAGAGCAGCACACATCAGCTGATGCCCCTCAAATCAGAGTGGCCTTCACATTTTTGTGGTTTTGCTCTATTACTGACAGTGAGAGGACGTGGGGGTTCAGGGGTTGTTGCACAGATTTCATCCCAAGCCCTAGAGGCAAAATGTGGGAAGCTCACACTGCACACACATGTCCACTGTAGATCTGTGGCCATGCTGGTCTCACTGAAGACAGCAGCCCGTCCTCTTCCTTGTTCTCTGGTTCTTTCATGAAAATCTATCAACACTTTCTTTCTTAATTCTTCAACAATGCTGCACACGGGCCTCCCTTAATTAACCAATCTTGCTTCTGAAGATCTATTTTAACCTTTTTTTTGTCATCCTGGCAGCAAACACAGGCAATTCCATAGTAATCATGGATAAATTATTATTATTCACAATACATTATTAGCAACATATATACAGTATATAAACGGCACAAAATTATTATTTGAACACATAAAGTTACACCAGACCAAAGAGTGGTAGGATTGATCCAGGGTCACGGGAGGAGGAGTATGACATCCCTGGGAGGAAGGCAGATTTTCACAAGTGGAAAATGAGATCCAGGATAGACATGCAGTTCTTATTTTGGCTGCACTGTCTGGACAGCCTGGCAGCAGACAGGAGAGCCCTGCCTCTGTAGACTGTATCATCTTCCCTTCAATACAAAACAAAAAGCAGTGACCTCAGGTTCACTTACCTTCAGGTGGAAGAAGTGTCATCTTGCCTGGGAATATCAGGCAGAAAATTTCCTGTGCAGTCATTTTACTTAAAAAGCTTCCTTCTAAGACAAAAACCAAGTGAGATCCATTTAGAGGACATAGCCAGTACAAAGATATAAGTGAGGTGAAGAAAGCAAAGGCTTAAGAAAGGTGTTAAAGCACAAATCCTTCTGACCCCTTTTTATTTCCCCTCACAGTTGGTGCTGTTTTGCTTTGGTTGTTCTGCTGTTATGAGCAGGATGGTTCAGCCCAAATTAAGAGTTCTCAGATCTGGCATGGAAACCAGGCATACAGCTAGAAAAGGCATTGTCATTGTGCTGGAGAACTGTCTCAGGGAGGCATTACCTCAGTGACCATGCTGTAGAGAGCATTAGACAAGGGAACTGGCCTATATAAAGGATTACGGGATTCAAAGAAAGTCAATCTTCAGCCCTTTCTGTTTTAAAATGACCTGTTGATTCAGTTTCAGGAGAAATGTGGCATATTGAGCTGGTGAGGGAAACTTTGCCTCTGAAAGCAGGTAATTTTGGCATTGGGTAGTGAGGACAGTGTTTCTTCTTTCTCATCTTTTCAGCTAAAAACATCTTTCAGCATTTTGGTTGAAGATGATAACTCTTTTTTTTAATAGAAGAGGGTGGACAAAAGAAAGGTAAAAAGTCTCAGATCAGGTTAGTGCCCTGTGCAGATTTTTGCCATTGGAAATTGGCCTAAAACCTTACACTGTTAGGGACAATCTGAGTTCATAATACAGAGGTGTTGTCACTTACCTCTTTTATTGGGTAGAGACCTCTAAGAGTCCTCAACTGGTTTCACTTGAGTTGAACAATTCTGATATTTATTGCTTCTGTTCCCCACAATTGGAGGTCACCAGACCCTCTGATAGATAAGGCACCATTACAGAAAACCCTCCCTGGCTGTGGGTAGCACTGCGCACACTTCCCTGGTTAGGAGTGAGGAAGCTTCCACAGTGTGGGGATGGGTCTGTTCAGAGGCTCAGTCCTTTGGTTTGTGGGTGGTGTTGAGGTACCAGAGTGCACAGATCTGCTTCCAGTTGGGAGCCATGGCTTTTAATGCAGTGTGATATGTGGTGACCTCCATCATGACTGACTTCTCTTCCCAGCAGTGTTTAAGGAGGTATCCACAATAACAGACAGAAACAGTTACACACAGAACATCGTGATGCTTGATGAGCCGCAGGATAACTCATATTTATTGAGTCTGAGGGATCTGGTTGTCTCTGAGGCCAGGGCAGCAGGGGCCATCTGTATGTCCCAGTTTGTATCCAGCAAGACGCCAAGAACATAACTGGGGCAGGAAGGGGAGTCCCCAGTTAAACAGAGAAAACACAGCACTGAGTAGGTGGTATCCTGCCTCAAAATGAGGCAAGGGATTCCTGATCCCATCTCTTAAACAGTCAGGGGAACAGAGGCTGTGATTGCTCACAGGAACAAGACACCTACTTGTGCTGGGCTCTAACATCTCTGCATGAGGCAGTGCTGCTCTGAGTGCTCACAGCCACCCACTCGGGGAGAGCCCAGGCCTCCCTCTCACAGCTCTGCACTGCACCAGCACTGTGCTGGCCCTCTGGCCTCCCACCATTAATCCAAGAAAAGCCTTTGTAAATATCTTTTGGCACACAGCTTTGCAGACAAGCAAATCTGAGCACATTTGTAAAGTAATTAACTTCCTTACAAATTGCTTAGATTTGCTTCTCTAATCATAAAAAGCCACACAGTACAAATAGCACTGGCTTTCTCATTACAGAAATGACCCTGTTGCTTTCCACAGTTGTCATTCTGCTAGGCTAGGATATAAAAATTAGAATTTAGAGTCATAATCATCATTCTTCATCCACCCCTCTGAAAAGTAAATTTCTTGGGACAGATCCCAGGGTGCAGGGGGGCTGTTTTAAAACTGAAGCAATGTCATTGTGTTCGAAGAGTGAGAGAGATCAGAAATTTCTCTGCTGACTTCACAAACTATTGACATTTCTTTATTAATAGCTGTCACAGACCAATAGTTTATCATCAGACTTTACTGTCAGTTACTGCAGAAATCCAGCAAAAGGGAATCTCCAGCTTGAAGGATTCAATAAAAAAACACCCAGGTAAAGCAATGGGTTACCAAAGGCAAAATACAGTGTGTATAGCTTGATTGAATGCAAATAACTATCTGGTTAAAAAGAAATTATGAAAGCTAGAAACTAGATTTTCAACCTTTCTTCTGATTGCCCCTCGTAAGAGTTTTTTTATAACATTTAATTTAAGAGTCTTATCTTTCTAATAAATGGTTAAAGTAAAGACTCAAAGTTTTGTATTTATGTGCCAGTTGCCTAGAAAAAATCAGAATTAATAAAATTTGATCGCTGGTGGGTCAATTTTTGCCCTGCTTATTTCAGAGGAATACAGCTTATCTGCTTTCACTGAGCCTTGAGTTACATTAAGATAATAAAACCTTTGGTTCCTCTTCACACAGACTTAAAAGAAAGGATCCCGTTTATGTTCTACTCCTTGTACCTTTCTTCAGCTTCAAACCCATGCTCTGTCTGCCAAAAAAAATTATCTTTGGTACAAAAAAACAGTGCAACATGTATGATTTAAATTGCATGACCATGGCAGAATAGTGTTCTTAAACTGATTTTTACACTCTGAGCTGTTCTCAGCACGGGGTCTTTTCCAGTTTGCAATATATCAGTAATACACTGTTGAAGCTGTTGTGTTACTAACCACACACATCTTTTCAAAACCTTGCTTCTCTGGACTCTGAGTTTGGGGAATAATGCCTTTGAGTCCAGGCTTCCTGAATCCCATGGCTGGAGCCAGAATTCTCTCCTCTCTGCATTTCCGTCAATTTAAATAAATTTAAATTCCACATAAGAAACTGAGATCTGAAAAACAATGGGTTCTGGAGAATTTCATGATGACCAGACGGATGGAGGAGTATTGTTGGACAGATAAATAAAAATGTGAATAGTCCACATATTAGTTACCCTATGCTCTGCAGAATGGTGCCACTGGGTCTTGGCCAGTACAGGCAGAGTTCAAGAGAATAACTTAACATTTCAGAGTGTGAACCAGTTGAAAAGTAGAAAGACTACTAAACATTACTACTGGATATAGGATACCCATAAATTTATAGATTAAATCAATAAAAACCTTTAAAAATCAAGTAGAACATTGTCACCAGTTAAAGCAGACCAGATGTTCAGGCAAACAGGCATAAAAACAACACAAAGATTTTCAGAATGCTAGCAAGGGTGTAGTGTATCAATGTTGTTATGTGTAAGAATACATGTACTTACTAAAAGCAGTAAGTGAAAGCTGAGTCACCATGTATATACCAAAATTTAAGGAAATGCCTCCTGTATTTACTGATACAGTTCTATAGCGAATGGTTCTGGTGGGGAAGCAGACAATGTTTCAGGTCTATATTCAGCCTTGAGTCTAATCTCTATCCCACCTCTAGGGCAGAGTGAGATAAAAATGGTGGGTAGGAAATGGCTTTGGTTCATGTACAGTGTCACCCTACTTCATGTGTCTTAGTTGTGATCTGGTAATGAATGGTACCAAAAGATATTAAGAAAAATAGGTGGCCAAACCTCCTCTCACACCTCTGGAGATGTTCAGATTGCAGTGTTTACTGGATTTCATCTGAACTTTGAAAAAAATAATCATAGATAATGAAGGGAAGAGAATTGTTATCCCTTACAATCATTCCTGCCAGATTTACCGTCTGTGCATGCACATACTCAACTATGATGAGGGTCCTTTTGAAATGTACTGATTGTAGCCACTGAGAGCTAAATCTCAGTGCCCAGCACTCTAATTAACTCAAGATTTATTCATTTATCAAGATTCCTGAAACAAGCATGTCTAATTGCCTTTCTTTATTAATACATTCAAGAATGTTTAACATTTTACTGCCACTTAAACAAGAGTTCTAATAAGATACTGTATCAATTAATGGTCCTGTTAAAAGTCAGCTGGTATTTTTACAATAGCAGCAGAACTCCTTGTTACACATTAAACACCATGAAGCAATCATAAGGTCTGTGGGTTTGTTTGGAAAGGTACATTGCAATGATACACTGCCAAGATTTTTACAAGCGTCTCCCACAAGACATTCCTTTCTTAAGAGGATAGTAAAGGGCTCTTAGTTTTGGACTTGCCCAGAAAAGGAGAATAAAGGAACAGGAATTCCACTAGTGTGTGTGTCCTTTAAAAGCAATATGATTTTCCAAAGCCCTAAGGATGCAAAAGCACTACACTGCACTGCCTTTGTTTGGTTCTTGAAATGTGTTTGCCTTACAGTCTTTTTTTGTTTGAGTTTTTTAGGGGGTTTTTTGGGGGTTTTTTTTGAGAAGATAATCAGTTTGAGCCAATCTGAGCCTAGTACACATCCCCACCCCCATGCTCTGTGCTCAGGGAATTCCGCACCTCTGGGAGTGTGATGCACTCCCCATCTGGGTGAAGACTGGTGCTGAAAAGCCTTCATCAGAAGTGCAACTCCTTCCTTGCTGGACAGAGCAGGACTTGAGAGCTCTCTTCCACTAAAGCAGTCCTGCTTGGGAACTACAAATAATGGCCCAAGGGCACAAACAGAGCTGCCCAGAACGGTTTTTAAGCAAGGCATACTGCTATTTTGAAACCAAATTTTTCTAGAGGTGGACTGGTCTTCATCCAACTTCTGTTAGGATTCTTTTTTTCAAAGCCTGGTGATGATATGGGTATAATTAGTTGACTCTACAGTGTCAGTTAAAACAATAGCATGTGATGTGAGCAACACACCACAAATGCTCTGCATTGTTTTACAGTGGCAATTTTCAGGACATCTTCAAAGAAACCAAATTGAATGATGCATGATGATTTAGCAATCACACTCAGTTACTTACTTCAATATAGGCCAATAAAGTAATGCTTTTACTTACTGAAAGAATTGCTATAAACTTTATATGTTAGATGCATTACGCCAATTGAAGTATTTTTATTTCCTTTGTGAATCATAGAATCGTAAATTTCCATAAGCCACTGAACAGGGAATAGATGAACACAATAAACTGGGAAAATACTTGCTCACTCAGGCATAGTGGGTAGGGTATTTAAACACCACCAGACATCAGGAACAACCATTTTGGTGGCCACAAGTCTCTGCAGATTTATTTACTGAAAAAGAAATCTATAACCCTGGAACATCCTCTCTTTTCCTTTCTCTTTCTGGTTTCCAGGCAGCCTCATTTCACAAGGCATTAGAAGAGACAAGATAGCAGATAGAAAAAGAAGTAAGTCCTAGGAGGTTCTTTATAAATTTTTTCTCCTGGTATTTTGCAACACAAGGCACACCCCATCCTTCAGGCAGAAGGTTCATATACTGTGCTTCCACTGGGCCAAGAAGAAGGCAGCATCCATAGTCAAGTATCTACCAGGGAAAATGATCCTTGGAAGTGTGCAGTAAGTCACCCTGTCCATACACTTGCCTGTCCCTACCTGCAGTACTGAATAAGAAGACCTAGGGTAGTTCCAAGAACAAAATTTTTAGTGAAAATTACTTGATGAAGAAGCAGTTTGATCCTGTAGACGTGTTTAGGGTTCACAGTCTGATCCTGTAGAGTTCTTTGGGGTTCACTCACCTACAGTGCAGTTGGGCTTTACATGTCTGTTTCACTCCTGTGTCCCTCTAGTGATAATGCCTGCCCAAGAAGAGAAATGGTCTTCTCAGGAGAGTTTCATGTGGCCTGCTTGGGCAGCCTTCAGGAATCTGACATGAGCTGGGTCTTCAGAGGGCATGTCCATCCTAAAGGACCAGAGCAGAGCAGGAAGGAGACAGTTAAACCAGTGCTGGATCAGAAGCAGTGCAGTCACACTCAGGCTTATGCACTCTCCCTGATAAATTAATCTGCTCCAGTGGATATTATGCTAGAGAGATGATTCCACCACATGAACCAGGTCACGTACTGAACTGGGCCATGCAAAAACGCAAGAGAAACAGAATACTTTTGTTTGTTTCGTGGTTGAAGACCATAAAACCAAAGAGTTTCAATCTTCACACCAATGATCCTGTGGAACCCAAAAGTGCTCCTTGCCACAGTGCCAGGTTTTGTATTCAGGGAGCCACTTGGAGTGGGATTCTGTTACCCTTTCAAAATAAAGACTGCATAATTGCTGGAAACAATCTGCTTGGCTAGGAGGGAATGACTTGTGATATTTTAAAAGCCATTAAAGAATATTTAGCAATCCCATGATCATATAATTATGACATGGTAACCAGTGGAAGGGATTGACTGCCTAAAATACTGCCTGCTTCTTCTATCTGCCTTAGCTGGTCTAAGAAATTATTTTACCCCTCACTATTACATGTGCTGCTCACATCCCTCATACCCATCCGTAACAGTCAACTCCTCAGTCCCATAAATGAGACAACAGCAGTTCCCTGAGGTATTTTCTGAGGAATGAATCAAACTGCTCAATGCAGTCTCATCATGCTTCCCTAATTGGCTCTATCACTGGTTTTGAACACCTGTACAATGCTTTTCTTTTTTTTTGGCTCTTTGTTTGTTTTCAGACTATTAAGACCAAAGAAATAATATTAGCAGCCAATAGCACCGAACAGTGTTTTAGGTTATTTAGTTTATTTAGGTTTAGTTCCACCAAGGTCATACCTGGGTCTCTGGAACTGAGGTTTAAGCCCTCAAATCTCCATTGATAAGTCAGGGATAATCATTTCTCTGTCTGTCTGGTCTGCTTGGATTAACACCCTGCAGGAGGTTAATTCTGAATTCTTCCCTGGCAAAGGCAGTTTCTGCATGAAGCCTGAAGGTACAATTATAATACACATAATTATTAACACAAGCACCTTTTTTTTTTCCCCTCAGAAAAAGCCTTTTAATTTAAAGTTATCATTGAAGTTTCACCTTCTTCAAACATCTTTTATTGACAACTAAAACAATTGAAAAGTAAACTTCATGACAACTAGTTTCGGCAGGAACATCTAAATGCAGCCCTCAGTGAACAGGGCAATGAGTGCAAGGAGGGTTTGAACATTGTATCTGCTACTTTTTTTAGGGTCCTTTGGCTTCAGTACCTTTAGAATTGAGGTCATAACCTCTCCCTTCCCTATTTGGACCGCAGTCATTTCAGTATTCTCCTCTGACATCTCCCTGCCAGCTACTGGAGGTTTCAGAACTAAGGTAAGCACGCAGGTTGTCAACACGGTGAAAGGGAAAAGAGTGGTGTAAGAAACCAACACTGAGTGACAAGCTGCTGAGTCAGCCAGCAGCAGAGGGAAGAGGTTTACGGGATCTGTCTACATGGCATTATCAACCTACTTCAAAGTTATTGCAACTCTAAATACTGTAAAAAAAATTAAAGGGTGTTTTAAGTGTTTGGGGTTTAGGGTAGGGATTTATCAGCTTTCAGCTTGTTAATACTCAAATTTTCCTTGCAAATTGAGACCGGAATTTTTAATGTAGGTATAAATGCAATTTCATTTTGTCACAGAAATTTGAAAATTCTAAAAAACATTTAAACATTTTGAGATTTTAATATTAAAAAATGCTTTCCACTCCTCAGTGAATTTCTAAGCATTCTTACTGCCTGGGGCTCAGCTGTACACCCAAATCCACAAGACATTAGCAAGCACAGAATTTTGGTTTCAATGAACTGCACCCTTGCCACTTAAGAAAATAAGAGAGAGCTATTTGATGTCTTTCAGGCAGGAGCATTTAGCTTGATCCCAAGGAAGGCAGTAGATTTTACTTGTCCTTTACAGAGTCCCTGTGATATGAAAATGCTTCCTCTGAAGATACCACAAATTGAATGTCCCCAGATAGGGGCAAGCCCCAGAATTACAGGGAGCATCTCCAACCTTGCCCACTTGTTCTTTACATAGCCATTTCTAAACCAGCAATATCAGAGCAACTGGTTCAGAATATCAAGATCAGGACAAACTGTACTCGTTTTATGGCTGCCCAGCTCAAATACAGAATTTTGTGGTCAGGAGAGCACCTGCTTTTGGTTCATAGAGTAAACTTTAATTCTGTGTAGGATGATGGCTCCTCCTCTGGGTGTCAGATGGAAGAAGAAGAAGAAAAGCTGATGTCAGTGGCATAATTACTATCTCTCAGGGGTTGGGATGGTCCTGAATCCAAAACAAGTGAAAACATCCCACAGTGTTCCTAATATCAGTGTTCTGAGCATCACCCATTCCACTCAATCCTAGAGTATTCTGGTAACTTAGAAGCAGCTCACACCAATGCCGAGGCATGGCTTAATGGCTGTATGAATACATCACTATTAAAAAAAAGCCTGTGATGAGCAAACTTTGGGAGTCACTGGAACCCACTGGAAGCATCATCGAGCCAGTAAACACTTTGGAATTAGTTCAGTGTCATAAAAAATTATTAAATGTCAGTAAGTTCCCAATGTTATTGCTTTCTAAGATTTATCAGAGAATCGTAGAATGGTTTGGGTTGGAAGGGACCTTAAAGATTATCTGGTTCCAAACTCCCTGTCATAGACAGGGACACCTTGCACACCAGCTTGCTCAGAGCCTCATCCAACCTGTTCCTGAACACTTCCAAGGATCAAACATCCACTTCATCCAACAAAATGTATGCCTCAGAAGGGTTTAGAAACACAAATAGGTGAACAGATGACTGTTGTTGGATCCAACACAGCAAACAAGCTGTGAGTCAGAGAACTGTGAGGAAGCCCAAAGGTATCCAGGTTGTCCACAGGGGGCTGACACGTCTGATGCAGGACCTTCAGCAGACAGTGATCTGCAGTATACCCAGAGATGTGTGAAATGGTGCTGACTCTCCAACTGAGAGACAACTAAGTCTCGATGGCATTCTCATGTGATGCATACTACATAATGAGAAAGCCTTTCTTCCAAGACACACTTACAAACAAAACAGCCACACGAGGGTTAAGGGGAAAGAAATTTTCATCCTCTTTTTATGTAAATAGGCAGAAAGAGAGGGATGTACTTAGAGTCACTGAGGAAGTCTATGGTTCATAGACCAGTCTCTTTCTGGTGCATCAGTCAAAGACCACACTCCCACAGCCCCCATCTGTGTGCACAGACACACCATAGTAGAGTGGACAGTCTGGAAAAGGGGTGAAGCATTCCCCAAATATTCCCCAAATGCTGTATTAGGGCTACAGATTTACAAGTGTGTGCACAAGACAGAGTTTCTTCTGGGTCACCCAAATTTTGCGAGAGAAGCTGCATCAGGAAAGTAACTGAGATGAAGGAAACAAAAATATTTCTTTAAGTCCTCCTAGATTCCCTCCAGGATCTGTGTTAAGCACTGCTGGCTGAACATGAGAATTTTATTCTTCTCCTCCCTATTCTTCTCAAAAAGTGATGCTCCCATGCTGCTTTTAGGACACTGCACATAGCTGTGTGTTGTGCCAGGAGTCAGAACGTTCTGACTCTTGCCTGTAACACAGCCTCCCATCAGACAGCATCATTTCTGTGTGGTTAACGTGGACACAGAAATGCTCTGCTTCAGAGCCAATGAGACACAACCAGATCATTAATTATTTCCATACCTTCGAAAACTTCAGAGAGAAGTAAATAGTAATGGAAGCTCATGCCAGGACATGGACCTCACACAGCAGAAAATTCTTGGTTTCTTGGGAGCCCATCCCCTCAGGTCTCTCAAGCTCCTTTCAGGGACATGGCAATTAGTGCCCTGCAGACAAGATGGACATTAATAGATCATGTGTCCTCACTGAGTGATTGTAATGCCTTCTCTTCCCCCATACTCTTATGATTTAAGATCTTCCCTTTTAAATTTTACATTTCCTCTTCTGCTAGATACATTTTTTCAGCTTCACTTGCATGGGTAGGGGTTTGTCCCAAAGCAGCCTCTCCTCCCCCAGTTTCCTCTTCCCCCTCCTTACTTGCTATGAATAAGACCTCTCTGTTTAAAGCAGCAATTGCTGAAGAGTCTCAAGAGTACCCATTTCTTGTCCTCTCCCTGTTCTGATGCACTGATTACCCTCTTGTTGGATCAATAGCCCATCTGGTTTTAGTAGTTTTCTAGCATTCTGATGCTAAATTAAAACAGAGAGAATCAATCCTCAGTTATTTACCCAACCAGACAATTTATATCTCTCTTCTGATCTGCCATCATGTGAATTTTTACAATACTGACATACAGTTAGGCCTTCCCAGACAAAGTAAGTACTTTTATAATGTTAAATTATCATCTTTATTAGTAACTCTCAAATGTGACAAACTAGGAGATTTATTGTATAATGTTGCATAGTTCATGGTTGAACTTGTTAAAACTCACAGCTATTGTAATGGAGCAATTTGCTAATTAACAGTGGATTTTGCTTATTTTTAATGGACTTCGGGGATAAATTTTAGACTTAGATTAAGATTAGTGGGAAAAAAAAAAGAGTTCTCGTTAATTATTTCAAATTGAGTGTTATGCTAATAGTAAACAATTAGTTCTTTCCTGACTGAAAATTAATGTTCTATAAATAATTACAAACTAAGCTGCTGTGTGAGTCCCAAAAGGAGATGCCAGACTTAGAAAAGATTCATGACTCTTTCTTGCGGGTTAACCACCATGGCCTCACACTTTGTGAAAATTAGGCATGAGCCTTTGTGGCTTCCTAGGGTATTTCTACCCTGGCTGAAAAAAAAAAAAGTATAGATAAATAGAGAGAGAGAGGGAGAAAGAGAAAGGGGGAGATAACCAGCAGAGGGAATTTTTGACAGCAAAGTTGTATGGTGTTACAGTTTGCCAATTCTCAGATCACTTCTCAAATCAAAGCTCAATTAAAATATTAGCATCCATCCCACCAGAGATTTCTGCCTTGGAAGAAATATATATACTTTATACTTGCTTTTGCATAGGGAAAACTTGGAACAGAAAGCTGGGAACAGAAGAAATTGAGTTATATCCATCGATCCCAGTTTAGTGTAGTTGATAATGTAGGAGACTGAT
Organism: Chamaea fasciata; assembly: GCF_029207755.1. Lineage (NCBI taxonomy): Eukaryota > Metazoa > Chordata > Aves > Passeriformes > Sylviidae > Chamaea > Chamaea fasciata. The sequence goes on along the minus strand of NW_027094086.1, from coordinate 9,831,076 downwards.
ATACATCCTCTTACAGACCACCTAATTCTCTCACTGAACACCTAAGAGTTAAGATGTTCCTTTATATGTCTGCAAATGTTTGATTATTCATTTTGATTAATATTAGCTTTTTCCCGGGACTCTAATTTCTTCAGTGTCTTTCCACACCCTTATAGATGCCCTCTGCAGTCAGCGGAAACAAACAGACATGTCTTGGGCCTAAATCAGTGAAACATGGGATCTCTGAACTCACAGAATAAAGGATTTCTCATTAGCAAAGGCAAAGTTCATGTTGGCACAGGAAGCAGAACTTCTCTGGGCATCAGCATCACTTAAATAACTCAGGAGGACAAAAGCCTTGCAGCAGTCTGTCATGGCCCTGCATGACCTGTCCCCAGCCCATTCCTCTGCCAGAGCTGACTGAGTGCACACCATGCTGTGGCATGGAAGAGCAATGAATGCAGCCAGGAACCAAGGCTCCTAGACTTTGCCTTCTCAGCAGATGCGACTCTACAACATTCACAGACTTTTGGTTAGTGGAAGTGGAAGAGGAAGAGCTGTCAGGAAGGTGGCAGTCCTTGTTCCTGATGAACAAGTACATCAGGACTTGATAGCACTGCTGGGGATTTCCTTCCATCCTGCTGCTCTGAGCTGTACCTGGCTCTTACAGAGACACCAATGCTTCTCCAAGACCAAGGGCATCTCTCCCCAAACGGCAGTTTTGCCATTTCCACCTCTGTACTTTGGATAACTACCTACTTGACCTCCATCTGAAACCTGCTCAACCATGTGCTGTGTCTTACATGGCACAGCAGAGCCACAGGAATCAATAAAATTTGCAATAGACTGTTGCCTTACTTTCTTTCTCATTCCTGAGCATCGGCTTGGAATCTGTCAAAGCCTTCTCTGGGCTACTGCTTTATTCTAGCATGAGGGAAAAAAAATCAAAGATTCCTTACTAAAGATATGACATTTTCTCATTGTCATCTCCTCTCTCTGTGCAGCCTCCATGCTTTGCTCAGACAGGGCACTGTTCTCATCTCCTACTTTTGTGTTAGCCAGCTAAAAAATCTCCCCCCAACTCTTACAAACCAGCACTTTGAAGTGTCCAGAGACCTTTGCTAAAGAGCTGATGAGTCTTAATGCCCAAGAAGTATCCAAACCATAACAACATCATGGGAGAGAAAACATAACAGCATTATCTTAGAGTTGGATGAGTGTGTGTTTTCCATACTTACCTCCCAGATTTGTGTCAGTCCTGAGGTCTTCTTCGAAATCTGAGTCCTCAGGTGAGAGGGAGATGAATTCTGTCTGCTCTGTAAGTGAAATAGGATTTCAATTTGCTGTCAGAGCTTTAATTAAAACACTTATAGATCAACTTTACTGTGTCAAATTGTCTATGCCAGTATTACTATAGGAAGATGAATGTTAGCTGTGAAAACAGGCAAATACACTCCCCTAGACTAATGAGTAATTTCATAGCCATTGATTTTTGACTTTGAAAATTCTCCCACATGCTTCTGGGAATTGGAACTTGTTACAAGTGACCTCACAGCAGCTTTGGCAATTTTTTAAACCTTTCATGAATGTAGAAAAAGAGTAATTTTGCCCATTCAGTTTTTTCTGTGGCAGTCATTACATGTAAGCACTTCCATCCCAGGTTCTGAAACCCAGAATAATTGCTGAATTACTATATTTAACATATAATACATAAGCCACAGCTTATGAGATACTGATAAACAACCACTATCTCCTTCTGTAAGAGTAAGGACATAATTCTGCATTTAGTCTAAATATCAGCTTTTTTTTTTTTCTCCATAATTATGAAAAGTAAAATTGTGTACCAGGATAAATTTAGTCATTGGGAAGAATCTGTCTATGCCAGTGAGTTACATTGAGAGAACACAAAATGGAAGTAATTGTTACTGACTTGAAAGCAGGTGTGTGATTTAATACATAACAGGCTATTTGAAATGGTTGCATGTCTAAATGGGTGATTTTACAATTAAAATGAATCATTTAATCTACATAAACATTGTGAAGCTTTTGGTGAATTCTGAGTGTTTAAAATCAGTCAGTGCGGCACCTGAGCACCTCAGAGTCCCTAAGACATCATCTTCTGATCGCTTCCCCAGAGCAGCTGCTTTAGTCATGGCTGTGACTTCTCTGCTCTTTGCTAAGCCCAAGTGCAACAGGATGTCAACTCTCTTAACACTTCTTGAGTGTGGAGGCACCAGCAGGAGTGAAGAGTTGGCTGTGCACAGGGTATCTGAGACATGGGCAGACACCCAACTTGTGATTTATGGGTGTCTTAGGGGAGTGTCCAATGCCACACAAGAAATGATGGCAGAGTACCAGATTTAATTGAGACCCTGTACCCCTCTTTCCCAGTAGCTGAGCTCTGGGTTTCTGTAAGGACATGTCATACGTGTTCCATCTCAGAAACTTCCCCTGGGTTCAGTCAGGGTGGAAAGTTACAAGGAATGAAGAAAGCAAGAATCACCAGAGAGACAGAGAAAAAGAAATCTTTTCTAACCAGAAGAAAATGTACTTGGGATGTCCATTGCTTTAAATTTGCACCACTCATCAGCACCATAATGATGAGACCACTTGAAATTCCTGGCAATCAGGATTCATGATGCTGATCAGGATGCTGGTAGTCCCTGGGATGGTCCATGGTGACATGGTCCAAGCAGAACAGAAAAGACTGTTGATAGTGTCAGAGTGTTTACAATGGCAGTGGTGGCAGAGGATGAGAGACACCAATCAGAGCAGATGACACAAAAACAAGATTTAGGACAATGGTCAGGGTGAGGGTCACAGCTTCTTAGGGCAGTTGGACCTTGGTACAAAGCCTGCAAAAGCAGCTGCCCAATGCTCCAGCCACTCATACCACAAGACCTCTTGCCACAACAATTGTGCCCTGACCACATCTATTCAAGGACCTGACCCAGTAAATCTGAGCCTTATTTTAGCTGCATTAATCTATGATTTGAGTTAAACCTGTCTCCTGGGATGACTTTATGATGCTTGTACAGTTGTCTGTTCTGTTTATGCTGAATTTTGAGTTCTATACCTTTGAGATTGGTTCTGAGAGCAAAGGGGGGGTAAGAAGAAGCACACAGTTTGTTCTCAGAAACTGCACTCACTCCTCCACATTCTGCTTCTGGACTGTGTTGTCTAGGGATGGACAGCAGTAGAGAGCTCCCCTTTGCTTTTTCGTTAGTTTTTAGCTAGCTGAGGAAGAGAAGTTCCCTGACCTGTGGTTATTTTTTTTTTCCCCCCCTTGAAACAGTTTAAACCTGCTTAGGGCTGAAAAACTCAGAAAACACCCGGAGCTCACGCCTGCAGCCCACTGGGGCCCAGGATGGCATTTTTCAGCACTGGAGGGTCTGATGAGAGACATGGTGAGCTGAGCTACACCCACAGCAAGGACTTTCTCAATTTTGCCATCTCTCTTTAGAACGGATAGGGATTTTATTGTTTAGTATTATTAATTTTTTTTGTACTTGTGAACACTTTGTTTATTTAATAAACAGTTTTTTCCACTTTTCTCTAAGGAAATTCTTTTGCAAAATAGTTGGGGGAGGGGGCACTTGAATTTGCTTTCTAGAGGGATCCTATTCGGAGGTTTCCTCCCAGAATTTGCCCAAAACCAGGACAACCCATCACAACAGAAAGACTATACCAGCATAGCTGTGTTCAAGTGTCTGTCCCAGCTGGCTACAGGAAGGTGGGAAGGCAGCCTGGTGGTTATGCAGCTGTCAAGCAATAATCCAGCATTATCTGGGTCCTACATTCAATTAAAGAAACCATGCACATGCACTAGACGTGCAATTGCATTCATCTCATCCATTGGCTTTATTTACGTACTTAATATTAGTGGCAACTTTTTCCTTCTCCCATGGTGCTGTCAAAGACATCTTGTCCATCACTGCAAATGTGAGGACTTAATTCCAGCTACTGCATGCATGGCCTCAGGGCACCAAAGAGCAGAACAGCAGTGTGGTTTGATTAACCGAGTTCCTGTCTCCATCAGCAGCTGAGTCCCCTTGAATAAACACAGTCCAGCTGCTTCTTGTGCTGTTATGCATTTAGATTTGCCTTTATTATACAATAAATGAGAAATCAAGAGTAAACAAGAAGGTGAGGGGTTTATTGAGCTCCTTTATTGTGACTACTGCTTCTACTGGCATTTCCTTTGACTTTTGACCTTGCTTGATGCAAAGGCTCTGGTCTCCTTGCAGCTAAGCTGCGGCTTTCTCTGAAGTACATGGGCTGTAATGTGATACCTGTGGATACGGTACCAAGGGTAATTAAGATGTTTGTTGACTTTTGTTCTGCCCCACCAGTGTGTAACCATGTCTGTAGGAAACCAATGTTTGCTTGCTGTTGAAGTGCCAAACATAGGTGCATAAAATCACCGAAGTTCCTGGTCTTCAGTGTTCCATGCTTCTTCATTACTAATTGAATAAAATTCAAGTCAGTGTGTTTGGCAAAGAACACATGAAGGTTCCATTTACAATGCAGGAAATAAACATTTATAAATTAGTTATACAGTGAGGACAGTACTTGGCTTGCTCTTTAATGGTAAATGCCCAAGGCATCATGGAATTATTCAGTCTTGCAAGAGTGAGGCCAGATGAAATACACTTGGCCAAATATCAGCGTCTTCTAGAAAATGCTAGAGTGCACCCTAAACTCTGCTAATGCTAGTAATCAGTTCTCCACTGACTACAAGGGAGCTGGCCACAGCTGATGGCTGTCTTTTCACTTACAGTTTACTTGTGTAAGTGATTTCATACCTTCACACATCTCAAGATCTTTCATGAAGCAGATGATTTAAGCAATTTCTAGTTCTCCATCTTGTGGTCCAAACATCCTCAGCCTTTTTCAATCCTGTGGATACAGAACATAATCGATGTTGTTGATCTCTTCTGCACATTTTCTTGTTCTCTATCTCACTTTCTACATCATGCTAATTTTGATGGCTCTCAGGTGTCTTTCCTAGAGGGCATTGACAAAATCATTGGGAAGTTGTCATAGATGTGGACAAACAGGAATGGGGCAAACTGAATGTTCCATATACCTTCCTTACATCTGATTCCAAGATCTGAACTGAATCATCAACATAGTCTTTCCAGTCTGATACATCTAGCATTTAGTGGCACTCATGAATTTCTAGCCACTTTATATACCTGTATAACAACAGGTATCAGACATAATAGAAACAGTGAACTTTTATAACTCTGACAGCATGATCCATGAAATCCAGGTCCTTCCTTTGAGGCATAAGAAGCAGAAGAAATGATTGTCATTTTCCTAATTGTACCTGGAAGCAAGACTTACTTCAGGGAAGTTAGACTTAAATCTTCCCCAGTATTGGATGTGGCAGCTCCAAAGGCACGGGAAACTGACAGTACACTTCAGAAGAAGCATGAGAACTACTGAAAGCTGCTAAAACTAGATTATTGAGAATGAATAGTTTAGGAATAGGATTAGTTAGCAGATTATTTGTACTGTAACTGATAACAAGGTCAGAACAACGTTATTGTAGCCCTGGGCTTGACTTAGCAAAAAGGGTTGAATCTTGGAGGTCAAGTCAAAATTCTCCTTTCTGAATGAAAAGTTCACTAAGACCAAAATAAATCCAATTAAAAATGAATACTGAAGTGCAAATATGGTCTGCAAAGGTCAGCAAATGGCCCAGATGACATTTACTTGGCAGAAAATGTGTCATTAATCACAACAACATGGAAGGGGGTCCATTGCCAGAAGAATGTGGCTGTGCAGAGAACACACACAGCTTGAAGCCATCAGATTCCTGCTTTCTGCATATTCTGTCAGACAGCACTCCAGTTAGTTTCTTGTAGTTGTTTACTTCTGAGCTAACCACCTAGATTTACTTTATCACCAGTGGAGAGAAACAGGCTCCTCTGGGACATAACTTATCTCACAGTAAGGCTGACATCTAAAATACATCACAGGAATAACGTTCTGAAAAGCACTATTTCTCTCCATCAACCATGAAAAAGCCATGGGTGACTGGCTGGTATGCATGTGCTTCGACACCATGGACATCTAAGCCAAAGCAAGATGAATCCAGCTTTTGTCATAAGCCAGGGACACGTCTACCCCAAAGTGCACCAATTATGGAATGAAAAGTTGCATAATCATCACTGCACTTGAGTACTGTGAGCTTCTGAACTTGGGTGGCAGTGTAGACATTGCAGTAACGTCACCACACTGCTTCAGGGACCTGTTTATTCCACACGCACATACACCCCAATTAACATAGCTCTTGGAGTCATCTTTAAAAAAAAAAAAAAAAAAAAACAACAACAACAACAAAAAAAACCCCCACACTTTTGGACTGGCAGCCTCAATCTACTAATTAATTACTTCATTTTTACACACTTTGAGAGTCTTCGTATATCCATGTTTTCTCCATCTTTCTGCATGACTCTTTCACATGATGAGGTGGCTACACTTCTGTAGAGCAATTCCCCTAGCCTTGGTAATCTGCTGGAGCCTGCTAGTCAGGCAGCTGTTAACCAAATAATTCTGGACTGAATTTTCACATGCTAGTGAAAACTATTTGGGCAATCATGATATTAACAAGTTCAGTAAAAAACAAAATTATTGTTTTGTCTAGTTAAACAGCAAATCTGCTTTTATTTCAAAATTTTGCATTCAGAGTTTCAAAGGCTTGGCTTAATACTAGACTGTAGCCAAGGGATTTAAATGTATGCTTGGGAAAGTGAACATTTTGGGGTGAAGAAAGAATGATGTGATACACACAGATGCATGAATATAAAATACAGTAATACACACTGTTTCTGACCTTGCTAACAGAAAACATTACCAATAGGTTCAACACAGTTAATGAGGGGGTGGGGGGAGAGCCGAAGCCACATTTGATCCCATGTTTTTCAGGAAAACACTGCTCAGGAGGAACAGCTTGTGCTGATTTGGGTGAAGCCTCCCTCAAAAGACAAGTGACTCCAACCTCTATCACCTCACGGGTATGTGAGTCTACTCCTGTCCCAGGTGTATTGAAAGCATGTGTGGATCAGGAGGCTTTCACTGAGTAATGTGTTGTGTGAGAAAGGTTGGCAGAAAATTAAGTAAAATTGGTCAGATCCAATCCAGAGAAAACTATGGAACTAAGCCTGCAAAGAGGGTGCAAATGCTGATGCAGAATGTTGTCAGAGGACGTACTGTATGTGGCAGACACTACTCAAGCCATTGATTTTAGGAATTTATTTTAGGAAATCTAACTTCTCCAAAGAGGACTTAACCATTGCCTGTACAGATGTGTCTAGGCTCCATTCAGGTGTGCCTGCAGCTGGCAGCTCCACAGAGGCTTCAAAGAGGGGTGCCTGAAATGTTTTGAGCATCCTCAGTATCTATTATTGATCCCACCAACAAGAACCTCACGCCCCCTTGGTATAAGCAGACTATAACAAAGAGAAAACTCACATACACCTGGTTTTCCATTTAAGTAAAATGAGCAGTAAGGCCCTGAACTTTGGGTTAATCCAACAGCCAAAGACAGGCTCCTACACCATTAAAAGCAGCAGCACCCCAGCAAAGGGACAATCCCCTGCAAAAAGGATCTCGATAGGAAAAGGAGAAAAAATGTAGGAGAAAGAATAAAGACAGAAGAAGGGAATAATTTTCCTTCTTCTTAACTAACTTGGAGGACGTGGTTTAAATTTTGACCATTCTAATTTTAAATAATGCAACTGAAACAGAATCACCCCACACGACCATACTTAAACATACACACTTATCCCTTTTCCTTTTTCTGATCAGTCTTTGAGATCTGAGTAACTCAACCCACTGAGAACTGAATATGTCAGTAGACACCTTTCACAACCACTGTATGATGAGTCAGTCACTCAATATTTTGTCAGGGGTATATCCTCCACAGTAGGCTGTGGGCATGGAGGATGGACACAAGCAGTTTACCTGTCCAAAAGAACACAAACAGCAGGGCATCTCCTCCAGTCTGAGGGATTCTTTAACCTTTTGATAAGGGACTATTACATAACCCTCAATCAGATTTATTTTACCTAAACCCAAGTATCTCATGCCATTTGAGATGCCCTTGTGTATCTGGACAGCTGTAATCAGTCTTCTAGATGTGACACATAAACTACATGAAATCTGTGCCCTTCTCCAGGAGCTGAAGGTTAGGTTGGGCAAGGCAGGGCATCTGAAATGTCACCAGACCATATATTTAGGCTAATGATTGATGTGGAATACAGGTAACTCAAAACCTGTCCTAAGCAAGATTCTTCTCCACGAGCAATGCTGACTTTCCTCATACTTCAGGAATCCTCTTTCATTTGGAAGCATGCCTATGAAGTTTTCCTGAGATTTCTATTCTGCCCTTTCTTAGGCCATTCCCACCCATTTTGACCCATGATTACTCTCTGTAAGCTGAAGAGTCATGAGTGGAAAACTGCAGATACCTCTCTTGCAGGTTTGATTTTTAGTGAGCTAAAGCATACCATGGAGAAGGCCATCCCTCTCTCTCTCTCGACTAAAACAGCTCTGTTGGTAAAATCTTTTAGTTTGGCTTCTGAATTAAGAAAATTAAACTGTGTGGATGAGTCAAAATGTTGGAGTTTATTAGTCTAAATTGAGAGTGCTGTGTGCATGAGAAATTATCTCCTTTTTTAGTCCAGAATTATGCCCAGAGTATTTTTAAGGTATGTATATCTAGAAAAAAATATCATGTGAGATTGAATTTCTGCTTTTCTTCACAGGGACTCCAATGAGAACCTCCACTTTTTAAGAATCAACAGTTCCCAGCTGGTTAATGGGACTGAGTGAATGTTGCACAGCCTGTGTTGATGGGCATAATTAATTGTGGAGGGTCAGCTCGAGTATATCCTGCAACTGGGTAAAGGTGGCACTAATGCAAATTGGTCAGCTGGGAATAAACATCATTAATTCCATATGACATGGCAGATAAACAGCCTATGGAGAGGTATGCATTTACAAACCATTGAAAGACCAACTTGTGTAGGGTTTATCCTGAGATAGCAACAAAGGTAATCAATTTGGATTTAAAGATGTTTGCAGAGATATGATGGACCAATTGAGATGAATGGTTAAGCCATGTACCTGATAGCCTGCACTGTCAGACAGTCAGGCAGCAGTAACTGGCATTGTAAAGAGCAAAGTTTGTGCTGTGCTCTTGGCTGTCAGTGAAATTTCTGCTCCACAGAGAACAACAGGGTTTCAGAAAAGCAATGTTGTCAGGTGGGATTAATAGTTAACTCCCCCACCATTTAATTAACAGGGAAAATTCCCTTATTCGCCTATTCCCAGAGGTGATTGTATGCGAAGGTACTGTACAATTTCTAGGAAAGCTGATTTATCTGCAACTGTCCTGTTCACCCCTTCATCTACCCTGAGCCTCCAGTTCAGATGTAAGACAGGCTGCTTCCTTGGCAAGAATCAGTGAGAGCAATTGGATACGTCACTGGACTCTCAGATCAGTAGGTACCCACCATATTTTCAAGTTCCCAAAGGAATCCTCAACATTTTCATGCAAAATTTATATTTTCCCTAATGCAAATTTTAGTTCTGCAAAACTAGCACATCCTAGTAGGAAATTTCCCTACCATCTGTAAATATAAAGGCAAATTTGGAAAAAGGCAAATTAGGCTTAGGCTCTCTCCCTCTGACTTATGTCTTTTTTCTCTGCACCCATACAACCTCTGCAACACAGGCATTGAGTAATGGCTGAAATTATTAAGTACAAATTAATTAATAAAAATAATAGTTTCCCATGAGTAATAAGAGCTCTATGGCAGTATGCTCATAATAATGTAATTACTAGTGGGGTGTCTGCTTAAATTGAGATCAACCAGTGGCACTTTTCGCACAGCTACATTTCTTTCATTAGTATATTTTTCTTTGCATACAAAGTGAACCTGCTTTTTGGAGTCCTAACAAATATTTAAAACACAAATCTTTTATAACTTAAAGACTAGATAACAATCACCTGATAACTAAGCATAATCTGCAACTAAAAACTCACATACAGTTGAGAAAAACCTTCATACAACCAAAGCTCAGATGCCATGAGCTGATGTGACTTTACATACATTTTGCAAAGCAGCTGCTCACTGTCCTTTGTAACGCCTCAACAGAAGCATTCTAATGCATAATTGTGAGCTCTAGACCTTCACATTCTTTGGCCCTTTCCTTTCCAGCACAGCTCTGCATTAAATCGCCATAGGTCTGAACGTGGCTTCTTTGTAGCCTGAATATACTGAGAAGGTAGCACTTGTTAGCACAAGCAGTTTCAATTTGGATTCTTTTGTTAACTGGTTGTTTTCAAACCAGATTACATGAGGCATAAGAAATCAGTCTCTGTGATAAAAGATCATTGGCTCAGCTGTTTGTAAATGGAGGCACTTTCACTAACTGTGTCGTGACCAGAGAAGTCACTGGGTGTGCAGCTCTGAAATCCCTGTTATCCTGAGAACATGCTCCCATCTGAGAACATGCCTGGCACTTTCCTTTGGTACTAACATGGCAATATAAAGGAAACTAGCAAATATTTCACTGGGGAGGGGAACAATTAATCAAGCTGACTCTATATGGTCTGGAAATTACTTGTTCTTTCTCTATCCTGAGTACTGATGATTAAGAAAAGACAAATGGTGTTTCGCTCGCCATAGGAAAATATTGCAGTGCTGGATAAGACAGCAAATACAGATATTCAGCTGGGTCTCCTCATCCCCCTCATCATACTAAGAATGAAAGAAGAAGGAGTTCTTTTCTGAAACCTCATATTCTTGCCTAGGTTTTAAATCAAGAGTATACATAAGAAATTGTGTTTACACAACTCTGATTTGGAAAAAGACTACATTTACCTTTTTTCTTTATTTTCCAGAGGGCTTTTCTTGCTTTTCTTATTTTTTTAAATTTAACTCCACTAAAGGAGCTGAGAATTGATTTCTAAAAGCTTTCAAGGAGAAAGGAAGGAGGAAGTCTTACTAGTCATGTCCAAGGCTGTTCTGTTTCCTGCACAAAGAGGAAGTCTGAAATATTCTGAATTCCAATAAATAGATAAAATAAAAATATCACCTCAGCTGACTAGAGGCACAAAAAAATGAGATTCATCTTCCCTAACTCTGCCTGTGGTATGAGTTTCCATCTAAGTTGAGTGTCCAGGCTCTCTTTATGGGCAGTTTAGGGAGTGCCACACAGAAGTACCCTAGATTCTGCTGACAACTCTCCACTGATTGTAAATGCAGCCCAGGTGGCTAGCTCAGATATTGATTACTGCACTGCAGACAATCACTTTAAGCAGATAAATCCCTCCCTGGAAGCCCACACTCTCCTCCAAGGGTCTGTGCTTCTGGGAAAGGGGGGGATGGTTAAGAACTGACCCAACAAACTTCCTTCATTTTGTAGGACTTCAAGTATTTGCTCCTGTGGAGCATATGACATTGAGAGGCAACTGAGAGATGGCTATTTGTGACTTTTTCGAAGTGCTTTGCAAAACTGCTGACCACATTTTGGATCTGAATGTCTAGGGAAGATGGGAATTGGGGAAGAGAGAGGAGGTGGGGTTTGGGAATGGGGTGCACAGCTGCCTGGGTTGAACAATCATATAATCAGAGTACTGTAAGCTGGAAGGGACCCACAAGTTTCAAAGCCCAACTCCTGGAGCTTCAGGGCTGGATTATGTTCGAAAGAAGAGAATAGAAAACATTTGGCAGGAGATGGCAGCTGAAAAGGAGAAATAGACTTTGAAACAGGATGATAGGTAAACCCAAAGGGAGGGGCTGTCAAGTGAAGAACAGGAGAATTTGCTGTCTACTGAGAAACTGGAATCCATGACTCCTTGCTTGAGGCTCTTCTCACTGGAAAAATGAATGAATGAATGAATGAATGAATAAGTGAATAAATAAATAAATAAATAAAAGTGCAGGTTTATTCTTGCTTCAATCATAACTGAAGCACCTAAGCAGAACTATGTAGTACTGGAGAAGTAACTCCTGGAGATACACAGCATTCAGCTGCTGGGGCCAGACTGCACTTCCCAGTGTGTGTGGTGTATCAATGTCTGTTAATTCCCATTTTCACTCACCAGGAATCTGTGAAACTCATGTACATCCCCACTGATCCCCCCTTTCCCTCCTCTTCCATTGCCACTCCTGGGATCTATTTTCTTGGGTCTGTTTAATTCAAAACAAGAAACTAAAGTTGTGCCTCAAATTAACGATTACAAACGCCAGCAGCAATCACTGTGGCTGTTCTCCTTCCAAAATCAAGGAGAGTTTGCCATCTAGAGGGGAAATAAGACAGAATTCTGATCTGCGGTGGGAGCAGCTTTCGATTTGAGTACAGGCAGTTCAGTGTTACAAACTGGGCAGCAGGACAACGACAGGCTCATACCACATAAGGAAGAGAGTGAGTTGTTTCTTTCTGAGTCTGGCACAAAAAGTCATTTTCTTATCTAAATTGTGCAAGCTGAAACAGACAGTTTAATTAAGCTCAGCAGATCGATGGCATTCACATTTAGCAGAGGAAAGACCTTGCCAGAGACTTTTTTTTGAGCTGGTCTTCTCCACTAGGCATGGAGACACAGCTGGGTTCATAACCAGCAGTGGGTAAATTTTTTTTTCCAGTGCAACTGGAGGTTGGCCACAAATTTCTGCAGAACCCCAGAGCTTCATCCCATGAGGGTGGAAATCTTCCATTTTTATACCCACATTACACAAAAAATTACTTCTCTCCAGTTCAAAGTTTTCCCCTGTGTATTTTCTCCATGATAGATGTCAACTTGTGTTCTCATGGTTTCTTTTATTCTCCTGGGAAAACCATGAGGGTTTTCCCCTTTTCCTTTATTTTCTTTTCCCATTTGGTGTTTCTTGACTGCATTAGGATGCTCTGTTCTTGCAAGCCCTGAGCTATGGTTCCATCCATACAGTGGCTCTGCATTTTACTTCACTTGAAAATATTCCTATTTCCTCAGGGAGGAAGGACTAGTGGTCCCCCAAGGCTCCCTTCCACCAGCCATTTCTGAAATCCTCTGGAGCACAGACAGAGCTAGGAGCAGTCCCTGCTCCATACAACACACCATGAAGTATCATGAATCACTGCTAAATGGGGCTCGTGGGACTGTGACTTGGGGAGGGTGGTTCAGTCAGGCCGCAAAGCACTGACAAACACTGAGCTGTTGAATAAATATCCCTTTTGTAAACTACCTGCAAGTGATTAAGAACCACGACAAAGGCAAAACACAAGGCAGAGACCTCCAAGCATTTCATGATTTTGAACGCTTATTGGAGTCCATGTCAGGCACTTGGTTACTGGTGTGCTGGAGATGCAGGTGTGCCCACCAGCAGAAAACCAGGTCTGCCTGCAGGTTTCATATGCTTTTCTATTTCCTCTACTTTTCTTCTGGTGATTTTGTCAACTTGGCTTTGCTTTCCCAATGTCCTGGCACTGGGTTCTCAATATGTCCATGGGCTACTGCAGACGTTACTGTCATGATCTGTGCAGTACTAATGAAACCATCTGTTGGGTCAGCCTGTCACTTTACATGCCATTCCAGGCTCTGATTCCATGAGATCCCAGAGGCAAAGCAGTCACAGCCCTCACAGCAGTGCCCTCATGTGATTTTAGGAGGTGGCTAAGCTACAGAAAAAGTCCTTTTTCTGGATGAGACGCTAAGCTGCTGCTGTGAACGCTTGTGACCTTTGAAGTTCACAGGCTGCTTTCTCTAACAAAAAAAAAGCTTAAGTTAGAGGTCCTGTTTCTGGGTGGAGAAATGTAAATTTTGCCTCTGTTTGCCCTTCACTTTTAAATAGCACAGTAAACTGATTTCTGAAGTGCATTCAAGGCCTCCTCTAGCTTATAAAAAGTGTCCAGGGACAACTAAATGAGATAACAATATAGATATTTAGATCTTTTCCACCCACTCCTTTTGGGCTGAGGTGCATGAGTGAATTCAGGCAGTTAATCAAGCTACTGATTGTCAGCTAAGCCACGGTAATGGTTGGTGCCTGACCATGCATGTGTCCTTAGCATAATGCAGCTGCAAAGTAAATTTTTGCCAGCTTAGCTCCTAATGAAAATGAAATCCACTGCAGAGGCAGTTTAAACTAACACACTTCTCAGTGGGTCAGGCTTAAGGCATGCACATGGCTAGTTAGCAGGTTTCATATGATGGGCATTATCAGTAACTCAATTATTCCTTATCATGTGCTCAGACCAGGGAAATTGACCATTTGGAATAGTGATGCAAGAAAGGATTGGACTGGCTGAAACTGCTCTGCATAAAGGGCTCACACAACTTGAATTGTTTCTATGCATAACCTTAACTAGAGATGCGGAAAATTGATTGGAAGACTTTTAAATTGAGATTGATTTTGTCCCTAAAAATGCACAGACATTCAAACAGAAATTTCGAGGGTGGTGTAGAAAGTTTGGGGTGAGATTCTTTCACCCGTGTGACACAAAGAGTCTAACTAGATGCCAAAGTGAACTAAGTGAACTCTTCTTGACATCAAAACCTATAAAACTATGAATCCTTGTGGTTCAGTAAGGTATAATTCACTGTCTATAGCAACACTCCATTCCCATCCCCCTGGCATCTTGCCCACTGAGGCTACACATCTGTAGTAAAGCTGTGTGCCAGGGGTCTAGGACAAATGAATGAGAAAAACTAACTGCTTAACAGAACAAAGCTAAAACACATCGGCTTCCACTCCCTGATGCACTGGTATGTGGAGTATTAAAGGCATTTGAACCACAATCCCTGTTCAAATCAGCTCATGCATCCACTCTGGACAACAGAGCAGCATTTCAATTTTTTGCTGCTCTGGTGATTTGCTTGAAAGCAACATGTCGAGACTCCCTAAAACCAAATTCAAGTGATATTATGTCTATCCCATCCAACCTGGCTTTGAAGAATTCCCCGTGTTCAGTCCAAGGTTTCTGCACTGGAAATGCCTATGTAAGAAGCAGCTATTATTTGTCATGAAAATACATTATAGAAAAGATCATTTTCAAAAATTTGCACTAGCAGATTGAGAGAAAAAATATTCCTTGGTCTTGGATTTAAAGCATTTTTCTATTGTTATTAATATTAAACTTTACTAGGACTATGAACTGAGCTCAACTTCTGAGCCTCAGCTGGTATTTTGCAATTTTACCCTTCAGCCTAGTTTTTTTTTAATTGAAACTTCTAGAATATACACTTTCTGTTCAGCTTTTGCAACTTCCTGCATGAATGAAATATCCCCTAACCCTGACCAGAAAACCCTTCCACATCTCTTTCAGAAATTCGCTTCAGCAAATGTAACATCCTTACCAGAAGGAAACACAAGCTATAAAACATGCTGCAGCCTTCCTTTCTGTCTGGCTTGCTTCAGACTTCATTCATAAAAAAAAGAGAGAGAGAGAGAGAGAACAAGAAAAAGTGACAGTTGATTCAGAAAGTTGTACAATGTAAACACTCGTCCACAGATGATGCATTGAGGGTTGGTGTTGCATATCTTTGGGGACAACATATGCCTGTCTTCCACACTTGTCAAATCCTAACGGCCATTGTTATCAGCCCACAAAAGCTTACAAATTCCTACCTGTCAGTGAAATTCTTAGAAAATGAGAAACCATAACAGACTGAGAAAAAATAACTGTGATCCTTCCTATTCTGCTACTGCCTGGGTCCTTAGCCTTTTCTCATAAGCACAACCCTTACTCAGCAGAGCCATCCTATTGATACTCTCAAGACTTCTCAGTCTTTTCAAAAGATGCAGATACCTGCATCACTTTTTTATTTATAAATAAATTGAGAACATTCCTTATGTGACAGAACTATTAATTCTAATTATTATTAGTAGTATTATTATTGTTTTCACTTTGCAAACAGAGAAACAAGAGAATGTTAGCCTTCCTTTTCAGCCTTGATCTGGACCAGGATTTATGTTAAGGTTTGCTAAACACACAGGCAGGACAAGGATAACATTTTTCCACTCTTCTGGGACAGCAGAAATGTCACTTTCTCCTGAATTTTAAGGCTTTGTGAGACCTTGCCCACAGCACACTCCAGGCAGAAGCAGTACTCTTCCCACCTTGCTAGGTCTCATTAGGGGGATGGAGGTACAGACAGTCACCATAGCTTCTCCTCCTCTCTGGACCTCTCCTTCCATCCCAGCTGAACCTCCATGTTTGTGCGATTGGAGATCCAGCCTCCCCAAAAAATTCTTCTTGGCCCCTGCCTCAGTTTCTTTCTAGCAAGGAATCGGATTTACACTGCATCAGGTCTCTGGAAGCAAGTGAGCCTCCAGCCCATGGGCGCTGCTGGTGACTCTCCAGAAGCTTTCTCCCAGAAGCTGCTCCCCGGCTATATCCGTCCCCAGCGCGGGTGGCCCGGCAGCTTGGAATAGAAAGGCATGCCTGGCACCGGGGACACGAGCAGGAGCTGCGGCCGCCCCCAGAGCTGCTGCAAAGGGTTCCCACAGCCTCAGAGCTGGCTCTGAATGGGCTTCGTGTCAGCAGGCGGCAGGAATGCGGGGAATGTTCAACTGCAGGGCAGTCCACTTTGGGGGATTAAGGCATATGACTCCCAGACAAGAGCAATAGCCATAGCTGCCCTGAAGGCCAAACCCCCCAGAGAGCACTTTCTTCTCCCCCAAGAGGTGGTCTGAAAGTGCCTGCTACTCTGGCCCACAGGAGGAAGCAGGATCTGTGTGTCTGATGCTTAGAGCTTCCTACTTTTCTTTGAGAAAAACAAGAGCATGACCAGTATCTGATAGATTATCTTTCCTGTGGCAGAAGATGGGTTTAGGAGATGGGTAAAGATGGGGAGGTATTTCTTCAATGACTTCCGTTTCCCACTGCGTGTAAAGGTTACTTCCCTCCAGGTTACTTCCCTCCAGGTTACTTCCCTCCACCACCTCGCTGGATCCTGTCACACACTTCCCACTTTCACTGAAAAGCAGAAACCGCCTTTCTGAATGAAACCACTTCTTTCTTTGCTGTGTTTGGGCAGCCAGGATCCCCTCCGTGCTGCATGTCCTGCTGCATCTCAGTTCAGCCCTGAAATTCCTGCACTTCTGTTGGTGGCTATTGTGGCAGAAGACCTCGGAGCTCTTTGTGCATTTTGCTACTGAAAGTGGGCTTTATGCATTTCACTGCATGGCAAAACAGGTTCACTTGTCAATGCCATGCTGTATGTAGTTTCCAAGTCACACAGTGAAAAGATAGAACCATCTCTCATTTTTCTTGATAAATCCCACAGGCCCTCAATTGTGCCTGAGGTCACATAACTGAAGCACACGCTGAGAAGTCTCCTTCTTGCCTCCAGGAGCTCAAGGAACACCAGAGCCAACTGCAAGAACTCCCTTCCTCGCACACCACCTGGCATTACTGCCACAGGCCGGGAGGAGTCCCTGTCTCACCTGATATAGCTCCACACTCACTAAGGGTGACATTGTTTCTCAGTACATTGGGCCAGCAATAAGTAATGGCACAGGTTTTAGAAGTTCTTACATGGTCCAGAGATGACCTGCAAAGTATTTGGAGGTGGAGGGATGATGGAATATTTGTCTTTCCCTCTTACTTTAGAGATAGGTTTGAAGAGCATTTACAAAAAAAAAAAACCACTGATCCATATGTTCCCAGTTGCCGTTTGAGAACTACACCTGCACTGCCAGTGGGATAAGCAGACGACAGAAATGAGGAGATCTCTCTAACTCTGCTGTATCTGACTCAGGGAGAGAAGGCATCATGACACACTAAAGGCCTGATTCTGCTCATTGTCACACTGCCCCACATCCAACAGCTGCAAAGGAATCCTTCTCTGTTTATCCTCATGCAAATAAAAGCAAGTCTCCAAATAGTTTGTGCAGATTTGCAGTTACAAACATTTGCTTGTGGGATAAATAAATGATTATCATTAAAGCTATACACCAAAGACAGCAGGTTTTACATTCCTTCTTTCTCCCCAAGAGCTCAGTGTCCACAGCAGAATACCATCTGGAGTAAGAACATGGAAGTTTGGCATAGTTGGCCTTATCTTTGCTGTGCAGGACTGGAAAGCTTCATGTTTGTAAGCTAACACCCAGATCTTATTCTTTCTCGAGAATATACAACCATGCAGTTTGCCAGATAAGCTACTGCTTTTGCAGGTGATAATATGTGCACAAAGTATGACAATGCACATTCAGATCTTCAGTTCCATTCACAGATTATTAAAATACTGTGAAGTGTAGGAATGGCTGAGCCATTCTCTGGCTCCTCCAGAATGGTTCAGCACTATGGAGCTGAGGCAGGTAGGAGCTTTTGGCTGAAAGAGCTATCTTAACCTGGAGCTTAAGGCTCGCTTTAAAGCACCATAAACCAGCACTGCAACCAGAAGAAGTAGTCCTGTTGTTTCTCCACACAATGTATTTCTGCAATTAATTCACCATGCCTTGGGGCCAGTGTCTGTGGCTTTACAATAAATCAGATCAGTCAAAATTATTTTTAGTTGCCGTTTCCTGGGTAGTTTTAAACCAGGTGACTGCCAAAACCCTGTTACCTGCAGAACTGAGAAAAACCTACTCTTGGTGATGGCTACAGGAAGGGCAGGCAAAGGCAGAGCTGCTTGTTTGAGTGGCAGTGGTGGCTGCTGCTGGCTTACAGAGAGCCTGTAAGCCCAGCACTTGACTCCTGGGCACTTTCTGCTTGGTAGTGTGCACTTTGACCCCAGAACAGCTCAGCCCAGCACTGGGGCCACCTCACTGAGGCAAAGAGGCTGGGTCTGTCAGCAGTGTGCTGACTGTGTCCTGACAGACACGCTCCCAGCCTGACAGACACACACCCTGAGCAGAGCCACTTGCTGCTCGCCCACACTTGCTTTCTGTTGACAGAGCATTTTCTCAGATCTTCACAACAACGTTTTGAGAAGTTAATATACATATTAGGAAATAACTGCTCTTTATTGGCACTGAATAAACCTCTTTGCCTGGCTGTGACTCGGGAATGTAACATGTCATTTACAAAGCTGTCCCAAGAGAGCTGAGACAGATTACAAAAATATGGCTTGTATTCAGTTCATTTAAGTGAGTAAGATGACAGCGCAAGGATTATGCATTGAATTTACATGCTGAATGGTCACACTTAGAAACCTGACAAATTGCTTTGGAAAAATTAAATAGTATTACCTTAGAGCAGAGACAGTGCCAAGTGCTCTCCCCAGGAAAAACAGAAGAGTAGAAGGGAAATTGCAAACACCATGATAACCTTACCTGCTTCAAATGAGTAGCACAGTTTTAAGAATGGTGGTTTACAGGTATACAAGGTGCAGTCCCACTGCAGCAAGTGAGCCAGATCCCAGCTTTGAGATATTCAGAGTAAACAGGCAAATAAATTCCTATTTAAGTTTTATCCACCAATCTGAATTTGGCTTAATAAGAATAGGCATCTGGTTACACAATTTTTCCTGTCCGTTCAAAACTAAACCTCATGTGATAGCTGGCATTTTTGATTCAGCCCTTGCACATTTAAAACAATGCCCCACGTGTTGCCTCATGCAGCTGAAATACTCTCTTACACACTCACTGCACAATCCATGCTGGGCCTGCAGTAATTCAATCTACACCCTCTCTTAGTATGAAATACGCGATGTGATGTTATCAGCCTGGAATAACACCAGTGACATTGTGTATCTAATCTCCACACATTTCTGGTCAGAAAACAAAACCTAAGAATGTGCCCATCCCCAACAGGAAAACAAGCAAGGAATGCATGGAGACAGAGTACTCAGAGCCTCCATTCTGATGATTGTTTCCAAGAAAAATCATTACAAGTTAAAAGCAAACGTTTACCACTGAGTCAGATGCTTGACTTTGCTAAGTTTTAGTCACAGGCCTTTGTTATTTTTTTACAAAAAGACCAACTTTGATCTCATTCACAATGGTTTGTACTCATGTAACTTCCTGCCTTGGTTTGAATTACTCCAGTCTAGATGGAAATGAGAACAAGGTCAGGATAAGGGAAAAGACTGATAGTTCAAACAAAGGGCTACTAAAATGACAGAAAATTATGTCAAGGATCTCCCCTGCTTTTGTTAACGTAGGTTAATAGAAGGGCTAAAAGGCTTCCCCATCTTGCCCAGCCAGCGCTGGAAGATCCCAGTGCCTCCATGGTTCAGCTCAGATATCTCTCTCCTGTTGTGTAGAGAAAACCAAACAAATGAAAGTGAAGGTCTTCATTTGCGAGGCACCCTCAAGAGCTGACATGACTGACAGTGCTTACAGAAAGGTGCCAACTCACGATTCACAGGGCAGGTGTGATGAGGAATGCAGAGGGAGGTTGGAGCTTGCTGGGGCAACAGCTCCCTCTAATGATAGCTGGAAGTCTCAGAGAAGGAGAGATCCTTGCTGAAGTGTTAGAAGTCTGTCAGGAAGATCCAAAGGAAGAGAGTCTCCTCCTGGTAATCTGGCTCCCAGATGGAGCTGGCATCTCCATTTACTGGTCAGTCTTTACTGACAAGCAGCAATAAACAGTATTTTGACAGGAGGAACAGATTAGAGGTTGACCTGCTGAGGCGCACACATGCACTGTCTTTATTTACTATGGCCCTGGCAGCTCTGGCTGACTTTTTTCATTTGTTATTGGAAACAAACCCTTTATCAACACAGAGCAAACTAACCATGTGTAGGTACTTGTATACCTGTGCAAGGCTGCCTGTGTAATGGAAGGAAAGTCAAGTTCTCCTGTGGTTGCACAGGATGGCCACAACTTAGGTCAGAGAGGGTCATTTCTGGCCAGGCTGTGCTGGTGTTTGACCCAGCTGCCTAAACCATTCCAGCTTTTTATTTCTCCCATTAATCTCTGGCTGTTTGGGGCAACACTTGCAGATCTGATCTCATATCTAGAGAAATCAGCTAGAGTTTTCCTGGTGGTCTCAGGGAGACTGGAGCTGATAGTAGCTCTTGATTCACATAGCTGTAGAGAAAGGCCCACAGAACTCTATCACTTGCACAGAAATTTCAGTGATTTCTAATTTTTGCCTCTCTTGTACCTTTGGGTTGATTACAAGACTCATTTTTCTAGAAGAGTTTTGAATTCTTTCCCTCTGGAGCTATCAACTTCCTCAATAGCACCAGTCATCTATGCTAGTAAGGGCTGCATGGTGGGCAGCAATCATTTAGAAGATCTGGAATCAGCCCACACACCTATGCGGTTCTGTTAAGATTCCTAAGTCAAGAAAATTTTCCCCTAAAATTGTGTCCTCGGTCAGTCAGGAAAGAGTGTCACTTTAGAGCAGCCCACAGCAACAGCACGCTTTAGTGTGATGCTGAAAGTAGCCTGAGCTTGGTTTGGACTATGCAGAGTGGTGTGCACTGCTGTAGGGTGTGTGAGGTCCTTCACTCCAAACCAAAGTGAAACACAAATGCTGCAGCTCTGATCTGGCAGAGCACCACATCCACTCCCACCCTTTGGGTGCAGGGAGTCCACACTCCATGTGTGGTGGAGACCATCCTCTCCTCCCAGCTAGACTTGTCCTTCAAACTGTCCAAAATAATGCAATATCCCACCTGCTCTGTTTCCTGAGCAACTGCTGCCTGATTTAAAGATTTAAGAAATCAAAACTTGTTTAAAAATAGTCACATGAAGCCCCCATGCCTGCTACCTTGGACCAAATCCAACTAATAGATTTGGTTGAGAGGAGGGCATAAAGCTGTGTCATGGAGGTTTAGGTTGGAATTCAGGAAAAGATTCTTCACCCAGAGAGTGGGTGGCCTGCAGAACAGGCTCACCAGGGAAGTGATCACAGCATCAAACCTGACAGAGCTCAAGAAACATTTGGATAACTCTATCAGGCATATGGTGTAATTTTATAAAGGGCCAGAAGTGGGACTTGGATCATCCTTATGGGTCCCTTCCAACTCAGGATATTTTATGATTCTAACAGGATTTTGAGAAAACAGGCATTTAAGTAAAATTATTAATTTGCCTAGGGAGGCATTAATTGAAGAGGGGGAATATTTGCTTGTAAGAAGTGTAGAAACTTCTGATTCGTATTTAAGGACCCCTTTTTAATTTACTGTGTGTGAAAGGTTATTTTCTATCTTTGCAAAAATACACTTAACAAAAGAACACACAGATAATCTTTCTAATACACTTATCAGTCTGAAACCAAAAATCTGAAGGAGGTCATTGGCCTGATTTTCTAAAATTTAGTGCTAAGAAACTGCAGTGCATGATGTCCTGTCCATGCATAAACAGGATGCCCATATATTCCAGCTAGTTGCTGAAATCGGCATTTAAGTGCTATAGCAGCTAAATGCCAATTTGATTCACCAGGTTTCCAACATCACATCTCCTCCTGGGGCTTGCCTCTGGAATCTGGGATGTGGGCATCAGCCTTATATATAGTACTGCCTCTTTCTACAGACCACAAAGGAGGGAAAGGGGTTTCAATAAATTGTGCAACAGAACCTTGAATATGCAAGGTCGGGCTATGTGATTAGAGTCCTTTCTGCTTTTAAAATTGATGGATCCCAGCAATGTGATCCCATCACTTGTGCAGTACACCTAATTGATTGCACGTTTGCCTTGCACACCATTCAGGAAATTAGACACAGCTGCCATGAGCATCACTGCAAAGAAGACTCCTGCAGGGAAGGCAGTAGAGTCAACATCTTCTGGCTGTCCCTAACAAATGGCACAACTCTCAGCAGGCACTTCCACAGAGGCAAGAGGAAAGTGAGAACAAACAATGAGCAGAGAATGTAAATACCAGGCAGTCAAAGTGTAAAAGGGAACTGCTTTCCACAAGCCGTGTTTTGACTGGAGTCCTGGGAGGAAAGGCAGTGTGTACCTTGAAGAAATCACATTATCACCAAGTGAAACCAAGAAAACAATCCACAACTATTACAGCTATTTTGAATCATTCATCTCAGCAATTCACCGCTCCTCTTTACAGGAGAAAATTTGTGTGGAGGTAACAGCCCTGTGAGGCTTCTCTTTGCCATTACTGATAGGATTTGCTGTTTTCCATCAAACATACAATGTATTGAACAGTTTTTTCATAAAAAAAAAAAAAGACGTGAAACTTCAGTGCACTTTGCATTCATCAGTATCACCCTTGGTATTTGAGAGCACTGAGCTCTGCACAGTGCACAAGAGTCTCCCTCCCTCTCAAGTGAAGAGAACACCAAGTGAGTTTCTTAATGCACCTGTGACCACTGAACCAAAATAACAATGTCCTGAACATAGCCTAGCACCAATATTCATTTTACAGTTCAGGAGCCGGAGAAAGTATGTTATTATCTACATATACTACAACAGTTTGAGTTTTCTGCTTTGTGTTGGGTGGCTCTCTCTGGAAACACCATCTTTCTAAACCATCCTGTGGACCAGCTCTAAGTTTAATCAACCCAAGAGATGGCCTGGGACCCTGTCAGAAATAGTTTGTGAACATCAGCTTCCTTATAGTGCTTTTCTCTATGAACAGACCCATACACTGTGCCACCTGTGGTGTACCCAGAGCCATGAGCCTAGAAGGAGATGCCACATCACCAGGGGCATCGCATCAGAACATCCCAGTCAAGGGGAGGAGAGCAGGCCTACACAGCACTGGGGATGCCAAATACTCACAAACAGGTGAGTCATGGGATTTGGAAACTCAAGGAGTCAGGTTAGACATATTCAAAATAAAGAATTTTAGGACAAGTGGCAGGAAAGATTAACCTCTTTCTGAGCTCAGAAACCAGAGGGGTCAGCACTGTTAGCTGCCTGTCTTCACTGAAGTGAGACTCCTGCCATCAGCGAGGGGTGGAGCTGGGTCCTCTGCAGTGATGAAACTCTTCACATTTATGAATGCTTTTAACAGCCTAGGCCATCAATGCCAAATCACTTGTCCAGCTTTACTGCAGACAAAATAAAATAGCTGTAGCAAGATAAGCGTATCCTGGAAGGCTGGGATTTTCCAGCAGAGAGGGCCAAGTCTCTGTTGGTGGCTCTAGTCTCTGTTAAGCTCAACTCCACAGACAGGTGCCAAATGACCATACCAGAGATTTTGGCAGTGGAACAGCAGTTGTAATAAATGACTCTCTGAAGCTTTGCATGCGCTTCACCCAAAGTGCTACAGCTTGTCCTGCCCTTCCAAAGCACTCCTGAAGTGTGAGATTCTGCTTATCAACACAATGAGCCAGCAAAAGCCCACCAGGAAAGTTCACCACCACTCTCAGGGGTGTGAAAGCAGCAGCCACCTCACCTGTAGCAAGGAGAAATCCCAACTGTCTTCCTGGTCTCCCATTGCTTCAGCTCCCAAGCCGCTAGCCCCAGGGGAAAGAACCACAGCATTTGGACGAGGCTCTGAGGGAAGAAGGTTGGCACAATAACCACAGCCACAACTGAGCACAATAGAACTATGGGTGGTTTTTTTCTTTCAGTTGCAAACTCAAAGGTTCCCAGACAGCCACCTCATCCTTTTCCAGCCTCCTGGGAAATTAGTGTTTTCAGAGAGACAACAATCCTGGTGATTCACCCCCAGGCTCAGGCTCACCAAGGGACCTTAGAGAAGCACTTTTTTTAGAGTGGTAAATACCACTCTAAGTGGTATTTGGCCTGTATTGGCTGGGCTGAAGTGTTGAAGAAACAGTCAAGCTGCTTTGCCCCACTCATTGCTGTATTGGTCTCCCCTTTAGCTGGCATCATTCAGATGTTTCCCATGCCAGCATGTTGACTAAGCCAAATGGTTTCTTACATTAGAACCTTCTGGAACTGCACTTTGTACGTCTTCAGATTCCAACAGATGTTTGGCTTGGGTGTCCTGAACTGTTCTGTCCCAAAGCCAAAAAAGATGTGCAGGTCCAAACAGAATTTTACCCCAGAGTTATTGAAATAGCCAGTTGCTGCAGAATACATGGGAAAGCAGGGAACGGAGTAGGAGTCAGACTTGTCACTATTTGACCACTTGTTGCTCACTGTACTATCTCCAACCTAAACTGAATCATGCTGAAGAGTACAAAAATAATGTGGAGCTGTACCCTTGTGTGTGTGAAGATTGCTGCCCCTTTACCAGTTGTCCCTGGTGTTTTACACCTAATAATTCATATTTAACTTTCCAAGTACACTCAACAGCTGAGTATTCATCTGGGTGCGTGGTGACACTTTTGCGTGCCTGGTGACATCTTCAGCTGTCTACCTACTCTCAGCCAGCACCCTGTGGAGGTGAGCCTCCACACAAGAACTCCCAGCGTGATTTTATTGTATTTTCTTTAATTAATCTCTGCAGGAAGCCAAAGGTCGTTCCTGTCCCTGGAAGCAGTTCATTAGCTGGCAACCCAAACTTCACAGAAAGAAGCAACATGACAGTGGTAATGAAAACAAGACAAAAACAAAAAACTGTGAACATTTTTATTGCCAATGGAGCCATCACCATCCACAGAGTATATTCAGAGCTGTCAGCAATGCCTCTCCTCATTTGGGACCCAGTCAAAACAAAGCTCCAAGTCAAATTTCTTGCCTGACCATTACATCAAAATTTAGTTTTATTCTCAGTCACGGCCTGACACTGATTACATTATGAAATTCATTAGGAAAGGGAAAATTGCAGTTATTCCCTTGATGGAGCTGAGTGGTACTATTGCAGAATAGCCAGGAGCAACCAGGGAAAACATACCCATTAGAGGCTGGTGTAATCCCACCAGGATCACAGCCAAGCAGTCACAGGACAAAAGCAGCGATGGGAGGGATGCACTGACAGAGCACAGGGTACTTTTTACAAAGGAAGATGTTTTCCAAGACCAGATCTTTTGGATCATATTGAGAAACAAATGTACATAAAAGTTCAAGGAAATGAAAAAGGAGAGACTAACTATATTCCAAAGGTTTTCCTGCTGTAGCTATGTGTTATAATAAAAGAACCTGGTGGCATATTTTATGATCATTAGTGGTTTAATTAGGAAACATGTCATTTCACATCGCCCAGTTCCCATCTCCCTGCCATTAGATGGTTCATTTCCTATCGTTCTCACAGCAAAGGTAATGATACAAATGAATACAGGCTGCTCAGAAAGTGTTAGAAGGAAGAAAGCACCAAGACCTTTTTACCACAAACAATCTCACACTTTAGCAGACACAAAAATGAAAAATAAATCAAAACATCTCAAGGGAAGCATTGTTTCATTTCCACAGAGTGGTTATGATTGAGCACAGGTAGTTTTCCCAAGGCACTTGCATTCTTTGTGGGAGTAATTTGAACAATTTCCCACGGAATGGAGCCACCATGCTAGAAAGTTCGAAGCCAAGAGCAGAGGACCCCAAAGTGGCTGCACAAAGGGGCGCAAAGCCTGCACTGGTCCTGACTGCTTTGGATAAGAGAAGAGTGTAATTCTCACAAACCACAACTGACAAGGTGCACTGGGAGATTGGAGGGAACTTGTTTCTTCTGTTAGTAACCACAGGAGTTTCTTGTGGTCAGTAATTCTGAGAACGGGAAGCTGGAGAAGATGTAGGTGCGGGAGATTCTTGCTGCCTCTGGGGTTACCCACCCAGCCAGAGCTCAACTGATTAGGAGGGTATCAGAGTTACATAATGACATTTCTGGGATGTTTCACGGTAAATATCTGGGGGGCCTCTTCAAAGTGAGGGATGGGGGTTGTGGATAGTAAAACCGCAAGAAATTGAATTAAAATGGGAGAGCTATTTAACAAATTTTTGTAATATATAACATGCAACAAACCCATATAATTGTAAAATTAAATATAGCAAGTCA
Organism: Chamaea fasciata; assembly: GCF_029207755.1. Taxonomy (NCBI): domain Eukaryota; kingdom Metazoa; phylum Chordata; class Aves; order Passeriformes; family Sylviidae; genus Chamaea; species Chamaea fasciata. Next base: position 9,804,336 of record NW_027094086.1, on the reverse strand, counting down.
GTATTTAAAAGCTATTGAATCTATTCATGTGTTTAGACTTGGAGTTCTGCTTTTAAAATGCCTAAAAATTTGTTTGTGATCCACAGTGATCCATCCATCCTAACATCACACATCTGAAACATTGACATCTATCTCTGAGTTAAGCTCTGAGAGCTCCAGAAAGAGAAATTAAAGGCCCATTAAAAGAAATAGGCATTTTAAAAAGTTTTTAGAATTATATTTTAGATGTTTTCTTCAGGATAAATCAAACTTTTCTCTGGTCTGCAGTGACTACTGAGAGTGCATAGTTACTAGCCCATGGCTAGGTAGATGTGTCGTAGATGCTTGTTTTACCCACAGAAATCACATCCCAAATGTCCTAAAATAAGTTTATTATGCCAGCATTATAATGGCAACTTTCAACACTATTGTAAAGGCAACTAGTTCAGCTTCCGACCGAAAGTCTTTTCCAGGTTTTTGTCGTTACAGGAGGCATCATCCACCTCCAAATTACTTGTGAAATGAATGCCTTGCGCAGGATGCATTCATCAAAAGCCAAAAAATTCAGGTTTTATGAGGCCAACATCTGTTGGAAGGCATTGCTACCTCTCTCACAACAGCTAGGTGGTTTTGCAGACACAGTGGTTTTCTAAAAACAACTTATCACAAAAATGACCATGAGGGATCATACTACCTGAAAACAGATCAGAGGAAAGTCAGCCTTCATACCCATTCCTGCCTCCTGACACCAAGTGGAACAATGGTTTCAGTAATATACTTTTGACTGTTTAATAAAGAATCATTTCAAAAATATCCTTATTTCCAAGTGAGAACCAGCTCCATAAAGCAGGGCTAAAAACCCTTCAGTGTGTTTTTTCCCTCTTAGGTTTTTTTATCAATAAGGAAATCCAAGCCTGCTTCTATATATCTCCCACAGCATTAAAATTGTATATGGATTTTAGATGGGAATATTCATTAAACGCAATCAACTCACAGCAGCATGGGGGAAAAACCTTCCTTCATCATCTCACTGGATGGGGGAAAAAATAACAGAAAAGCTGCTATTGTTTGGATTTTTTTTTTTTTGTGATAATACTTTGAGGGACAAAACATTTCTCCTCCCAGCTCTAAAGCTATTGAAAGGATTTTCCTGACACACTCTAAAATGATTTATTGTAGGTCAGAGGGCAATTGGAAGAAAAAAAAGATCAATCACACAGGAAGAGATAAATTTTCCCCTTGATCTTTTTTTTTTTTTTTTTTTTTTTTTTTTTTTTTTTTTTTTTTTTTTTTTTTTTTTTAGCGTGAACTGCTTGTAGGATTTTTAAACGGTTTCAGGGCTCTAATTTCTTCAGTGATCATATAGTCTCCAGTTTGTTTATGGTGAAGACATTTTTTTTTTATCAGAAGAGCAAAGTTCATGGTTCTGACCTCACAAAAGGAAAAATCTGCAGTTGTGCTGTAACAAATAGTCAGGTGAGATGTTGTGAATAAGATACATTTAGTGACTGGAAAAACTTCTCTGTGAGTGGAAAGAAAAATATAAACCAGTCTGCAGTACTCTGAAATACAGCCCAAAGGTGTTAAAGTTCCATAGATGCCCCACCAATTCATCATGAATAATGTTATCACAGCCTGGGTTGTCCCAAGGGTTGCAGTAATGATTGACCACTTTTCACGAGGAGCTGTGAAATGATTTTTTTTTTTTGCACTGCATGCAAGACAGAGAAATCATTTAAGGGCAATAGACTGAGCAAAGCTGATTACATTCAGGTACAAAATCATTGCATTCATAATGCAAATGTTTTCCTTCTATCTAATATTAACAAAAGACATTGTCCTTTCATTTCTCAGGGAATTAGTCATGCATATCCTATTGCCTGTCAAGAGAATAGTATGGCTGATTCCTCAATAACAGTATTCAGAACAAATCCTTACCTGGTAATTCATGTTTATCATTCTGGCATACTGCAAGAATGAGGAAAGAAGGGATACAACAGTTTTGTGTTCATTGAAATAACCACAACATTTGGGATTGCTTTTATTAGCCAGACATTATTTGCATAGCTGTAGTGTCTACATGTCCCAGCAGGAGCAGAAATGCAGATGAGCTCTGCAAGAGACAGAATCTCTTTCAAACTGTTCTGAAGCCAAGTTCACAGAAGATCTGTGGCACAATTCAAGTTACAGGAGCTGGTACAGGCAATGACCTACCCAGCCAGTGACAAACAGAACCAGCTACATCAGGGGGTGTGGCAGGTCCTAGCAGTCTGGCAGGTCCTAGCAGTCAGCCAGGTCTGATCTAGTCGTGCTGCTCCTGGCTATGATTCCAATTCCCATTCTCTCTCCATATTGGTGCAAAGAGCTGGTGCTGTGCTCTTCCTGACAAAGCCCAGGTCACAGGAAACAAAGATGAAGGTGTGCAAAGCAAGGTCTGAGTACTCTGATCCACAGGTAATTCTCTAGAGATGAGTGCTTGGCCAGCTTTATCACACACGCAAATCAAGAGGAATGATCTTCAGCACAAGCCTGGACCTCACCTCAAACTTGTCCCCTATATCCATAGAGAAGCCTCCTCGCTTTTGGTCTGTACAATCTCAGGCTACCCTAGCCAGGAAAAAGATCATCACTTTCATTCAGGTAACCTGATAGGAAATGCATAAACCTGGGTTATTTTAGGTATTTTATGCACCCGGTTCCCAGGTTTAGGTACAGTGCCATTAAAGTCTCTCCTATTTTTGCCTCAGGTAACGTCCAATACATACTTGTCAGCTTGAGCAGCATGAGCCATGGAATGAAATCATAACCTCACTAAAAGTACAAGCAAATCATAGAGAATTGTAATGAAAGCTGGAATTTTACCTAGAGGTTTCACTGATATTCATCCAGGAAGGGGATCCATGTCCTGTCTGGCAGAGTGGAGAGCATCCAAAGAGCCCAGAGTTCCAAAGTGGCACTTGAAATGCACGTCCTAAGAGGAGCTGTGGTGCCAAATCTAACTGCTTATAACATAGGCTTATAACCTGAGCACATCTGCAAAGTTGATCCACAGCTGATCAATAGCATCTATGTCCTATAGGGAGCAAGATAGACAGACCCCAGCACAGCAGACCCCTGACTCAGGAGGTCAGGTCTCACCCTGAATCCCATTGCCTATTTTGGGACTTCACAGGCTGCCACAGAGATCTACCGCCAGCCAGCTCAGATCCAGACCCCTACACTCTGAATACCTGAAGTTAAAAGACTTGAAACCCAGCCTTAAAAGCTTCTCTCATTTGAGTTTTGATGAGCAAAAACAGTATAGAGAATGGCAGAGTGAGAAAACAAGATCACATGAATGCTGGCTCAAAAAAATATTCCTTTCCTCCTTTCCTGCTCTACAAAAAATAAATAATTTTATATTACTAAAGGTTAGGAAAGATTGAGCCATCAATTATTACTGTTCTTCATGTTTCTGTAACAAAAATGGAGAGGCATTAGTTAGCATGGTATCATATATCTACAACTCAGTTTACAGAAACTGCTCTTAGTGTTTAATTTTTTCACGATAAGTCATAATTGTCTTCAATGAATGTTTCTTAGTCTGAGATATGGGGTTGTCTCTGCTGGAAAGTAGCTGAAAAAATAATTTATTCTCTCAGATTTTCAATAATGAAACAAATTATTCAACATAAACTAGGTAAAGACTCACCTTTTCCATTGTCTTCTGTTCTCTTCTGAAAGTTCGTTCTGTCGTAAACTAAACCTCAGTGTACACGTGGTTTAATAACTGTCCAGTCTGTCTGTTTATCAGTAGCACAGGTTTGTGACCATTTGGCCAGTCTTGCTGGTGGAATGGAGCTAATTCCTTATGTTCCTTTTTTTTTTTTTTTTTTTTTCCAGCATGTGAAGGAAAGCACCTGAGTCATTTGGTCTCCCTGAGGGCGCGGGTCACACTATCACAAGCCACCTTGGCCACCACAGTCAGCTGCATCTCCCTGTCATCTGGGTCAAACTCCTCAGCTCCCAGGATAGCTGAAACACAAATCCTGAGTACAAATATCCTTGAGCTAGAGGAAGCTAAACTAAACACACTGCAGACAAACAAGAGTGTTATATCCTAGGTAGGCTTATATTCAGCTGTGACAATGTAAAATCATCAGAGAAGTTATCTATATGGGGTTGGTTTTTGGTTTTTTCCCTCTATTATCCAGATGTGTAATTCATAATGCATTAATTGCAGGTGTAGAAAAGCAATATCAAAGTTTGCCTACATCATCAGTGATCATAATCTCCTGAATGTGGTGGTGCTGCTGCTCTTTCATTGCCTGGCTTTTAGAGTACAGTTAGTCTGCTTTGAAAACACATCTATAGTGATCCACCCATTACACTTTTTGGATGTTCTGTGAGATGGAAAATGAGAGAATTCACGAACATATTTGCACTGTTGTGTTTCCCTAGCATTACAAAATCTGCACCAGGTAGCCAATGAGGAAATCCCCTGGGTTGGTCAATGGCAAAGGAGAACAGAGAGCCTGGTTAGCCACAGTCCAAGAGGAGCCCCTGCTGCTCCAAGGAGGGATTGCAGTGAGCACTGAGAAAATGCTCCATATTTTACACCCCTCAGGAAGAGAATTTTTTTTATTATTACGAATTGAAATGTGACAGGAGAAAAGAAAAGAAGGCTCAAAAGCCGTTGGAGAATGAAAAACTAAAATGGATTCAGACTAATGTGCTTTAATTTCAGTTGGTTTTGCAATGGGTATTTTTGAAATTGGGAATCTCTAAAAAAGGTTTTGGCCAGGGGAAATTTTTTATTAGACATAATTGTGAAAACATATGTGCTCTTATGGTTTATCTTTATTCACATCCATTAGTCACCCAAAATAAATATCACTCATCAGACAGAGAAGCCAGCTGAAAGATTGGCATGGATTTTTGATGAATTCACAGCAAATTGGTAAGACAAAACAAAACAGCACTTGCATATAATTACAGAATTATGATTTTGTGATTCTGTGAAAACATTGCTTGCATATAATCATTTTATTTCCTTGTTGGTTGAATATTCCATATTTTCCTTTCCCCATGGCCCTACCAAAAAGGAGGTCCAACTGTGTTTGCCTTTCTAATGCCCAAGATCAAAATCACCCAAGCTCAAGAAGGAAATGTGTGTCACAGAACAGAATAAACCCTGGATTCCATAACACCAGGCCCAGCTCCCCCAGAGGACCACAGACAGTGTTTATTCTTGTACCTGAGGGATGTACCTCTTCTGTCCAGAGATCCCGCAGTGCCTCAGTGGTCTACAAAGCAGTGGAACCAATGGTGTTCTACAGTCTCCTCTGCTTCCAGCATGGGATTCACCATGGTTTACGTACAGGTTTACAATCCAAATGCAAAGGACCTCATCTTCTTACATATGTATTTGCTGCAGCCAGTTCCATCTAGACTTGATCATTCAAACAAATCACACACATCATGGTATAAATTGTACCATTATCTGGTGGTTAAAAGAATATGTGGTGCCTTCCAGAAGTGCAGTGGGGAGCTTAGGAAAAGACAGCAGGAGTCTGAATGATGAATGAACCCAGGGATTGTACCAGCGTATGTCTCACACATATGCAGTGTAAGCATCTCTGCCATTCAGTGCAGTTCGTCTTAACTCAGAGTGATAATGGACAGCAAAAGGCATCAAAACCCATACACTGTTTATGACAGATTGAAATTCAGTCAGATACTTGTTTTGGGGCCCAAGAAGAATTAAGATTTACTAATAATCTGGGCAGGATTGTCACTAGCATTATATACCCTGCCCAGATCCTGGACACCAAAAGCAGAGAAAATAATCCCATAGTCCCAGGCCCATGGTGTGATTCTTGGGGCTGGCCTGTGCAGGGCCAGGAGCTGGACTGTAATGATCCTTGTGGGTCCCTTCCAACTCAGACTGTTTTGGGATTCTGTGATTCTGCAATCTTACCTCTCTCATGCTTTCATTAAGGCAAATCTATAGCGTTCATCTCTCCTCTCACAACCAGTCATGGCCACTAAATTCTAGGATGGAGTTCATGTGTGCCATGTGCCCACAGCACCACTGTCAGAACAGAGGACCTCTGCAGCTCTCCCTGTGCACACTCCCACTGAGATAAAATAAAAGGTGAACTTGCAGATGAGAAACACAGCACCCTTTTCCCTTGTTAGAAGAAGGGTGTCTGTGGGAGAATACAAGTTTCAACCAACCAGGACGCAGATTTGAAGTTCAGCTTCCTGGGATATATATATATATTTTTTGCAAAATTCCAGGACATCTTTCATAAACATAAATATTTCTAATATTTATAGAATATAAATATTAGGGCTCTTTCTAATCTCTGATATGTTAGCTGGGAACTCCATCAGCTTTATGCTTTCTGTTCCAGTCAGTGCAGAAAGAATGCTCTTGCTAAATCACCCACCCGCATCCAGAAGCTCCTGTGCTATTCCCTAGAGACCAGAGTCTTATCGCATTCGACTTAACTTAGATTTGTATCTCCTGGAGGAAGTGTGAGCACAAACACATAAAGCCAGTAGGTCTTTATAATACAAAATATTTTTCCAAAATCTGTATAGTTCAAGTCCTTCTATCTAATTGACTGCACACCACTCCAAACAACTGCTTTAAGAATTTTCTCTGAGTGTGCAAGGACTACAGCTCACTGCTTCATCAGTGGTATTGTCTGCACCAAATATCAAAATTTTTCAATACCACTGGTTGTTTTTTTAAGATTGGAATATACTGGAAAATTTTCAGCAAAACAATCTGGGAACTTTACTTCAGGGAAGGAAAAATATCAAAATCAAATATATTTTCTTGTGAAATTATGCAAAACTGAACTCATTTTCCTGCAGGGGAAAAAAAAAAAGTTAAAGTTAGAAACATTTTATTGTGGTAAAACTTTGAGGAAACCTCACTAGAGAATTTTTCAAAATTATATACTGCACTACCACTGCTCACCTGTAACAATGGAGCAGAAAAGCTGGAAGCTATTGACACTTTTTGGTCTGGCTTTTTAAGCTACTAAGAAGAGTCAGCTTATCTTCTTTAACTCAGTGGTACATATTCATGTAGCAATTCTTTTTCTACTTTGTCATCACATTTGAAATCGAACCCAGTTTCAACCTCTCTTGGGAAATGAAAACTCCAATTGTCACCCCATACAGATGCCAGTCAAGTATGTCTGCCCAAACTTGTGTCCTCCAGTTTTCTGGACCATTACTGGAGAGGAAGAACAACCTGCTTCCTATTCAATACCAGCCAGTCATGACCTCCTCCAGGAAAATCTTAGCATAATTTAGGTTAAAAAGATGTCTAAGATCATCGAGTCCAGCTGTAAACCCAACACTGCCAACTCCACCACTGAACCATGTCCCTAAGCACCACATCTATATGTCTTTTAAACAACTCCAAGGATGGTGACTCAACCACTTCCCTGGGCAACCTGTTCCAATTCTTGATAACGCTTTTGGTGAAGAAATTCCTCCTAAATTTCAATCTAAACCATTTTGGTGCAGTTTGAGACTTTTTCCTCTTGTCTCTTTACTTGTTCCTTGAGAGAATAGACAACCCAACCTGGCTACAGCCTCCTTTCAGGCAATTGTAGAGTGATAAGGTCTGTCCTGAGCCTCCTTTTCTCCAAGTTAAACACCTCCAGCTCCCTCAGCTGCTCCTCAGCAGACTTGTGCTCCAGACCCTTCCCCGGCTCCATTGTTCTTCTCTGGACACCCTTCGGGTCCTCAGTGTCTTTCTTGAAGTGAGGAGCAAAAAACTGAACACAGGATTCAAGGTGTAGCCTTATAGTAGCAAGTACAGTGAGATAACCACTGCCCTGGTCCTGGCCACACTATTGCTGACACAGGCCAGGTGCCACTGGCCTTCTTGGCCACCAGGGCACACACTGGCTCATGTTCAACCTCTGTTGACCAGCATCCCCAGGTCCTTTTCTGGACCTGGGCAGTTTTCCAGCCACTCTGCCCCAGCTTGGAACACTCCAGGGTGTTGTTGTGACCTGAGAGCAGGACCTGACACTTAGCCTTGTTGACCCTCCTACAAATGGCCTTGGCCCTTTGATCCAGCCTGTCCAGATCCCTCTGCAGATCCTTCCTGCCCTCCAGAAAATCCCAACTTGGTGTCATCTGCGAACTCAGAGTGCTCTCAATCCTCCCTTCTATTCGGGAATTATTACCCTGGGCAGTAACTGCAAAACTTCTGCCCTCCAGTCTCTTGGGCCATCACTGGAGAGGAAGAGCAGCCTGGTTCCCCCTCTATCAGCCAACCATAACCTCCTCTGGGACAAGTAAGGTGGTAAGTCCCTTGTGTCAAAGTTATAGTTAGAGAGGTCTGCTAGATAGTTCTAACATTCTTTCTGCTAGATAGTTGCGGTGGCAAGCAGAGGTTAAGGGCAAGATTATCAGGAAAAAGTAAGAAAGAGAGGGCAGTAATAAATTTGATTTACAGTAAATTTCAGAGGTCATCTGCCTCAGATAAGTTCATGGTTCAAAAAGCCCCTGTCAGAACACAGAGCAAAGTTCTGAGGATGAGAGGATGCGATGCACAACATCAGGACTCAACTCCATTTGTCTGGAGCCTAGTGAGAAGTAAAAGTGACATTTTCATCAAGCAACTACTTTTTTTTACACTTTCCCTTGCTGATACTGAATTACAATAACTCAACACTGACCAGAACAGGAATAGTCTTGCCACACAGCTGTGTCAAAAAAAGTTTTATGCTTCTAGTGGTCCTAGAAAGATAGATAAATATTAAAAAATCCAACCAACAACATATATATATATATACATATATATGGCAATTTTTAAAAGTTTGAATACAAAAAACAGAGCAAACTGTCTCACAAAGTCAGATCTGAGATGAGCACATAGGCCTGGGAGGGGGTAATCTCTAGAGATGTGTGCATACTCACATTACAGCTAACAACAGTACAGCTGTTCTTTGTTCTTGTTGAAGGATGAAGAAAGTGTATTTATGGGTAGATGCAATTAATGTAAAACTCCAGCTGTTTAAAAGGAAAGTTGGGGTTGTCTTGCACTTTCTGGGTATGTTCTTCCTCATGAAGCAGCTGAACCTGGCTGGCCTTATGCACAAGAGAGCCAATAGTTAGTGCACTTAGAGTTAGCAAGACAAATGTGAATTAAGGTCACCTAAACTCTGAATAGGAGCTTCTGTCCTGGCTCTTAGTTACAGTTGACAATTACAATTCCATTTCATACCTTTCTTACACTTGGATTCGTCTCCTAATCTACTGGTATCCTGTGGTCAGTGTGGGTATAGGAAGGGGTCATTATCCTCAGTGAGTGAAATGCCATGGAATCACAGTCACCTTTATCCTATCAGTACAAATTTAGAAATGCCCAATGATGCACAAGGAAACAGCTCTGGATTTATCCTCATGCTTGCAAATGGTAACTTTTGTTCACTTCACTTGTTTACAAACAGCTTTGGTGTCCAGCCAGCTCTTAACACTTGAGTTTTTCTCATGATCTGCTACCTATTTATGGTATTATAGATGCATTATGCATGCATTAGATCTCAAAATGAATCTGAACTCCCACTGAACCTTTCACACTGAGGATGTATCTCTCCTTAGCCCTGCTGCATAGATATTTGGTTGAGATCATTTCCTTCTCTCCCTGTTCTGCCTGGAATGAGCAAAATAAAAAAGTAAAACAGCTCTACAAGCAACAAAATTAGAGAACAATGAATTTCTAACAGCCCTCAGATGATTTTGCCCTAGAAAAGATATGTATTAGGGAATTAGCATTACCCAGTGTTGGGGAAGATGAATCAAGGAAACCTTATAAATATGATTGTTTAGCAAAAGATTCTGAAAATATGAAACCTATCATCAAAATAGAAATGGAAGCTTACTTTGAGTTGTAGGATACCGAGTCTTAGTTACTATATAACCTGAAAACAATAGCCTAGCTAGCTGAAGAAGAATCCCTTTTGATGGAATGATACCTTTCTGCTAGCTAAGGAACCAAAGGTCAATGTAGCAAAACAGAAAAGTCTAAAGAGTAGTTTTTAGAGTTTAAAATACAACATAGTATGGTAATGTATTAGTTCTTATAGGCTATATGTAGATTCTATAGGATTTTGTGTCTTGTATTGGTTGGTCACTGTAAATTAGAATATTCATCACAAAAGGAGATATCATGCATCGTAAGAAGGACCTGGCTCTCTTACCTCTTCTGCTCTGATCCCAGCTCGCTCTTACTTGCTTTTTCGCTCTCTTATCTCATATCCCTGCTCTCTCTTTTTCCTTGCTCCCTTGCTCCCTTCTCTCTTAACTTTTACCCCCTTGTTCATTCTCCCGCTCTCTCTGGGACTTCCCTTCAGCCGAGGCTGGTGGCTGAATGCTAGGCGCTCTCTACCCACGACCCTTGCAATAAAACCACATATTCTAGAATATCTCAGGTCAGCAGAACTCCTTCTCCCTGCCATCTGCAGATGATCCTACAACCCAGACCGGTAAAGGGGTGGCATTACTAATATTCCCAGTTCAGCTCAGCATGAGGTAGGGGAATAAGTGCCCATTCCTACCTTTGTCTGCTAGGCAGATAAAGGCTGGAACAGCTTTGATTACAGACATGTAGTACAGATGCTGTGATATAATCAGAGCATGTAACAGTCAAAGACAGGGATATAGGACTAGGAGTCCAAATGTAAAAAGCTGATGAAGTGTTGCAGGTGAATACGTTCATTATTGACATTTCAACAAGCATAGCACACCTTGCCCAAAGAGAGAGATGCCCTTTATGGTGAGCCGGAAGCTCATATTAGCTGCTTTATATTTCCCACTATAAAATCTATTTCAGATGATAATATACTTTGCAAAACCTTAACCTTGTGAACACAGGTTACATAATACTTTGGCTTATTTTTTTACATGGAGATATGAACCAGTGAAAATCTGGAAAAGCTGATCAATACATTGCAATTACTGAGTAAGAAAATACACTGAAAATTAAAACAATTCAATTTAAAAAAAAAATTAAAAAATATTTTTAAAAAAATTTTAAACAACAACAATTTAAGAATTTAAACTTTTTAACAATTACAATTTAAATTTTAAAAATTAAAACAAAAACAAACAAACAAAAAAGGCAACACAAGAGAATCTGTATTTTGGACATAGTAGATTTTTGTGATTTTTTTTAGAAAATTCTGGGACCAAAATGGCAGTTTTGCTGAAATTGCAGTGCTACATGACAGCGGAGGTGGAGGCTGCTACAAATGAGTGCATCTAGAAACAGAAGGGAAAATAAAAGAGCAAAGAATGAGGCACAGAAGGCCAAAACAGCTCTGACCCTGTCAATCAGCAGCAAGCAATTGGATCAAGCCTTCATGAAGACAAGCAAAAATACTGAAACAAGTGACTAAAAGCAGCCTTTCCACTGAAGAAGCACAAACCTTGTTTGATAATATGCATTTAAGTAAAGGTCAAACTAGTGATGAGATTATAATCAAGACCGAGAAAAAACTTTCAAGATAGAATGAAACTTTTGAGAGTAATATGTGACAAGATATAGGAGAAATCAAAAAGAGGAGGAAAGGGACTTTTGAGGTTTTGAGAACAGAATTATGGTGATTGCATCAATTGTGTTGTTTGGAGAGTTTATGGACTCTTTATTTGGAGGCAAAAGAGAGACAAAATGGAGAGCCAAAACCAATAATAAGATTGCAGAAAATATTCTGACTTCAGTTTGGAAAAAGCAATTACACCATAAGTGAGAGAACATAATTTGCAGATGGAAAGCTCTGAAGGAAAACAGGTCATGTTCAGATGGTTGGGTTCATCAAAGGAGCAACTGGAAGAAAATCTGAAGCTCAGAAAGAAATAGGAAAACTGCAAAAAAAATTGGAAGAAGGGTCATGACAAACTATACAAAAACCGAAAGAAAACACAAACCAAATTTACATCAAGCCTTTGTAAAGAGCTGCTATGTTTCATAACAAGCACAGTAATTTGCAAAGTCCTGCCATAAAAACAGAATTTACACAAGTGGGTGTAAACTATATTACCTCTACACAAACAAGCCTAATTCCTTATTGGAAAGACTTAAGCAATACCTACATGGAGCGGATTTTACCTCACACACGATCAGATCCTTCATTAATTTAAACTGGGTGCACAGAGCAGGGTGATACCTGATTTACAATACAGACTGTGAAGACAGAATCAGTAACAGCAATGCTCTGCTCATCCATGGGACACATCATTCCTGAAGAGGTGACACATTAGGACAGGCATCTGGCTGGAGTGGTGGCACTGCCCAGAGGCTTCCAGGAAGTGCACTACCCAAAAAGATATCTTTGATTTGAACGGAACCTTCACTTTTTAAATTAAGAAAACACAGCTTGGTAAGGCAAGTGGAAGAAGCAATATTTATACACAACCAGCTCCTGCCCATGGCCTCTGCTCTTCCTGGAGGTTGTTGTTTCCAGCCAGCATGAGCACTGCTGAGTGGCGGCAAATACTGTCCAGTGTCCACTGTCCTTCTGCTCTCTAGAGAGCTTTTTCCGTTCATTTCTGAGGCCTAACCAAACTCATCACAGTCTCAGCACATGTTGCCAACTCCCAGGGTTCAGCTGCACCCTCAGTAATTCCACAGCCTCTCTATCCATTAATTCCCTGGGTTGCTCCCAATGGAAACGAGAAGGAAAGACTCCAGGGTTGGGAACAATATTCAGCCAACCTTCTTAGTGGATCAAAAGCATGTGATCTGTGAAAACCAAAAGAGAACAAACCCTTCTGTCATGAGAACATAAGGTTGAGATTAAAAAAAATTTTTAGAAGATGAGGTCTGCAATTACTCTGTCAGAAGGTCCCCATGAGGCACAGCAAACTGGGAGAGCACAGATCAGAAGAGGAATGCAGGGAAATAGGAAAAGATAAACCAAAAAATAAAAGACAGGTAAGGAGGAGGGAGAAGTGATTAAATACGGAAATTACAAAAGAAAGCTCAAAACACCCAGGATGTAGAGAAATGTTATACACTAACTAATATGATCTGAGTAATGTTGTAAAGGAAAGGCCATTTAAAAGGGTCAGAATAGACAAACAGAACCAGCACAGAATGACAATTCAAAAGTTTTAAATTAATTATCCAAGATGAATATCAATTCATGTGGCTGTGCTGAAGAAAAAAAAAATCTAGATGATCATCCCTTTTTACCCATAAAGAGCATTATTATAGAATATAACCCCAAACATGAAAACCTTTCTTTGTGAGCCTCAGCATACCATCTGCAGCAGTAATGGCTCACAGGCCACAAATGCCATGGCTCTGTTTTGAAGAAAAGTTTGATTTAAAAATAGCATTATTTCAGCTCTGGGATAGTTCTATTTTATTGCTGCTATAAAAATAAACTGTTAAAGGATGCTTAAAAGAGATGAAGAATCAGACCTGGAACACAGCAATACCCTCTGAACAGGATTGCCACCTACAGAGAAAACTTCTGCCCAGACCAGCATGTTATTTGAGGTGCTCATGGTAAAAAGTGCAGCATTTTCATCAAAAAAAGTGAAGCAGAAAATCTATTATGATCTTGGGGAGCATGAATGTAATAGGTCTGCAGGACACTGGACTAGTGTATTACATCAGAGGACAATAGCCTCTTGTGAAGTTGCCTCCCTCTCACAAGGTAATTACTAATGGAAGACAGAACCACAGTTTCCATAGCAAAAGGAAGATGGGAAAAAAAAGAGTCTGGACTCTTGATATCAAAACCAAAAACCAACAGAAGTGAGAGATAAAGCAAGAGAAGGCTCAAGGCTGAGCAAAGCAGAGCTAAGACTCATGAGGTGCTTTAGACATCCACAGGACAGAGATGGTGAGCTCAGAGACTGCTTGAAACCTGGTGATGCCTCGTTAGAAATCTCTAATTTGCCTCTGAGTAGGAATGAGTTGTTGGAGTAATTGGTCCTTTAGGAAGCTTGAGATAAAATACAGTGTATTCCTCCTATAGTCTGTGAGTTGAAAGCAGTGGTCAAGGGAGCCAGTGCTGACAGCAGTGGCTTCAGCAGCACACAAAGATCCCCTGTTCTTCCTTCCAAGCTCTTTCCTACAATGCCAGTTTTTCTGATGTGATTGCATCAAAGAATCATTACAGTTCTACACTCCAGCCCCAAATTTTTCTTATTTCTGTCTTAAACCTACTTCCCCTCCATGGCCTGAGCCTCCTGTTGTTCAAATCTCCTCATTTCCCTGTTCTCCACAAACATCTTGGACACTTCTAGGCCACATGTTCCATTTCCTTCAAGACTGTAGGGGAGATGGGGATACACTGATTCTATGGATTAACTTGGCAGGGCTTATACACTGAATTTAAAGTGTTTGGTTGATCCAACGGCAAGTTCAGATTCCTAATGATGTTATAAATTGTGTTTTCAAATTTTTGGATATGTTGAAAATGTAATCTAAAGATGCACTGTGTTCCAACTTAGAGACAGAAAGGAATATTTGGATCACAAAGTTAGTAAATACATGATGAAACAAAGGCCACATACCCAGCCTCTTTCTGCAATTTTTCTAGGTTATTCAAGTCCATAATACCATATTCAGCCTGCTTTTCCCATGATCATTCAAAGCAAAGGACAAGATTGTTTTAATCCTCAGCTGTGACTGGAGGTGCAGGGAGCCATACCCTGAGCATGCACAATGAGAAATCATGACCTGTATTAAAAGCTATTGAATCTCTCTGCCACCAAAACTGAGAGTGATAGCATAACTCTTTTGGCATTAATGAGCAAATATTTCCTTGAGAGTTGACACAGCATTTGACTCCTAGCATGGTGGAGAAATGCATGGAAAATAAGTGGTACTGCACTGAGGAGTTGGTTTGCGTGGGTCTGGCAAGATGAGCCTCACACTGACCATTCTGAACTGAACTGCCCAGTGTTAAGTGACCACTGTGCATGGGAGCCCCAGGAAGGGCAGGGGTCTGCAATCATCGTTAAAGATGACTTATTGATACAAAAGATCAAGTTGGAGCTGCCTGGACAATTTTATCTTCTTTATCTCCTAGTTTGGGAGCACTTAAATTTGCCACCATTGCAAGCTTCTTTAATACTTATGAAAAGGACTTTTCCGAAGGTTTTGGCAAATACTACGAGGAACACTTCTGAATTACTGTGCCTGAGGTGGCAGGTCTCATTTTTCAAAGCTGATGGCAAATATCTGCCTCTTTGTCCTAAGAGTGTCCCAGGAGCAGGGACATGGCAACAGCAGAGAAGCAGGCATGACCTCTGTGAGGTGATGAGAAACTGCTCCTGGGAGCTTTGCAAGAACAGCTGCAGGGGGCTGTGCAGGACATCAGGTTTATTGAATGGAAGGATATTGCTCCTGCAAATGGAAGGTGAAGGAGAGGAATGGATGTCATGTCCTCAGCCTGTTCAGCTCCTACCATGAAGGGAAATCAAGGGTTAAGTCTAACTTCCATTTAAACTTATCACAGAGGGGAAGATTTGGCATTTTATGTGGTTCTCCACAGTTATAATAGAGCCAATTAAGAGATGGTTTTCATTTACTTTTACATAATTGAAAATGGATTAAGTAATATTATTCACCTGTAGCACTGACTATACTCCACCTGACCACATCAGTTAAGTGATTTCAGCTTTGTCTGGATTTTGGTTTGCCTTGAAAACCAAAGAGCCCCAAGAATAAGCCACACAGTCACAAGGGATCACTAAACATCAGTTTAGTGAGGTGAGAAACACTTTTTGTCTAAATGGAGATTAGTCTGAGTAAGAAAGCTTTATAGACACACAAGAGAGAGCAGAGCTGTGATACATGGGCTCAAGTATCAGCTGAGAAAGGGTTAAGAGTATAAAACATGAGGTTACAATGGAGTAAAGCAAAATAAAGATGTCTGATAAGCCAAAGCAGCAGCTTTTCTGTGCATGTGATACCAAAGATTGGAATAATCTTGATTTTGAAATTTGTTTTCACCTGTGATAAGGTAGGTGCAACAGACAGAGCTGGAAATAATTTACAACCCCTTTGGAAGGGTGTAAGAGATGAGTGTAAATGATTACCAGAAACCAGGGTAGGATGAGAGAGGCATTGACCAGCTTCCAACACTAGAAATAGCTCTTTTTTCTTGGTATTTAATAACTTCCCAGAGGGGCACACCACACTCATTTCTAGTCCTAGGAAAAAAAAAAAAAAACGTTTTAAAGTTATGATATTATTATGTATCAAAAAGCTATTTTGCATCATTTATTATTTATCTGCTGAGGCTTTGAGAGCACTTGAGTTTCATCCATGCATGCAGAAAAGATAAAACCCAGTCCCAAGAAATTTATTAGCTAAAATATTTCTATAACTAAACTCGAATCAGATTTACTTAACAGATTTCTAAATAGATTTAAATGGTGCAAACCTTTCTGCAGACAATGTAAACTTAGCTTAGATGTTACTTACAGAAATCTAATATCTATAATTAGTGACTGAAATTAAGTAAACTGAAGTGAGTCTCTCAAGTTTAAGATGTTTATTTTGTGGGTTGTGTGTCTGGAATGTATAAGTGAATTGCAAACAAAAATTTTCAAACGCATCATTTCTGTAAAAAAAATCACTTTAAAAAAAAAAGTGTTCTTTTATGTCTAGAAAACTTCTCGTAAAACATAAACCAGCTTTTACCCATCATTTTGCTGCCTGACTTTATACTTAGCACCAGCTGCGTAGGTTTTATAAGGTGTTAATAAATCTGTCCATACTATTTTTAAATAATTTGTCAGAGAAATGCTTTCTCATTCCTGCCATGAAGACTGAATCTGTCTGGGAAGTACTTGGCTGCTATACAGATAGGTCCTGTAGAAAACCCCTTGATAAAGATAGCTGATTGTGTTGCAACCAAAAATAGTTTCTGCCTGTATTAAGGACACACACTGCATGGAAAATCTGACAGTGGAGAGGTGCTTAACACCTGTGCTTGGTGCTAATCAGGGCCAAGCCAAAAGTAGCTTGGAGCCTGACAGCCTCTCTGCCCCTTCTTGCCCTTCCTCATGCACAAATTTTGGTACAGCTTAACTTCTGTAGGCAAGGGGGATGGGCTACACAGCTCCCACAGAATCCCTTCAGGCCCTGATTTCAATTGCTTTACACTGAGAAGCTGAACTTAAATAGGAGCAGAGATGGTCAATTGCACAAGCAACACGGGGGTGTAACTTAGTGCAATGACAACCTCTGCTGCAGTGGGGATAAACTCTGGCCAATATGGTTGAAAATTAGCTCTGCTTCTTGAAATGGGCAAATGAGATTTAGGAATCTTTCTCAAAAGTCGCTGCTGCTCTCTGTGGTAGCCCAGAAAAATTCATCATAAGGAGTGGTGCTTTTCCTTTGTAGATCTCCTGCATGCATTTTTTTGCTGAGGAATTTGAGTCAAAGGACTGTATACTACATTCAAGTTCAAAGTGGGAGAATCTGGCAGTGGGTGGGTGGAAAATACATTAGAACACAGACCTGTGAACAAGCATACCTGCATTTAGTCTAACCTTAGTCTGCCTCTTAAGGCAGAGGTTTGCAGTCCTAGGTCAGAGACTGTAAAAGCAGTTTAATACAGGTCTTTCCATTAGTTGAAAATTATACCATTAAAATCCCACCATTATCAAATGGAGTATCAGCAACTCAGAACTAAAAATGCAAAAAGGGATGATAAATGTATAATTTGGAAATGCAGGGTTCAGAAAGGCCTTACAGAGACATGATCTTCACCTTCTCACTTTCAGTGTCTCTGTGAATGCTTCTTTCCATCTCCAATAGCAGGCAAACACTGTGTCAAGCCCAGACACTGCTGTTGAGCTGGGTTCTCCCCAATGCCCAGCCTTGGGCTCCCTGCCCAGAGCCACCTCTGTGCCCTTTCTCTGGGCTGCACAGCCTCACTCTCACTTCCTGTTCTTCTCAGGACCTTCCACTTCTAGTGAAGTATCCAAATTCAACTTGCACTGCTCTTGCTGCAAATACCCCCTGGGCACGTTTGGCAGGATGCTCTTCTCAGAGGTGAGGGAAGTGGGTTCAGATAGCCCAGGGTGCACGACTGGCTGTGAGCCACAGTCCATTGATCTCATGTGAATTATGTAGGAGAGAGGCAGCTCCATAGCCAACCCCTGTGCAAACCACAGTGACACAATCTTGCGTGTGTTCATAGTATGTTTTATCTATTTATCTAAAAAACCTTGCTCACAGCAGTGGAAATGGATATCACTCTCACTCCCAACTTTAGCAAGGAGCCAGTGAAGGCTTCAGTGCACTTATGGACTTAATTGCAATTTCCACAGGTGAAAAAAATGTCGTCCTTGGCATCAATGGCTTCCTACTGAAAAAGAATTATTGCAGCTAACATGAGCATCCAACTTGCAGCAATGGCCAAACAAATGAACATCTCCCCTGGGCTCACACTACCTGCCTCTGCATTTTTCACACTCAGGGCCTGATCTTTCTTCTATTAAGAAAGATGGAAACACTCCAAATGCTTTTGGTGGGAGCAAATGCCTGCCTCTATACACTCCAGACTCCTGGGGTGTATATATTGTAGAATGCATTCAAGCTACATGCCTGTATGTCTTTCTTATGCAGTTTCAGTTTTTATAAACTTCTGGAGTTTGCAGTTTTGTCAGCAATGACAATGATGAGTCTCATTCCAACTGGTATGTTCCCGGGGAAAGTTCTTATTCCAAAGAAATGTTCTTTCCCAATGGAATCTGTTCTGCTGAAAAAATTTGCCCTAGTTCTGTCCTTTGGGCTAATTGAAAGGCTCATCTTGCTTTCAGATGCCCTGCACACTCAGGAAGTACTGGATCAAGACCTCTGATACTGGAGTGATCACATGCTTCTTCAGTCCATCTTCTGCAAGAATTAAAATGCACCATTGTGGGTCCTCATTCCAGATGGAGAGAGAGGAATGACAAACTGTGCCTGCTCATTTGTTCTTGCTCATCCTGCACAGACAGTAGAAGTTGAGGCTTCCAGATCCTTTTCTGTTTGTTTTTTGGGACAAAAGTTAGCAACTTTTGGAAGGTCTTCTAAAACACAGTACTCAAGCGTTGTAGTATAAAAACCAAGCACCTGGATGTAGCCTTCAAAGTTTAATAAGAAAATCAAATGGCTTCTTCTAGATTTGCATGTATATTCTTGATTTTGTCTGCTTCTGCTCATGCTATGCACTCCTCCACGCATTTCACATCTTTGGATACTAATATAGAGCATATGTTCCCCATTTAGTTCTTCCTTGATTCTTGTTGGCATCATGTCTGTGGCAAAGTAGAAGGAAAGCAGCTGTTTTGAGAGAAAATGCTTGTTTGCAAAACAAACTTTTCTTTAGATTTGTATGTGAAAGCAGTCAAAACCCTTATACTCTTTTTGGAGATAAACATGTCTGCAGGAAGAATGTCCTTCATGACCGTTTAAGTTTTGAAGCAAGGGTAATGTTTTCGTGGAGCTTATATAATAAAAATGAAGTAGAAGAGCATGTTTTAAAGTGTGTTTACAGTCTTAAAACTACCTGTGTATTTCATGTGTATAGAACCAATTGGTACCTGCAATGATGCTGGAATCTTAAAAATGAAAGAAAATCATGGTTTCAAATAAATTACCTTGTCCATAACTGAAAAGCGTTAGTGAGCTTACACTTCCATTTCAGTCACTGGTTTGCAAAATTCTGATTGGCATCTGTGAGTCCACAGGGAATAAGCCTGCCTGGGGAGCTTCAAAGTGTGAGGACCAGGTACCTAGGGAGAAAGCAATGTGTACTAAGTAACCACTTGTAAATCTCACCCAGTAGAAAGACATTTTGGAGACACACATATGCCAAAATTGAGTGAAGTAGATGCTAAAAGACCACACATCTGAGAACTAACAAAATGGAAAAAAAGACCCGCAACCACCATCACCAAGTACGAAATCAAACAGAAAGAATTCAGAGTAGCTTTGCTGATCTTTTTTCTCAATGACTACAAGAGTACATCATTGAACTGATGATTAGATTACTGATGATTAGAAGGTTTTTCCACATCCTTTAATGGAAGCTGATATTGACCAGAGCTGGGATTTTTTAGAAGGAAGTCCTGTCCCAGGAGTTACAGGTGTTCTTTTGTTTCCCAAAATTTCACCAAAAATTACAACACTCTTTTGCATCGTTGTCAGAGGAGACCTATGCTGGTAGAAATACAAAGGAAGCAACAAACACAAGGGCACGTTCCTTCCTGTGACTGGAAAACACTCTGGAACTGCCATGGCTTTAGCTCCTGCAGAAAGCCAATGGGACTGATATCAGAGCTCTTTGTAGAAGACACAGGCAAGGGGGAGATCTATGAATTAGTATCACTTCAACCTCCCCTGTGCTTTCGTCTTTACCAATATTTCCTGATGCCAAGCCAAGGGGGTGGTGGTGGTGAAGGGGTGGGAAGTGGGGTCTTTTCAGGGGAGTGAAGGGGACAGCAAGTTCTTAATTCAGTTAACGATTGCAGGAAGTGGTTTGTCAGTTTGGAGGGAGTCCCTGCTCGAAGCCAGTGCCCTTCTCAGAAATTAACTTGCAGTTCTCTAAAGATAGATTGCGTAAAACACCAGGGGGCCCTCGGGAACCTGCAGCCACAATTCCCCAGAGAAGGAGCTCCAGGGAAGCGGTGAAATGCCCCCCTTCCTGCAGCTGCACTGTGGACTAAACCAACACTCACTGGAGCGGGTCTCTTATGCAAGTTCTCAGGTTTCATATCCGCAGTGACCAAGTTTTGTTAAAAATATGACAGCTGCTGCTGTCATTTTCTTTCCACGTAATTTTAACCGTTGCTTCAAACTGCACATGCATTTTCTGCCTTTCAGCAATGGCAAAGGAGGTTTGCATTGAACAAAGAACTTTCCAGGAGTTGCCAGCCTTGGCACTGAAAAAAAAGGTCCCCTCGACACACCTCATGGATAGCATAAAAGACCTCAAAAACTGCAGCTTGTAAGGGATATCTAGGGTGATGTTCAGAGTGATCTATTCAAGCCATGTGACAAAGTAGGATTTGGGTGGGTGTAATTACAACACAACAGGAAATTTATGGACTCCAAGGAATAACTTCCAGGTTGCCTTGAGCAATAGTGAGGATCTGATCAAAGCAACTATAGAGCATCAGGATGCCTCATCTACATTCCCAGGAACCATATAATAATTCCTTTCACCAGAGCATCTAACATGCCCTGGGAGAACATTCTATTCACCCTTAAAGAGTCACTTCTGATAATCCATCTGAATGACGACATTTTGCACTGGTGCAAATCTAGACTATCTGCACTGATGTCAACAGATTGATTCAGAATTTAGAATCCTTGCATCTGGAGAACAGAACCTTCACATTACTTTCAACACAAAGCTTCCTCAGTTAATTTATACTCCCTTTGATAACCAGAACTGGCACAACAGTAAAAAGGAGTGCTCCATAGAACCCAGTCTCCCACCCATGGCAGAAGTAACTACTTCATGAGAAGACATCTTAGAGCAAGTCCATCCTGGTCCATAATTGCAGGCCACACATCATACAACACAACACTGTTATTGGGAGCATTATGGTCCAGTTTCCATCCCAATTCTCACCTCAGCAAGGTCCTACATCCAGAGAACAGGAAGCTAGGTGTCCCTCAGTAGTATCCTTTTTGTTTGGTTTTTAAATCTTTGGGATTTCTGTTTTTACCAATAATGCATTAAATGCCAAACAGTAGAGAGAGATGGGCCTATTTTCAGGTGTTTTAGACAGAAAGCCACAAAGCATGGCAGTAGCCCTTTCTCACAGACTTCAAACCAGAGCTTGTTTGCTCTTACCTCCCATGGCAGCAGCCTTGTGAGCATCCCCCTTTTCTTTACACATGCTAAAGATAGTAGATAAGCAGGGCAGTAACCTACATGCTCCATACAGCAAAGAAATAGAGAATGTGCAGAAAAAGATGTCAAATAGGTGTTCAACAGAAACTAATTCACTTTGGAGTGGATGTTCCAGAGCAAATGATGATAACTAAGTCAGGGTTCAACAGCTTTACTAAAACAGCTTTTTTTCATGGGAAACAGATACCATCATGCCCTCTCCTGGTCTGTGGCACCTCTATAGCTCATCTGCAAAGGTTGTTCATTTCATATCCCTCTTCCTGAAACTTTTACCCTTAGCTTTAAGTGCTTTCCTCATTTGAAGGGGCTTTTCTCCGCCTCTGCTTGTTTCCTTGTCAACCAGTCGCACTGGCAAAGAAACCTTTCAGGGATCTGCAGAAGACAACTGCTGTGGTGAAAAAAGCTGGAAGAGGGGATTAACATTTCAGTTGCTTCCCAGCACCACATACCTCTTGTGTCAGTACTGGTCTCCCCAGCTGCATCTAGCACAGGAGCTTGTTCTAACCTGGGGATAGAAGGTGGTTGGAAATGGTGCTGGCATACACAGGAGCCCAGGCACACAGGCAGTTTGTTTGTGGTAGCAGCAATCACACTGGCACTGCGATCCCTTCCTCAAATGTTGCTCAAAGACTCTACACACGTGAGTAAATGCTCCACAGACTCACTGGACAGCACATGATGCAGCTGGCAGATGTGGCCTTGAATCATTTGTTACCAAAGCCTCCCCATGTACCTCCTGCATACTTTTAATTGAAAACATTAGCTTTCAGGAGAACTCATAAGATGGTCATGTGCTGTCCCACAGGGAACAGGAGTCTGCTGTGCTCCCCAGTGAATGAAACAGGCTCACGAATGAGTAGGCTCTGTCTTTCCAGCTTCCAGTTTCTCAGTCATGGCTCATTCTTGTGTTCCTCGTTTACGCTGAATTCCCACACTGGGCCCTCTTGTGTAATTTAGACCGAGATTTTCTCCCTTTTCTCTTCCCTCCCTCCCTTCCCTCCTCCCCCCTCATCCTCTGTACAACAGAGCTGGCCACACAGCAACAGAGGAAATGAACAACATCTGGTGAGATTGATTCCTCATTCTTGTAAGCAGTGTAAGCTAACAGCTGTGTCAGGCATTTCATCCAGTTCTGGAGTAGAAAAGAAATCAATCACACATTCCCCTTCACCACACCTCCTCATTCTGGCATCCACACTGGTCCTGCAAGATAATTGCCTGGTTCACTTTCCTGAAAATATACTGGAATCCCACCTTTTGTACAGAGCACATTCCTCAATGCAAATGTAATCATTCTTTTAAAATACAGGAGACTATAAAGGAAAAAAAAATGAAGCACTTAAGCACATGCCTACCTTAAATAAAGGAGCATTTTTGATTTCATAAAACAACGCGTGAGCTTACATGTGGGTTTTAAAAACCAGTGTCATCTCATTCTGTTCCTTAAGATGCCTAAACACTATTGTATCCTATGGCTCTAGGCACTTAGGAAAGCTGCTTTTAGGTGCAGACATGAGTTGTACTGTTATGCCCAATGATGCCATAGTGGCATCTTATCATATTGAACTAAAACCTTTCTGCTGATCATTCTGGAAATCAGAGCATGGGGACAGAAGAGATCCAAAGCAGTAGCAGCCACCAGCAGTAGACGTAGCAAGAAAAGGGCAATTTTCTTGTAACTTATGGGCCTCTGAGCCAGCTTTAGAGTTAAGGTTTAATCTCTTCTTTTGAGTGTTTTATCTGACACTACCAAGAAGCCACCAACCATTTCCAATTGCCTGGACAGTTTCTGTGATGTGGACATTGGACCACTAAGAATTCATCAAAGATCCCCCAACAAGCCTTCAGTAATAATTACTGCCCAACAAGCTCATTTGTGACCACAAAAAGCACAACATAGCTCAGGAAAAAGGATTCAAAGGTAGTGTTCAAGAGAATCTGGAACAGTCGAGCACTTGGCAGCTTGCCCTGTTTGTCTCACAGCTGCACATGCAGCTCACAGATAAGGCAGCTGCAAGGAGCCACAAGGAGGGAGCTTCTTCATCTGTCCCTTGGGGTGCTGCTCACAGCCATGCTGGTTTTGACTGCTTTTCACTGGGATTCTGTCAAAAAGTATGGCCACAGAAGTCTAGAAAAAAACAGGTCATTTATCATCAGCCTGGACAGGTTTTTGGTCTATAATCATAGCCAAAACTTGGACCCCTCTGGCAGATTGTGCTGGCCACAAGCTGGGCTTTTCTGCAGAGATTTATCAGCCTGTTTTCTTGCTATCAGACTGCTTTCCGAGGAGTTCTTCTGTTTAGTGATACCCACCTCCAGGTCTCCAGAGATATTTCCTGAAGACCTTAGAGAATTACTCATGACCATGAATAAAGCATGATGCTGACAATGATAGCAATGTACGATATTGCAAGTGGCACACTATCCTGCACAGTTTTGCTAACACTGGAAATGGCTAACAAGAATTTAAAAATACTTCTGAATTTTTTTAACCTCAAGTACCTTCACAGGTGTCTCACGCCCTTAGGGAATTTCCCAGTACTGCTGCACTGACAATCATCCTGCAAATCTGGGCAGTATTGAGCACAAAATCCCTATGAATAAAAGGCAGGACAAGATGTATCATCCTTATTGTCAGCTATATGCACTTGTAAAAAGTCCTCTTCCCAAACCAGTGGGATTGACTATAAAGTGGAATGAAGAGTTTGGAAGCAGAGGGAGAAAACAACCTAAGAGAAAGTGGGAAGCAGCCAAAAAAAGCCATATGCAATCAAGGGAGGCAAGCTATAGTGCTAGTGGCTTGCTTGGGGTTGAAGATTTTCCAATAAGCAATGCAACAGAGCAGATTTATGATTTCACCATAAAGTTGCATGATACCATTTAATGAATTAAACATTCGCATACAGGTTCAGAGAAAATATTACTGACTGGGAGAGCATAAAAGCGTTGGGACATTCTTCATGTTTATTACTCATGAAAAGCTAAAGAAAGAAAGCAATCACAATAGCAATGAAACATACTTTTCCACCCACATAGCATCTGATCAAATATTCACAGATGGAATTTATATGGGGGTTATGGCAGGGGTATTTTTTTAAGCTGCAGTTATAAGTTAGGTTGCCTTAAAATCCAAATATACATATATATCTAAGGTATTTATAGGAGTCTTATTACCATAATAATTGAGCACTTCATTCCTTTTAATGTATTTATCCTTGCACCATCCTTAGAAGGGAGAACAGGCTACCCCAGTGCTGAGATGGGAACTAAGGCATAAGGGAGGCTATGGACAATAAAATCCCTTAGCTGCCTTCACTTTGGATATTATGATGCCTAGAAATTAGGCATTTGGCCACATCAGAGTGCTTTGAAAACCAGCTCTGGACAGCTTCCTAACCTGTCAATAGAAAAGACTGCATGCCCCCTTGGATAGAACTAGGAGAATAATCTAAAATAAAATTAAATTCCCTGGAACATTCACATTTGGGAACACTGACAAATTAAGAGAGTCCTTCCATCCTGCAGAATTCAAGTAAAATGCAGTTAGTAAATATACAGATCTAAAACCAGGTGATTTTTTTAAACTACATGGTCTTTGCAGATCACAAAGCTCTTTGGGTTCTAAATTCTATGTAAGCAGCCTCTGAAAAGCTGTCTACCAGGAGCAGCAAATGGAAGTCCCATCAAATGGAAGGGGAAAAGTTCTGAGATAACAGTTTTGCTCTGTTGGCTTCAGTCCCACACATCACACAGTGCTCTCATCCCACCAGCACTCAGCTGTTCAGGGAATAGCTTCCCTCAGTTACTACCCAAGTGTTTTCCACTCTGATGCCCAATGTGAACAGGTCCCTGATGAAATACATTTATAGAAGTAGCAAGATTGATATTTCTGAGGTTATTGAGCAGGAACAAATAACTCCCCTTTCAAAGATTCCAAAATTCTGTTCTTTGTTTGGACACATGTCACCGGCATGGAAACATTTCTTGTAAGCATTATGACAGGGGGGCAGGGAAGCCTTGAATACTGTGGGCTGGTTTTCAGAAGTATAACTCATCAAATAAATGATGAATATATTGTCTGAGACCCAGGATTTTTCCAACTCTTCTTGCATCTCCTGCTCTAAAGATGAGCTCAGAAATGCTCAGTCTCCAACATTTAAGAAAACGTTCTTGTTTCAGCTGGGGTAGAGTATTTTTTTTTTCCCAATAAATGGAACGGGGCTATGCCTTGGAGGTATTCTGGACAGAGTGTTGATAGCACTGGGATATTTTGCTACTGCTGAGTAGTATTTATACAGACAAGGGTTTTTTTGCTCCTCACCCCACCCCACCAGCAAGGAGGCTGGGGGTGCACAAGCAGGTGGAACGGGGTCTCAATCAGGACAGCTGACCCCAACTGACCCAAGGGACATTCCACACCAGATTGCATCGTGTTCAGCATTTAAAGCTGGGGAAGAAGAAGGGGGTAACATTTGGAGTGATTTTATTTTTTTCCCCTAGTCACCCGTACGACTGATGGAGCCCTGCTTCCCTGGATGTGCTGAACCCCTGCCTGCCCATGGGAAGTAGTGAATCAATCCCTTGTTTTACTTTGCTGGCATGCACAGCTTTTGTTTTGCCTTCAAATTGAGAATTGTCTCCCTTTTTCTACTCTGATTATCTTACCCATCCCACCAAGGAAGTGTGAGTGAGTGGCTCTGTGAGGCTGAGTTGCTGGTTGGGATGAGACTGTGACAGAAGGATATATGTGTTACCTGAATCGACTTTGACAAAAAATTAAAGTGTATTTCCTTAAATGGCTGAGCTGTATCTAGTTCCCAGTTACCAAATAGAAAGGAAATAATACAGCAAAATCCTCAGAGCACACAGGCATCTGGCTTGAGTGCTGCATTCAATCCCCCCAAAACACACACAGGCACCTTCTCTGATCACTGATGGCCATGGAGCACAGAGCAGGAAGCACATCACTACTACAGCCATCAGCTGTGGCTGAACTCAGCAATAGCTGACAGTGACCACCTCATCCTTCAGCTTGTGACTCCTGCAGGACACTGAGACAGACACTGCCTGGCCTTCTCCAGCATCATGAGCCCAGCCTGGACCTAGGGCTGCTTGCTCGTGGCAACCAGCAGGTTAAATAGGGACCTCCCTCAACTAGTTGTTCTGTTTCCTAGAGACTGTGGCACTGCAGAGGTTACGGTCAAACTGTGTGTGTTGCTGAACCCAAACCATCTCCAATCTGGGTGATTTTAACAGTGCAGATGCAAACAGCCGTAGTCCAAAAGTTACTTCACATGGAACTCAGCTTCCAGGAAAAGGAAAGCAGCAACCTTTGGGAGAAGAAAGGAAGGAAGTACTGGGGAAGGCAGTTAACCCTGCCTCTATGTTTTACCCTCCTGTTCTTATGAATCAACATCCTTAGGAAAAAATTCATTTGGAACTTTGGACTATCCTACTAAAAACATCCCACGTGTTATTTTTTTCA
The DNA here is from genome assembly GCF_029207755.1 of Chamaea fasciata. NCBI lineage: Eukaryota > Metazoa > Chordata > Aves > Passeriformes > Sylviidae > Chamaea > Chamaea fasciata. Next base: position 9,776,973 of record NW_027094086.1, on the reverse strand, counting down.
GCACTGTGTCTCAGTACATTATTGGTGTCATCTTAGTGGTTATTTTAATTTTTAAAAATGTTTCATTTGAAATGAGTAAAGAAGAAAAACCTCAGGCTTTTTTTTTTGGGAAGGGTTTCATTGTTTCTAGACTGAAGTTGCAATATATAAAAATCACTTCAGCTGGGTTTTGTCATTACTAGAAATAAAATAATGACTTAATGATTTACTATCTCATGGCATTAAGCACAAAAGCAGCACTATATAAAAACCAATACGGCACATATTAAATGGATTAAATTTGAACTAGATTTCTAATAGGAACTGTATGATGTGGTTACTTGAAATAGCTGAGGATTAGACTCAATGACCCAGGAGGTCTCTTCCAGAGTTACACTCCTAAAAAGCAATTGTTAATAGGAAATCATCATCAAAGGGGGGCATTTTTTGTGCGTCCTACAGAGATCTCCTTTTGTCAAAAGCTATTCAACATCTTTAGCCAGTGTGGTGAAGTTTTCAGAGGACACAAACACTTGGAGAACGCTAAACAATAAGGGGAATGGGCCAGTCATCCTCAAAGCTTAGATGACACCGTTATTCCAAAAGTTGCACTGAAGTAAAACTCACAATTTCTACATCTAGAGATCCACCCTAAGAGCATATTCAGAAGCAGGTACTCAAATTCCTGTATACTATCCTGTAAAACAGAAGGTACAATGCTTTGATATACAAAGAACATGTTGAGCCAAATGGAATGTTGTTATTACCTCAGCACCCAGTGCTGGTGAGTCCCTTACCCAAATAACATTCACAGTCCAAGGAAGAAGCTGAATTACTGGAAAGGGATCAGAAAAAGCCTACAGCAATTATTCTATGTCTGGAAATTCTGCCTTAAAACAAAAGACTTAAGAATCTCAGCCTCTAATTTCTCTTTGAAAAAACTCTGAGAAGCAATGGAATCACAGTCTGTATTTGGGACTGGAAAATATTTCTGACAATAAAAAGTTGTTCAGTTTAGCAGACAAACGGCATGCAAAGTCTGACCAGCTAGAGTCTGAAATCACACAGGTAAGATAAAATATACATTTTTAAATATGCTGATAATGACATCATAAGTTGTATCACTGAAATAACTTACCAAGGAAACAGTAGATTTGCAAATCTCATGACATCTGAAAGGAAGTTTGTCTTTCATAGTGCCATGACCTGGCTGAAAGAAGTATTCATGGGGATGATCAGGGCCCTTGCTGAGAAGAAAGAAACATGGGAGATCAAAGCCTCTTTACTGGTTTTAAAATCTGTGGAGAAAGATAATCTGCCCACTTCTATGAACCATCCTATACAGCTCTTGGTCATCGTGTAGAATGTCTCAGGAATCTCTCCATCCAAAAACCCTTTTAGTTTGACTTCAGTGAGTCACCTATTAGGCCTTTATTCTTTCTAAACCTTTATATTCTTTGAGTTCTGTTTTCATGTCTTCTTTTAATCCAATGATTCCTTCTTGCCTTCCTATAAAGTTGTCATTTCCTTCAGATGCTCAGACTGATGAAAGAGCCATACTGAAATAAAAACTAAATGAGGTGAAAATATATCCCATAAAAACCCCCATTAAGGACTTTACGGAGAGATTTCCTACTCCTCTGGCTCAGATAGTCATATTTTATTCCTTCTAGGAAACAGAAAACCCTTAATCCCAGAAGAATGCAGCCAGAATCAAAGAGCAAGAAGAGGCATTAAGTTGCAAGAAGAGGAGGGGGGAAAGAAAGAAGAATTTTATAGTCAGCTCTTCAACACAATGTGAATGAATGGGCTATCACCAGAACTACAGCATGGAACACAGGCACCGAGCAGAGAAAAATATGATAAACTGGAAATCTACACAAAGTCCATGGTCAGATAGCACTGGGTTAACATCATGCAATAGGCTGTTGAGTGCTTAATGAGGCAGACACTGTTAGGAAAAATGACTATTAGAGGGAAAGAACAGAGAAAGCAGAAAGGCGTGAAATGCTTGTGTATGGTTGTGATTAATTAAGAAATTGAGGGAAACGGTAAATTTGATAGCTTCTCATCCCTTACACAAGAAACTGATTCTTCTTCAGAGCAAAATATATTCTGTCCCCAGTCAGTCCTCAGGTTATTGCTTCCCCTGCCTGGTTTGTTCCTTTGTTTGTTTGTTCTCTGTGTGTGCCTGAGTAGGTGTTAATTGTTTTGTATTGCCATTTGGTCAGTGATCACACAAGATCAGACTCAGAGCAATATAACATCTCAGGTTATGGAAAGCAGTATTTTGTGAAAGGTGGCTGGTATAATTGTCACATCCTTTTTTTAGTCTGCTCAAGTAGTTACACAGTTTTGTGCATTGTTTAATTTTCAGTTTTGATCAGGATATCCTATGTGGTTTTTTTTATTATTATTATTGTTATATATTCATTCACATGATATAAATAAACCTTTCACTTACACACTTCCGATTGTCTCAATTTAGTAACAAAAGTTAAACTTGCATCTGCATTTTAGTGAATCAACAGGGCATTAAAGGATAGATACTGATTTTCTGGACATTTCTATATGTTTCTGGAACAAACTCTGCCAGAACTTCTAGCACTTTCTGCTCAAGCCATGTTATGGACTGAGAAATTCAGCCAGGACTTGGGTTTATATAATTTCAATTACTTTACCCTGAAAATGAATTCTCACTATTTTTGCAGTTTTTCTTGTCTTAGTTGTTGTCAAATTGCTTCTAAGAGATGAACACACGGAATTCATTGAGCATACAACAAAACCCACATTCAATTAGATATTGACGATCTCGAGGGATAGCAGCAATAAAATGTGGCCAAGAGGAAAAACAGTTCATGAGTTCTGGTGACCCATGCATTGCGGACAGAGGGGAATGCTACATAATCAAAATAACAATGAGGCCAGCATAGGGAACCACATTGTCTTCTCCACACCCCATCACCACAGCACTGTTCCTGGAATCAGCCCTGCTGCTTGTGAGAAAGCCTCTTTGAAAATCAAACCCCCAGTTTTTCAAATCACTTTTCACCATGTGGGTCAAAGATTCATCTGAACTGAGCCTGGCTAGTTCTTGGCCATAAGTACGATATGTTTTCTCACATCCACCACAGCAGTCAGAGGTCAGCAAAGGGAGATGTCATCTGTTGAGCAGTTCTTTAGGAAAACATGCATTTTGCCCATGATATGGACTAGTCCCAAGCAAATCACCATATCATAACTTCTAGTGTTGCCTTTCTGTTGTCCATCTTTGGCTGTTTATTTAGTCTGAGTTGTTTGTCTGGATTCTATCCAGTCGAAGAAGAAAGATTCATCTTGGCATAACTCATTTGCCCCAGCAGAGGTGTCCTAGGTTGATGCCAAGGACCAAATGTGCAGATGGACATGATAGGTGGACTGAATCCCATCCATACTTCTGACTTCAGAAGACACATTTCAATGGATGTTACAGTGAGCTTATTGAAATCCACTTAATTGACTTAACTTGTCTCTGAGCAACAGCAAGCATGAGATAAGACCATGGAGAGGGATGCTTATTCTTTGTGAAACCTGTATCCTTCCCAGCCTTCAGTGGTTATTGAAGGGGTCTAAAGCTGCTAGGATCCTGAATGGGACACTGCACTTGAATGGCTGCAATAAGGTGGCCTAAATCTCTGTTTTCCTGATGTTCTCTGCAGTTATTTTCTTGCAGCACCTGGACCTGCCATCTGTACAAATTCTACAGAACACATCCAAGTGACAACCCCAGCCCTTTGCCTGCTTTTGTAGAGATACATTCTCCCACCAAAAGCTGAAATAACCCAGGCAACTATCAGAAGTGTCACTCAAACTCACACCTTAAAGCTCCAAGTGTATTTTCTTCTTTATTCTCCTCCTTCTACTCACATTCAATCCCTTCCTCTCCTCTGACCTTTTCTAAGTCTATACATCATGAAGTTTCCATGCCACACACATTCCCACTCTCGCCTTTACAGTGCCTATAGAAGTTTATGTTAAAGATTTCAGCCCTGTTGTACTGTGGTCTGAGCTTTAAGAGAGTAATAAGTCTTAATCTGTATAAATACTTCCTTTCCTAGAATTCACTCCCACTTTCTGCATTTGTTTGCATAGAATCTTCTTTGGGAAAATATAAATCATTACCCATTTGACCATACTGGCTTAGTAGCATGGTTGATAAAACCTACTAATTTCCTTTCTTCCTTTAAATGATACACCATGTCGTGGACCAAAGCAAGTTGCACCAAGAGGAAAGGTCTCTTTTTGAAACAGCTGAGAACAACCTGCACAGTACATCTGCCATTATTCATGACATGCTTTATCAGCTCAGGAGCAGGATGACTTCATCCTCAGTGTGTTTTGGGGCACTATTTTTGGTCTGGTTTGAGGATGAAAGCATGGTCTAAATACAACCAATGATAAGTTCCACCCAAAAGTGTCTTTTCTCTAAAGTTTGTGACTAGACCTGGTCTTTGGGAGTTTTGCATATGTCTGTCATGGCTCCATGACTCAAATGGAGCTGTCATCTACCAGAAAAGATTATTTCATTTCCATATTGTTTAGTACTGGTTGTACAGCATGAGGATATACTGTTCACTGACATTCTGATTTCACATATCTCTCCATTGTGCAGCCCTCATGGATCCAAGTCATAAAACTGAAGAATTCAAGGATATTTCCCTGAGGGATGTGTGAGAGTGAAATCCATTTCCCTGCTTCAGACACATCTTTGGAATCAGCAATGCCTTCCCATCCTGTTCCCCAGAGGCAAACTATGGTCTCTCCAACATCCCACTACACAAACCTGGGACATTGCCAAGGCTATCTGCAGCCAAAGGAGGGGAATGCAGTTTCCTACCACAAGAAACAGAGCTGCCACGGCAGATGTTTAATGTGTACTCTTCTCTGAAGATCTGTGCTAAATAGGGAAGCAGTACCCAGTTCATATGGAAGAACTGATGTGAACCTTCATCCACAAGTCAAACTACAACTGGTCATGGAGTTTGCATGGGGAAATGTGGGCCAGGAGCAAATACCCTGGCACTGGACACAGCTTTGTGTTACTCCAGTGCAAACATTGCTCGCTACTTACACCATACTGCATAAGCCACTTCAAGGAGTGCCTTAAAACTAATGCTACAACATTACAGAACAAGAATGACATGGGGGATATAACTGAACCATGCACTGGAGCTGCTTCTCTCCACAGCCAGAGATACCAGACACCACCAGTGGTTTGCTCACATGTGCAAGTTACCAGTAACACCTTCTGCAGCAAAGTTAGGACCCAAATTCCTGGGATGTGCTCCACAATTGAGCTTCTCCCTCTTTAAAAGCAAGCATTTGGAAATGCAGCATTGATCACACTGTTTGCTGCACATAACCCTGTATTTAAATTCACTCACTGAGATGCATGACTGCTTCCTTTGGGCATACTCTATGTGAGTTCATGTGACACCTGTAACTTATAAAGGAACATTTTCTAAGCTGCTATGGCATTCTTCTTCTTGATGTGTTCAAACAACCTCTGTTTGTTTATTCATAAAATATCTCAGTTTGGAGCTCCAAACTTCTGGTCATGGAATACAATTACTCACGAAAAAGCACATCAAGAAATCTAGAAGAGCCAAGATTTATTAGTAGTTTAGAAAATCAGTTAGAAATGGAACCTTTTCCTTTTCAGGTGTCCAAATAATATGCTTTCACATTTTCTACATATCCAGTCTCATGTCATGAGACAATATTTTGGAGAACATCAGCTAACACATTAGGTTACATATAGGTTTAACTGAGATCAACAGTGTTGGCCTCTGTACAGACTTTGGACATTAAAAACAAGGAACAAATGTCCTAAAGCATCCCAGCTAAATCCATTGAAGGTTCATTTATCAGATAATTTATACCCATTGAAGTATGAATACAAAAAGAAAAGTAAGTGTACATTTTCTGAAGCATACAAAAATCTACATATTAAGACCAGCTGTCAATAAAGGGTTTTTTAGACATCCTTGCAATTTGGGCTTTTGTAAATCACTCTTCCTTGTAGAGCAGATATTTAATCCATATTACAGTGCCTGCTCATGTTGAGGAACCAGCATTTCTTCAAGTATCTCATTATTTTTGTGTTAGTTTTGCATCATGCATCAAGTTTTAGAGATTGATCATTCATTATCACACCCTCCATGACTACCATTATATGCATAGAGAGTAGACCTAAAACTGTTCTGAAGCATAGAAATTGTCCTTCTGCATAAAAATTGTTCTTCTGCCATCATGCCCCATCCTCTTCCCACCAGCACAGGATTCAAACCACAATGCAAATAATTAATATGCTTGCCTCTCTTTGAGTTGACTGATAAAATGAAATCAGACAAATGAATTTTTCGTCCCCACTGATCTTTGAGTACACTGTGTTATGACAGGGTGTGAGATGACATGTCAGATAATGTATAGTGTCACACTCTCCAGCTATTTGATGCCATTTAATGTAATGCATCCTGGCATGCCATGATGGGATGACACAAAATGAGAAAGAAGCCAAACTGGAAATACCAATTACTCACTCTTAACCCTGAGGCAATAGGGGGAAAATATGCCTGTGTCTGGGTGACCCTTGCCCTGCTTATTGCCTAGGCTTTATCATTCAAGGGGTTTGTTTCGGGTACTCCTCAGTCCAAGGTCATTACCAACCATTCCAGTGGTCAAAGTGTCTGTAACCCTCCACTTCATTGGAAATCCAGGAGAAGCTGCAGAGAAATCAACTGAAAAAATTGTAAATCACTGCTCCCAGAGTGTCAAGTTGAACTGATATTTTGTGTCTAATGAGCTGCAAAGCCACAGGGTATAAGGAATAAAGAAAAGGCAGGAGGGAGCAGGGAGAAAGGAGAGTGTGCTGGCAGGCAGACTGAGTTCAAGCATCCAAGGACTGCACAGACAGACAGGGTCGAGGCTTGTGAGCTGTCTAGCAGAGTGGAAACAAGCAGGATAGAGGAATAGCACACCCTGTTCTACTGCAGGCCAGTCCTGGGGAAGGTTACTCTCCCAGCCAACCCTGGGAAGCTCACTGTCACCTTTCCCTCCATCTGAAGTCAACCCTCTGACCTACCAACAACTTGCTCAGCTATTTGCTGCCTAAACTGGTGTCCTCAAAAGATCTAAATCAAAACATTACTTCCTCTTTGACCTCTCAAGCTGTGAATGAGGGCAGACCTTCACACCTGCGAATGTTGGAAGAGTGGAGGGAAACCAAACCACCCAGCAGAGAGGCAGGGATGACCCCATAGGATCCCATGTCTCTCTGCTGCACCAGAACAGCACCTGTGGCCGGCATGGATTAAAGTGCCAAAATAATCCTGGATAGTGGCACAAACTGGGTGATACAGTGTGATGGTTTCATGACAGTTGAATTTAATACCACAGACAAGGCCGAAGTCAAAAAGGTTTCAGCAGTTTCCTTCTCACTGCGCAGCTTCACATCTTCTTTCACCCTCACTACATAGCTCTCAAAGCAACAATTTCCACACACTTGCCTAGACTCCAAGTTTCAAATGCATCATACCAGGGATGAGTTCAAATCAAGGAGACAGCTTCCACTTGATCCAAATCTACTCTACATTGTTTCATAAGTCTGTATGAGGGTGTCCTCTCCAAATACTCCTCTGCCAGTCTCAGTGGACAGTCATTTCTCATCACAGCAGTCTTTTTGGCCCCATAACTTGCTCCTGTAACCCTCCCAAAAGCTGTGCATCCCCACTGCGTGTTTCTTCAAATATCAGTGTGAATACCTACATATGGTTGCATATGCCTCGCCATCATTTGCTCATCATTTTCCCCAAATCCATCATGATGGGTTGGCTGAAGACACTTGTTTCTTCAGATTTTTAAATGGGATTAAAGGAAGGCAAACATTTTTACATGATACAAAACACTTCTCATACAAATCCTGCCCTCAACCTGTTCTTTGTGGAAACCTCTACAATAAAATTTGTATGTTTGAGTTTATTTGTAATACCCTTTTTAAAAGCCAAAAAACCCATACATCACAAAGCAAACAATTAAATAAATCCCCAGCACAATTCAAACCAAAATTACGCCTCCATGAAAAATGTCATAAATATACACGCATTCTAAATATCTGCCAGAGGCTGCGTTGGTCTATTCCCACTCAGGCTGGTAACCCTCTAGAAAAAAAGTGATAGTATATTGTCATTAATTTCTTCCCTGATTGAAAAAACATTATCCTAGCTATTGAAAAACATTTCAGCAATATTGTGAGAAAGATAGGGAAATGCTCCAGAGTACAATGAACACATCTTCTTATATCAATTAACAGTTAGCAACTACGAATATGAAATGATGGATCATAGCTACACTGGACTTACATAAGGAAAAATAACATATTTTTCACAAAATTGGGAGGTTTCTCCTGTCAAAGCTGAAGGAAGTCTAAATTGATCAAAAGAAAAAATAGTTTTTGTTGGGCTGTATAGTGTTGTTTATCTAATTTATTTGAAGCTCTATTTAAACATAAGTTCCCCATTTGTAAGAGAAAAAGCCCAGCCAGTCTCCAACAGAGTGGCAAAACTGAACAAATTGCAAAATCATACAATGCAATTGCCAGAAAAAAGTGCTAAAAGGATGCAATGAAATGCCAACTGATGGAATACTGAAAAAAAGAAAAAAAAAAAATCCAGACATCTGAAACTGTTGCACCAAATCAATGTGGCAACTGCAGAGTTTAAGTGAAGTCTCTGTGTGAGGTCCTGAACAAATGATTGTGAGCAGGAATTCAGACATGAAACCCTCTGATTTCAGACAGAGACACAGAATAAGCCACATGAGTGACAGGGGTCAAAGCTACAGGGTTTTTCAGACATGATGATGGCAGAGGTGGGTATTTTGAAACACAATGTATTCAACACCTGTTCAGTCCTTAAGACAGTCCTACACAGAACCAAAGTACGTTTAGGACCTCAGTGGAGGCTAATAGAGAAATCAGGAAACAGATCAGGCAGCCTTGAGGTGATCAGCAGGATTCACCTAAAACCAAGTGTAGAGAGTTGAGCTGGTCCTTCTGGCCTCCAGTGAGCTGCATCCCTGCACCAAGTGACAAATAACATTATTTAACACTGTCTCACTTCTGACTCCTCATCCTATAGCCTATCTGTGGAAAACACCAGCATAGCCCAGCAATCAGTACTTTTCTGCTAAAGTATGGGTGCATCAGTAAAAATGCATCTATACTGACATATACACACATAAACAACTCTCTATAAATAGAATATATTGGTGAAACAAGTCTCATCTACTTTCCCAATGCATGTTTATGAGTATTTCTAGTTCATTTTTTCCTTTTGATTCCAGACCTGCCTGTGCTGCAATCCTCCTACAGTTAAAATAACACACTGGTGTTCAAGACTTAGTTTTCTCACTTTATAAAAAATACAGTCAAACCTTAAAGAACAGGCACTACAAGAACATAAAGTCAAAAAGATTCCACAGGAGCCTCTCAATTGCTTTAATTCCTTATTTTATTGCAGAAAAACTTTACATGTTTGAGTCATTCCAGTCTCAACAAATTGATAAGTGCAGGTAAGCAAAATGCTTAAACCATTTGGGTAGTGACCAAAATCTTAGTCCTGTCAATGACTACATTTCTGTTGTAAGAGAACTGTTGCTGCTCTGTGAATCTAAAACTCTGCCATCCAAAGGTCAAGCAGAAAAGCAAAGAAAAGGCATTGGCTGGTTAGTTGATAAATCTATGAGCAATATAATGTCCTTGAAATTACTCTTATGAGCATATTTTCCCCTGGAAAACCCTTTCCTCTAATGTTCAGCACTTGATCAGTTGACACAGAAAAGACTCATCAATATCCAGCCCCAAAAACTACAGTGGGCTCTGCAGGAGCACTTCCTGCAGGAGTTACACTGAACTTTGCTCACAGGGCAACCATGTGCATTTAGTGGGAAGGAGACACCAAACAAAGATGATATGGTCTCAGTGTCTGTGGTCAGAACAGCTCTTACCAGAACAGAACGCCTGTGTTTGTGCCAGGCTGCTGGGGTGCTTCAGCAGAAGGGAACACACAAGTTAGAGTAGGAGACCCACAGTCTTATCCAAGGATTTTCTAGTCCGTAGTTCTGCGTCACTATCCCAGTATGTGCTTTCAAGCATTCTGTTGGTAGACACATTCCAGAAAGCCTAGGATTTCTTTTCAATCAACTAATAGTCCTTTTGGTTTAAATCAGGAACACCCATAGAAGATATTATGTCACCCATACACCAGATATTACAGCAGAAAGGGTCTAAGAGACTTGATCAGGAAAATCTTATCCCAAAGTTTTCCTTCTAATTTGGTTCCTTAAATAAATAAGGTTTAGGATACTGATACCTCATGTCAGACAATCCTTCACCTAGAGCTTGAAGATGTAAATCCACAACAACCAAAGGTGGCAAAGGAATAGCAACCTCAGAGAGGCTGCATTCTGGATACTGGTAACTGATGGGACAAAGGCTTGTTACTGACAGCAAGGTCAATGTGCAGAAAATTCTTTTAGATACCAAGAATCCATGGAAACTGTACCTCTCGTGCTTGCCAATAGACAAACACACAAGAAACAAGATTTCTGAAGTTCTACTTCCCTCCCTCCATCACATGGTAGACTACACTTAAAAAGACCAAGAGTCAAACTCCTAGTGTAAACCCAAAGCAGGACATCTCCCTTTACAAATAAATTTTATAAATAGAGGAAAAGCAAGATCAAGATTATAAGGCCCTTATTCACAATGACAAGCAGCTGTCAAGACATGACTTTATGTGACACTTCAGCTCATTCACAGCTGACTGAAGGAAAACATGCATCCTCTGGAAAAAGGTATTACTTGATATTGATATATGTATCAGGTGCTAACCCATAAACTATGCCATCACCTTCAAGAGGTTTATATGGGTATACATTTACAGTAGTTCTAAATGAAGTTTTGAGCATTGTAGCTATCAGATTAAATAATTCTACCTGAAGTCTTATCATTTACCATCAGAAGCATTTTTATTTCAGAACAGTAAACAACCAATCCTTATCTAGCTAATTATCACTGAAAGAACAAATGATACAATGCAAGTTAAGAAGCACTAGACATAAAATACTATTATTCAAGGCAAGATTTCTGTAGGTAATCCCACCTGAATAATTAGCAGCTGCATCTTTGTCCCTCGGGGCTTTAACAGACAAGAGTATACAGGGGTACATGTACCACTCTCTAATGCTGTTTTGCAAAATTGATGGCTTGGTCAAGAAATACAAGTGATGGAAATTGAGGGACTCTGGAAAAAGTGAGGGAACCAAGCCAAAAAGAATATTCAATACTCTGTTAAAATTGCCTAATTAGAGTCTCCTAAGACGATGATTTCCTTATACTCACAGAGGGTTTGGGGAGCTCATCTCAATATTCCTTATGTAGACATACCTGAATAAAGTTTTTGTGGTTGGACTGTTGCTTTCACTTTCACTGAAATCTAGGGAACCAGTCTGAGAAATGATGTTTTAATATTCCAAGAAGAAATGCAAGAAGTAGGCAGTTCTCTTGCTTTCATCCCCTGCAAAGCAACTCACAAATTATAACACAGAGGACTGAACCCTGAAATTCTGGAGACCTGTAGTTAGCCTTGGCAGGCACTTTCCAACCTTCCTATACAGAGATCTGGGCAGCATTTTGAGAAGTCAAAAAAAGTAATCTGCTTTTCAGCTGACATAAAATGTAATCAGAGTATGCCAGGAAAAGAAGCTGAAAGAAACCATGATTCAGTGAAGCAAAATCCAAACAGATCAGCCATGCAGTTTTCCTCGCTTTCACTAGAGCACCTGCAGAAAAAAGACTTGTGAGAGAGAATGACTGGAAGTTTTCCTATACAATGGACCTCCTGATGCAGTTAGGAAAAAAATAATTAGATAGGAGTAGAGGAATCCTCTGAAGCACACAGAGTTCAGATGAGAAAGAAATTCAACAACAAAAAATCTTTGTTTTAAAACAACTCTTCCGGCATGAGCTAAGCATTAGCGTGGAATTTTGTTCTGTTTATTATTTGTACATCAGTAAGACAGAGATCTCCAAGAACAAGGTTGTTTGTGTTAGAATCATCACACTGTCTTTATAAATAGACATGACAAATATGGGAAGAAAGTAAGCAGCATAATTTTCTGCATGAGGAACTAAAAAGAAATTAAAAAACATGCCCGAGGATGTTGCAGAAATCACTATCAAGGCACTCATGATCCCAGTTCCTTGGTCACAGTTAGTAGCAAATGACTACTGATACAGAAATCACCTGACCTAGCACATTAACCACATGTTAACCCTCCCTGACTACAGCACCCTCTTATTCAGTCCTCAAGTGTTTGTAGAAAATGAAAAATAAAGTACATTTCAGCGCACTTTAAAAGTCAGATTTTTTCTTTAATTATGAACATTAAAAATGAAAAAAAATTAAGAAAAGCTGACACTTAGTTCTATCAAAACCCACTTAAGCATGATCTCAGATGCCTTCTTAATTCCTGACACTAAGGTCCCTGACTCCCTGTTGGCTGTGGGCTCTTTAGGTGCTCACCAATTATTCCAGCTTACTCCAAACAGTTCCGTCCCTTACCTAAAGTCTGACGGATCTGTCTGCCTTTATCAGATCACTGGTACCCTGTCTGGACTGCCTGGTCTGAAGAAAACAAGCAGAATCACACCCTTGATATACACTTTTCAAAAGACAATAAGAGATCACAATGAGGACAGCCAAGCATTGGAACAGAGAAGTTATGGTCTCTCCATCCTTGGAGGATTTGAAAGTCCAATGGGATGAAGCTCCAATCTCACAGCTGACCCTCCTTTGAGTAGGAGGCTGGGCAAAAAAATGTCTGCAGTCTTTTCCAGCCTGGGTTTATCCCATGACCTCATGATCTTACTTTGCCAAACATTCTCAGCAGAATTGGAAGTGGATTCTTAACTTAAAGATGTCCCAAATTCTGCAATATGATTCAGTTATGTCTTCCTGGAAGAAACAGTAATACTAGCACCCTTTTTTTCCACATGGATTTGATACTAAACAAAAACTTCATTTGCGTCATTGATACAGCATTGGTGTTTCCAACAGCAGACAGAAAGGCTCAGGTGATTTCCCTGAATTATCTAGGAAATCTGATAGCAGTGTGATAGATGACTTATTGAAACTTGATCTCCTGGCCCATTCTGGATCCTGTGCTCCCTTCTCTCCCTGCCTGACTAACAACTCTCACACCCAGTAGGGCCTCTGAAGCACCTCGAAGCTCAGCCTGTGCACGTAGCCAAACACGCTGGTCTCACATGAAATGTGTTGAATCTGCTGAACAGAAAAACTACAAAACACACGGGCAGTAGGGGCTGAATCTTTTCAATGAGCAGTAAGGGCTGGGCAAGGCAATAGGATACAGACCTGTAACAGAAGTGAGTGTCAGTGTCTTACCTTACATAATGTCACTTGAGGCAGACAGACTTTGTCCTCTATCTGTGTTTTTCAAAAATACCTATTATAAAGGCTCCCACATTTTAACTAGGCATTTTCATTAATACTCAACACATATCAGAAGCATTTCAAAGTTTCTAATCTACAAAATCATTTTTCTTGCTTCTTACTGGAAATTTACACATCATATTGTTCCAGATGCAGGATATAATTTCACTCTGAAAACTTTGATTCTGTTGCAACCATCTTCCCAAAATTATATGCCCATGTTGAAGGACACATTAGACTGATGCAGTGTTTGCTGGACGATGTGCTATGAACTGTGACACAAAAGTTTGTGGGATACACTCTGGCTGCGTTCATTACTTATGCTGTTGGCTGGTGACTTCCAAACTGACTCAAATCCATCCACACAGCTTTGATTTCAGTTTGCTGAAACGTGCAACTGTCAGCACAGTTTTAGTCTGATGCTGCTGTAGAACCATTCTACAGAATATTAGAAGAGAGAACATGGACTACCACTGGGACAATCTTGAGGTTTTGCCACTTCACAGAAGCCAGAAGCTCTACCAGGTACCAATATCACTAAGGACTTGGTGCACACAGTTGAGAAACAGTGGTTTCATTAGTTATCACTAATCAGCTGAATTCTGCAGACTGTCCAGAGGATTGCTTATCTCCAGATATGTGGAAATATAATGCAACTTTAATGCTCTTTATCAAAGTTTGAGATAAAGGACTTGACCTCATTGTCAGGTCAAGAGCATGTGGTCTGAGGGTTGGGTAGAGCTACATCAGCCCAGGCCCTACACTTCAGTGGGTTTAACTGCCACATCTCTGTTGCATGTTTGAGCCCTGTGTATGCTTGATTTAAGCTGTTTGACCCCACTGCCTGAGATCCCTGTATGCTGCAGGGATCTAGATCTCCACAGCTTCCATCATAACTGCAAAACCACAAATACCAGCTCTGAGTTTATGAGAACAGTAAAGGAACATGCAAAGACAAAGATATTTGAAGAAAAGCCCATGACATTCCAATAAAATCATATTGCGCAACTGTTTAAGGCTAATGATGGTGTACAGTCAAGGATCTGCAAAAACATAACAGCAATTAGAGGCACCACACTTAATGTTCCCCTGAGCATCAGAAAACACATCAGATGCGCAGCAACAGTTATGTAATAGGAAGCAATAATTTCTGGCAATTTCCACTTCAGCATATTATATAATGAACACATTGATGCGGAGCAGACCAATGACCAAGCCACAGGAGGATGGAACACCAGCGAGAAGACTTTTTAACTCTTGAAATAAAAAAAATTAAAAAGTGGATGAAAAGAAGAAAAGGTGTCAGCTCCAATACCATATTTTTTTCAACTAGAAGTCTTCCAGGAACCCTACAAACATTGTGCAACATGATTCCACAGAGCCCCAAGAAGGATACTGAATGGGTACAAGAGCCTCTATTTCATGTCAGGGTAAAGTAAGGGGAGGATGAGAAGTTGTAAGGTAATAGAATGAGACTGCAGGAATTTGGATTCCTGTGTCAGTCCCAACAGAAATACACAAGGTGAAATTAGGAAAGCTACTTTAGGTCAAAATTCAAAAGTATCTTAAAAAATTCATTTACCCAGACAAAACTTTAAATACTGTGTAGCTGGAGATTATTGGTTTTATGGGAAGTTTGTATAAAATTTCTCAGGAATCTTTGTAGAGACAAAACCAACTGGAACCTCTTGAACCTGGCACTCATGATGAACTCTGAAGACTATACATGTGCTTCATGTTATATGTATGCCAATGTGTAAGCTTGAGCTAAAATCTCTCTCTGAACACTAGAGTTGTTAATATTGTCTTCTCATGCATTCTCATGTTTAGGAGCTTTATGAAGCAAAGACAGTCAGCAACCTTCATTTCATTCTCTGACAGAGCCCCTTGGGAGAAACTTCTGGAATGGCAAAGGAATCCAAGGAGATTGGACATTGCTCAAGAAGGAGATTTTCAAGGACTAGAAGTAGGCTATCCCCCTGTGCCAAAAGATGAGCCAGTGGACTGGTCTGACTGAACAAAGAGTTTTGTCTGGGACTTAGGGAAGAAGGGCGTTAATGTCATTTGGAAGAAGGGGCAGGCAACTCAGGAGAACTACAAGGATGTAATGAAGTTATGCAAGGAGAAAATTGGAAGGGCCAAAGCACAATTAGAACTTAATCTGGTTATTGTCATACAAGACAATAAAAAAAATGTTTATAAATTATTTTTTAAATTAATGCTTTTAAACCTCCATCCTTTATTGGATGAGGGAGGAAACAGTGACAAAGGAGAAGGCTGAGGTACTTAACACCGTCTTTCCCTGAGTCTTTAAAAGGCCAGTTGTTCTCAGCCCCTTGAGCTGGAAGACAGGGACAGGCAGGAGAATGAAGCCCCCATAATCCAAGGCAAATGGTAAGTGAGCTGTTACAGCATTTGGGCACAGACAAGTCCATGGGGCCAGATGGGATCCACCCAAGAGTACTGAGGGAGCTGGTGGAAGAGCTGACCAAGCCACTCTCCATCATTTGTCAGCAGTCCTGGCTGAGCAGGGAGGTCCCAACTGACTGGAGGTCAGTAAATATAAACACCCATCTATAAGAATGGCTGGAAGGAGGATCTGGGGAGTTACAGTCCTGTCAGCCTGAGCTCAGAGCCCAGGAGGGCTACTGAGCAGATGGCCTTGGGTGTCATCGAACAGCACATGCAGGGTAATCAGGGGATCAGGCCCAGCCAGCAGGGGTTCATAAAAAGCAGGTCCAGCTTGATCAGTGTGTTTGCCTTCTATGACAAGGACACCAGCTTGGAGGATGAGAGAAAGGCTGAATGTGTCTACCTGGACTTAAGTAAAATTTTTATACCAATTTCCACAGTATTCTCCTGGAGAAACTGGCTTGCCATGGCTTGGACAGATGCACTGTTCACTGGGTAAAAAATCTGACTGGATGGTCAGGCCCAGAGAGTGATGGTGAGTGGAGTTAAATCCAGCTGGTGATCAGTCACCAGTGGTGTTCCCCAGGGCACAGTTTTGGGAATTATTCTATTTTTTATTATTATCAATGATCTGGATGAGGGGGTCAAGGGCGCTCTCAGTCAGTTTGCACTAAGTTGAGTGGAAGTGCTGATCTGCTGGAGGGTAGGAAGGATCTGCAGAGGGATCTGGATAGGTTACACTGATTGTAATAATTAACCTATAAAAATTACTAATAATATAGTTATAAGAGGCAATATTAAAAAGTAATATTTGAAAGGACAAACTCAGCTATGATTATGCTCCAGCTCAGGCCATCACAACTTTCTTAAGGTGAAAGAAGGCCCAATTCAAAGCAGGGTTAAGGTTCATCTATGTCCACTTAACTCCCAGGGGTAGGAACCCTTCCCAGGACATACCATTGAAAGCCACAATCTTTATAACCTCAGTCCTGCATAAAGTACAGTTTACTGTGACTGATAAACACATGAAAGGGTCATGGTACCTCTTCTAGGAAAATCAATTGAAACTTTGCATAAACATCAAGGAAACTACCTGTGGCCCAAGTAAAAAAAAACTACCATTATCCCTGTGGGGTTTTTTTTCCAGCAATGAAGTCTACAGTCAGGGCACGATGAACAAAAATATCAGCATATATATTCAGAAATGGCAGCACTGGGTTTTACAAGTGACAGACTGAATGCAATAGGTCTTTAATTCTGGCACGTAGTTTCTTTCCAGAGTCCTGAAGGTTATGTAGACTAGGAGACAATTGTTTTTATATTCAGTCTGCAGAATCATGACTCTGGGGAAATTTTTTTGTTTTACCTTAAAGTCTTTGGAACATTAAATTTTATAGACAAAAAATCACATCTGCTTCCAGACTTCTAAGACATTTACAGGTGATCTGACCTCTTTTCAGCCTCATTTAACTCGCTAAATAATTGCAAGCTAACAATTAGACCCCCCCCCAAAATGAGAAAAGCAGCCAGACTGAGAAAGTAGGATGCACTCTTAATAGGCACATCCATGCACCACTGAGAACTGCTTGTCTCGTTGCTGCTGTGTGATTTAACACAGTGGTCTGTGCTTGCCCCTGGGTCTGATAGTAACGTGACAAGGGATTTTAAAATGTATACATCTGGGAAACATAATAAAGCAAAAATACTGGGGAGAAACCAAGGGAGCAGCTGTATATTTATAGTAGGTTTTGTGTAAACAGTGCCAAAACACAGCTCTACAAAAGTTTGAAGTTGGGGAAAAAGTGATGTAAAGGTGCATTTGGATAAAAATTCATGGCTTAAAAGTGACAGAACCTGTGGATGCTTGGACTCACTGAAAATCAGGCAGTCATAGAATGATGTGGATTGGAAGTGACATTTAAAGGTAATTTAGTCCTACCTTTGTGCCATGGACAAGGACATCTTCCACTAGATTAGTTTGCTCAAAGCCCTGTTCAACCAAACCTTAAATAGTTCCAGGAAAACAAAACCTAAGTGTCTCAAATAGGAAATCTAAAATGGTGGAATAAAAAAATCCAATACCATTTTAATAGAAACACAGATAGTTTTTCTCTTGGAATCTGACATAGCCACAAAGATTTGCACAAAGAACTGACATCCAGGATTCTGTAAGTGTTCTCAATTTAGGCCAGAAAGGTTTCTATAGTCATGCTTCACTCCCATGTCATACATAGCTCAGGAGGTGTTAACAAAGGCAGCACTGTGCCTGTTCTTGATTTCTTCTGTTCTTCGTTTCTTCTGATCTACAAAATATTCATCACATTCTTGGAAGGAACAAAAATAGCATAAAGAAGTGACACCTGAGTGGTCAAGAAGAACTGTGTGAAAGGAAGTCTTGACAGTGCCTCCCCTCTCACTGTGACACATGGCCATATTGACCAAGGAAAGAATTTGCTCCAATTATTTTGGTTCTCCAAACTTTGTCCTCCTCCTGGGGAGAATTTTTCTTCAGTTCATTAAGCAGGCTTTGGTGGCAGTGCTTGAACAAAATACTTAATGTGCCAGAGTACTAAATTATCTTTCCACAGGCATAAATGTTGATTTACAATGTTCTTTACAGTAGCCTCACACTTTAGAAGTGGTCCAACGGGGAAAGACTAGAATGTGGTTTGTGGGAAATCCTGGGAAATTCTAGTTATACACATGTGCAACATTAATCCTAAATGTTTTGAGATCTCTCTAGAATATGAAGCAAGCTCAGCTATTAAGGGATCAAACATGCCTCTAATTTTTCCCTCAGGTAGCTAATGGTGAAAGTTGATTACCCAAAAATCTGGTTCAACAAAACCACACCAGTCCATCCCCCAGGAACACTGCAGTGGTTGAAGGAGGAGTTCATTTTCCACAATCAAGACACATCAAGGTCTCTGCTGAAAGCACAAGAAGTGCTGTTAACGTAGCTCCACAAGACTGCTGTACCCTAGGGTGAAAACAGGTGTGATCACTGAAACATGTGCAAATCCTACCATATGATTCCTCTTTCCAAGGGAAAATTTGGCCACTGCCCAGAAGGGGTTGCTGCAGGCTGGAAATGAGAGATTGCCATCTAATTCTAATCCTGTCTGAAACTTCTTCTGGAGTCACTTGTGAGATGGCATGAACATCTCTTCACTTATGGACCTCAGCATCAACCACATATCTCAAAATTTTCTTCAGCTCTCATCAGCACAAAGAAAGTTGATAGCAAAATTCTGGGCAGCCCACACCCAGCACTGAGGTTCAACAACTTTTAGCCTGGAGCATTAAGAGGATATAAAGAACTTTCTCTGTTTTGCATGGATAGGGAGATGTGGAACATTTAGTCCAAGGCATGATCTTGTGTACCATCTTGGACAGCAGCCAGGAGCTGTAGTCTGAAAAGGCAGTGGGAGTATCAAGCAGGTCCATGGATGTGGGCTAACAATGCTGCCTGAGGAATGTGTGGTCCTCCACTTTTCACAGTAACTGCATCACAAATCAAACCTTGTTCCTCTCTCCCTAGAGCGGTACAATTCAACTTTGACTGAAACCCACCATTTTTACTGATATTATTTCTAATTATTCTGAGGATTTGGAGCAGAGTTAATGTGTTTTATTTTCTATTTTTCATAGATAACTATCCAAATATCACTGAAGTCAAAAGGGGTTTTTAGCCCTTGATGCAGTCTGGACAGAGAACAGCAGAGAAAAGCTGTGTTTCAGGGGACACCCAGCAGATACTCACTGACAGTGATCAATGGGTCCCAAAGCAGAAGAGGCAAGACTGGGAACACTGATCTCATTTCTCATGCAGACAGCATCTCCAGTTCTCTGCATGTCCAGCTTGGTGGCAGAGAGATGAGTAAAGGTCACCCTGGTGACCCCAGTCTGGGTAATGTCCCCACATGGTGCACTGACACACAGACCTGTACAGTGAGCAGTCAGAGCAGAAAAGACTGGACACTTCTTCACAATCAAATTGCACTGTCAAAAACTTAAGACAGAAACATGTATTTTCAGTCTTAAATCACACTGCTCAGCCCAGACTGAAAAAAAGTTTGGGCTTAGAAGGCTTCTCAAAGTCTTCTTTCAGTAAAACAAGGAACTCTGTACCAATTTCCCCATTTAAAAAATCATAGCTGATACAGTAAAATTTATTGGATGAGATTACACAGAAGTATAACATCATTTATGAAGATTACTCTCAATAACTATGAAGTTACTTCAAGAATGAGATCCTTAATAAGGGTTGCTGAATTCATTCTGGAGAAATCAATAACAATATCAACTTCTCAGTCACATAGCATAACACCAGGACACTACAGACATTAAAAGTGCTCTCCTTGGCTGCTGGAGAAGGCTCCAATGATTCCCTCAGTGGAAGTATTTTGTGCTTTTTTGATCTGGTAGGCCAGTCGGAAAGAGAGCCTGGAGACTTTGCAGATTGTGTGCAGCCAGTCTGAGCACCAGAGAGAAAGGCTTTGTGCTCTAGACTTTGCATCCACACCCAGTACCTTACACCACAGACCAAACAACTCCCACAGAGCTCATCCTTGATAGACATTAATGAGGTCTCCTCTCAGTGATCTCTTCTCAGGGCTGAACAGGCCCAGCTCCCTCAGCCTCTCCTCATAAGAGATGCTCCTGTCCCTTAATCACCTTTGTTGCTCTCCACTGGACCCACTCCAGGAGCTCCATGTCCCTCTTGTGCTGAGGAGCCCAGAAATGGACACAACACTCCAGATACACCTCTCTAGGGCTGAGCAGAGGGGCAAGATCACCTCTCCCAACCTGCTGGCAATGTTCTTAACATGCCCCAGGAAAACACTGATCTTGGATGCAAAGACACTGCTAGCTCACGGACAGCTTGTTGTCCGCCAGGACCCCATGTCCTTCTCCACAGAGCAACTTTATAGCAGGTCAGCCTTCATCCTGTCCTGATGCCTGGAGTTGTTCCTCCCCAGGTGCAGGACCCTGCATTACCCTTTGTTGAATTTCAGTTGGTTCTTCTCTGCCCACTACATTCTTTCTCCTGCCTCCATATCATTTCCACCATCAGATACCACATCATCTGAATATCTTTCATACCTGTAAAACACTTCTTCAAAGGGAAAATTTGGCACATGCTTATGTGCCCTCTGGCCTGGCTTCTTTTTATTGTTACTAGCCACTGTCACTGAGAGCAGTGGCTGAGATCAGGTGCTGGGAGAAGCATTGGCCTTAGAGCCATGCAGATGCTTGACACAGACCAGCACATCTCCTTGGCTAAACACAGAAAGGAGTGTGTGACCATCTTATGCCATTGACCCTTTTTCTGATACTCCAGGCTTGGAGACAGTCCTTGCTGCATCACCTCACAACAGGCTCTGTGGTGTGTCACACTCCTGTTCGTAGACTCTCCTGTCCTAGGAGGTACATGCATGGTGGAGGGAGCTTTGGGATTTCACAGTGAGACAGTACTGACAGGGGGAGGAGCAATGGCAGATTTAGGGAACTTGGAAAGCCCAGACTTGTCCCTCAGAATGTATTAAATGGATCAAGAAAACCCTTTGAGTCAGCAGGACCTGAAGATGCACCTAATGACCATTTCTTCTGAGGAGCCTTGAAGTCCTGCCTGGCAGAAGCAGTGTCTGTGCCTCTCACAGGCTGCAGCAGAGCTGCATGCCAGGCAGCACCAGCCAGGACATTTCTGCTGGAAGAGGAACTCCTAGCACATTGCATCCAGGAAGTGCTAAGGATGAAGAGCAGCCTCCTATATGCAGTTACCTAAAACATCCTCTAAAATGTGACTGACCTGCACCAAGTCCATCTGCTGGCACATGAGGGACAACTTGCTACCTTTTACACCTTTCTAAACCACTGGTAAAGTCTCTCTGTGAACTGGACCACAGCATCCTCCTTGGAAGACCAGGCTGGAGCTGCTTGCCCTACATGTTCACTCTTCATTATGATTAACTCCTCCGTCAGAGAGGGACACAAGCATCCATCTCTGCTCGGCCAACTGGAATCACTGGCCAGCACAGCCTGTGCCATTCATCACCAGCATTTACGTGGGAGGGGATGACAGCAGGTGCCATTTGTGTCAGTGTCACTATGTGAGTCGACTGATTAATTAAAGCCACATGGCCCCCAGCCTGCTGGAAGGGCAAGAAGGAGCAGGAGGAATCATTTGTTAGCTCTCCCTTAGGTCTGGTTGTCTCCTTCAAAGGCCCTCTGAATAGGTGAACAAAAATCCCACGGCGCCTTTGGTCATGGAGGTGGGAAAGGTGAATGGCTCTTGGAGGTCACTGCTGGTGGAGGTCCAT
This sequence comes from Chamaea fasciata, assembly GCF_029207755.1. Lineage (NCBI taxonomy): Eukaryota > Metazoa > Chordata > Aves > Passeriformes > Sylviidae > Chamaea > Chamaea fasciata. The sequence goes on along the minus strand of NW_027094086.1, from coordinate 9,754,706 downwards.
AGTCCAGAAGTGGGCATGAGGGCTCCATGGACTCACTCCATCTCCTGCAGCCTTTTTTTTAAACAAACTGCTTTAAAATGTGACAAAATACCAGCAAACACTGAGATAATTAAACAATTGTTCCACATCCTGTAAACGAGGAATCTCTATTATTCATGGACCAGAGCTGATGGGTGCAATACCACTTCTTTTTGTTCTCACGCTACAATGCATCCATCCAGTTTCACCAGCCCTCACATGACCCTCAATTCAACTAATTCCAGTAAGTCAGGATAGATCCTGATGTGAGACCAACACCCACTCCTGTCACGCAAGTCCCCAGGCTGTTAGAGAAGGGCTCAGTGACAGACCCCAGAGCACTCCTTGCCCATTTTCAGCCAGGATGAGTTTTGTAACTGCATGAGTCCCAGTGACGTGATATGCCATTTAAGAGTTGCTCAAGGGAAATTCAGGTATGAGGCAGGTCTGACTCACAGGGGATGAGGCAACACATTGCACTGGAGCAGCCATTTGGGATTCCCATCCATTCCTGGTACAGAGATGCCAACCTACTTCCCACAGCACTGCTATCTCTCATTCACCCACAGTCAGACAGCTTTCCTCACTGCTCTGGGATGGAAAACTCCTCCTGACCCTGATCAGTGGCCAAAAGCCATACTTTGAGATTAGGAAGTAGAGGACACATTTCACTATGGAGAGACATCAGCCGGAACCCTGCTACTTTTCAAAATTTGCTCACATCTTGCTGGAGCAAAGGGCATTGGTTTCTCTATTATGTATTGCAATCAAAATAAAGAAAATTCATGAACTTTTAGCACCCTAGAGGTATTGCCTATTTCCCAGACTCAAAATAGCCAGTTGGCACGGCTTAAAGGTGGCTTTCACTCAGCCTGCCAAGTAATGCTATTTCAGTGAAAGCACTGCAGCTCTCACTTCCCAGCACATGTGCACACCCTCTGCCCTAGTCCTACATCAGCTAAAGCTAGAAGGAGACTAAAGAAAAAAAATTAAGGTGATTTTGCTGGAGACTGGATGTGGATCTTTCACTGGATTGTCCAAGCGGAAAATACAGGTTTCCATGTTATCAAATACACAGGTTGGCCCCTGATCAGTTTTCTAGAGCATTGCAAATGACAGTTCAGGGAAGAGTTTGTACAGTAGCAGACAAGCGGGTAAATTCCCTCTGCTTCCCAGCAGCAGTTCCAGGGATACCATGGTCAGCATCAGGCTAACATCTGTGTTCACTGAGGGGCATTTATCTGGATGAATTCCCTTGCATCTCTCAGCTCTCTGAGTTTAAATGAGAAAATGCCTGCCACATTGGTTACCCTGCAGAGAAGGTATAATATGGGGTTAATGCACCAAAGCTGGCCCATCAGTCAGGACAGACAGAAGAGTTAACCCCTAAGCCAGGAGAGGGAAGAGTGATGCTCCTGAAAGTCTTGTGCAGCCTCATGTGCCAGATGTTACACATGATCACCAGTCCCAACTCAGCTAGGAACCGTCTTTTGTAGGAGCAAATATCAGGGAGTTCACCATAGAACACCCTGTCCCACCTGTTGGTTCTTTGAAAAGACAAGGGAAAGGCAGCCACAGAAGCTGAGGAACTACAGGTGCAGGACAGCAGAGACTCCATAATTTGCACTCACAACCAAAACTTTACCATCTGTATATCCAGTTGGGCACTATAATTAAAACTGGGGGGGAAAATGTCATTTAGCAACTATCAAGGCAGAGCAGCACGACAGATGATTTTCTGTGCCTCTTCCACTGTCCCCTCCTGCCTCTTTGCACCTGGGGAGGAAGCAAGGCCCTCTGGCCACTGTGCACAGCACCAGCCTTCTACATGGGCCAAGAGATGGACTGACAAGGGCAAAGCACAAGTGAGATTTGGACAGTCCAGACAGGGCACACACCAATGCAGAGAGCTCTCTTCTCCTCCACCTTCTCTCAGTCACATTCCTCTTGTCTGCAGGACAGATCGTCCCTGATGTCTTCTCAGCCCCAACCTGGGGTGAGCACCCTTCCTCTTCCCATGGCCTTGCAAAGCTCGAGCCATCATGCACCCACCCACCATCTCCCTGGGAGCCCCTGAAAACAGCTCTGACTCTGCCTTCCCATCCTGCAGCCTTTGCTGCCCTCTACAGCCCCACGACTCCCCATGGGGATCGGCATGGTTTGCCCATCCCAGAGGAGCCCACCTGATCTGGGATGCTGGCCTCTCTCTGTTCTCCTGCAGAACCCCCCACTGGTGGCTGAATAATGCATGGCAGTAATTTCATTCAGGCAATTCACCCTTTTTTTCTGCAGGTTTAATCGTTTGGAGATAAATTGCCCTCATCCCTGGCTTCCCGGATGAGGAATCGTTAGGGGCCAGACCTGCAATTTATTATATTTTGGCAGAGAGAAGGTTTAAACACTCTGGGGTGGGGTGAGGAAGGAATGAGCTCTCACAAAGACCATGAATTAATGCTTCTAAATACTCACCTCTAATCTCATGTGTTCATAGGAAGAGTGATTGCTTTTATTTGGGGAACAAAAAGAAAGTGAGGCAGTAAGAAACTTGCATGAGACTCTGCACAGTCAAGACCAGGCATTCCCTATCACACTCCAAGTTACTTCAGGCTGCCAGTGGGTACATTCCCACATCATCCTCCCTTCTCTTGGTACCCAGAAGCATCTTTTCAGAGCACCACCCCAATATAAAAATAAAAAACACTCATTCCTGTAGAAAGGGCTTTCTCAGTAAGTTTCCATGCATTTTTGAGATTATTTGTATATGTCCTCTCTCCTTGGAAGTAGACAAGAAATCATCTAGTCATGACATCTGGGACTTGTCCTTGATTATTAGTGCGAAAGCATTCACTGTCTCCTGATCTGGCTTAATCAGAGTACAGGTAGTACTTGGTCTTTATGTCACTGCCTACGTGCATGCCCTCCCTCTCTTCCAAGGAATACTTTATAAAGACATTGCCAACATCCAATGGGAAGAGCACAAATCCAGGTGTGGGTTTTTTTTCAACACAACAGGAGAGAATTATGAGCAGTTTACAATAGCAATACCCTGCAGCTTGCATCCATCCAACTGAAAAAATGAATAATTGCTCAGTAGATATTTCAGGAATGCTATTTCTGGGACTCAGGATTTTCTGAGTAGCTTCACAATGACCACACAGGTTCTTCAAGGTGTCATTTAAAGAACAGGTGATTAGTCAGGTGTCAGATCATATGAATTACCTCTAACTTTCATTTGTTACAGTGAAATGAAGACTTCAGGGTGAGTGAAGAAGAGGAGGATTCATTCGCTCATTTGGCCCTATGCATATTGGCATTTAACACTTGATTACTCTATATAGCAGATGTTGAGATAAAAGAAAGTTTTAAAGATATCAGAATACCTTTTTATTGCACACAATGAAAACCTTCTGCATAAATCCACTAGATTTCTCAGATCACCAATTAGCATTTGCTCAAATAATAATTTCTCTTTACTGGAGGAAAAAAACGGGCATTTTGTCTCTCTCTTTCATTCTTATTCTCTATCAGCTTAACTATAAAGTGACAGAATTAAGACTTCAAGTCTTAGATTATCAACAATGGTTAGTATTTATGGAAACATAAATACCTTTAATTCAGTAGTAAGCCTCTGTGATAAATCCTTTGCTGATGTAAATTTTCATCACTTCATTAATTCCATGTTAAAAAAGGATTGGCTGATTTTCACTAAGAAGAATGACTGGCCATAGCTGCTGGAAAGCTGGTAAGTCAATTGTCAGAAATTTGTTATGCCTGATAATAAGAGTGGAGAAGTTAGGAAGGCAAAGAAGGCCCTTCTGCACCTCTAGTGACTCTCTGGTCTGCTCTGTAATTTAATTAATTTACAATAACAGAGAATCTAGGGGTTTTTTTGCCTCTGTGAATTAGAAAAAAAAAATATTTCAAGTATCAGATCTGAGATTTAAAGAAATAAACCCCCAGTATTTAAAGTGTGTGTAGGGGGAAATCTATCAGTCAGGCAAGGAAAATGTTCTTGTAACATTATGTAACTCTACTTATATTTTCCAACTCGTGTAGTGGCAAATCAAAGCATATGGTGCTTTGGCTCTGTAGAAACATTCTCTCCCAAATATAAGAGCAAAGGTTTCTATTGGGAAAGCTATTTAAGACATAGCCACACACCCTGCAGCATTTTGGAGTTATTCTGCACAGAAGCCTCACAGCTGCAGGTAACAGGGCCAAATATCTCAGACATACAGTTTGACTTGGGTTTTAACAGGCCTTTGAACTTGTCCCATGTCTTGCTGAGGATATCAAGTCAGACCTTCAGTTTGCATGCCATTGTATGCATAAAACACAATAAAGGCAGGGAAATTCCATTATTATTTCCGTTACAAGGAAAGACTGGCGGAAAAAATAGAAAATAAAATCAACAAACTGGAAGAATTTACACATACTAAATTTTTGATTTTCACTAAGAAAAAGGCTTTGTCATTCCAAACCACAAAGTTTTTCTGTAGAGGTTGTTCCACCTGCTCAGTGGGAATTTCTGTGATTTACAGGAACAGACTGATGCTTTCAAGGAGCCATGCATTGCCAGGAAAAGGAAGGGACTGATCAGTGTCCCCTGGAAAATAATAACTTCTACAGAATATTCTTCAACATGATAAATGCCTTTGCATGTGCAATGCAGATGCATTTTCCACTGCTAGCATTCTGTAAGGCAATGCAAGTCAACAGCTGCTGCTCTCACACACAGTCCTCCCTAAAAAACACACACCTACAACAAAACCAAGGGGCAGGAGTGTTGTTTTCATCACAGACCAGTTAAGAGTATGCTATTTCTTCCCCACAGCTCATACAGATGTTGACGGCAAATGTTTAGCTCTTGCTGGGAAGCTCTTGATTGCAGCTGGAAAAGTTTAAAAACCAGCCCCTGCCAGTCTCAGCTCCATGAGATGCTATACACCCCACACTCTCCCAGTCTTCATTCAGAGATTTCCAGCCCCACAGCTCTTGGTTCAGAGCTCCAGCAGCTCAAGTGATCCCCTCCAAACATCTTTGCACTGAGCCCTCATTTCTGGGTTTGCACAAACTCGTGCCCACGTACAAGTGGAGGAATGCCAGGGTGGGCAGCATCGCCCTCGCACGCGCTCAGCCACCAGAAGGGAATGACACAAGTCTGCGTCACTGGAGGAGAAAATAAGTCGTGGCTTGGACCACAACAAACACTGCACTCTGGCATCCCATTGGAGATCCTGTGACTCTGGATGTCCCCACAAGGCAAGAACATTCTTGTTGCATGTGTCTGCCCCTCACTGTAGCAGGGGCCTTGTTCAAAGCCTTGACATCAGGGACACAAGTGCAAAATCAAAGCCAGAGCTGGCTGCACTCCAAGGATTCATCCTGCTGCTGTCTCAGCTGTGCCAGTTGGAGTTAGTTATCAAGGAAGAGCTGCAGAAATGTTACTGAAAGTGCTGAAGGGATTGGGGACGTCATGTATGGCGTAAACAGGAACTCCAGAACTGTGGCAGGACCAGCCTGACCTTTGCAGTGTGGGAGGAGACATGATGTGGATTACTTCAGCACTGCCTCAGTCTCCCTCAGCCCAGATGTAGTAAGGCACCCCCACCCCTGAGTGGGCCTTTCTGTATAAGGAAAGACTTTCAGTTTACCTTTAGACATTTTAGGAAGTTCAACTAGAAAGTTCTGCACCCTTCTCATTGTAGTTGGCTCAGTGCCAAGAGAGAAGCCCCTGTTGGACCTTGTCACTGTTCTTCAAATCCTGTACCTCTCCCTATTGGCAGTAAGCCAAATTGTCCCTCCTAAAACATTAAGTATTTAGGAAGGAGCCCAGAGGAAGTAAAGGGCTTTTTGGAGTGTTTCTAGCAGGATGTCAGAGGTTTCTCAGACACCTGTGCGCAGCTTTTCTTTTGTTTTCTGTAACGTTTGTTATTTTTCATTTATTAAACCTTTTACTTTACAAAACACCTCTGAAGAGCAGTCTCGCTAAAATTATTTTAAGCCAGTCTGCTGGACCCTCAGAGACTGATACATTTACAGGGGGCTCATAACACTCTGGCCACATGTTAAATTGTATCACCCAGAGGCAATGCTCAGGGACGGCTAAAGCAGATAGCCCAAGGGTTAAAACAGAGGCCTATCTAAAATATCAGATGGAATTGCTGTCTTCTGGCAAAATGGACAGGTTTCTTTCCATCCATATTCTGTCTGATCCAGACCAACTCTTCATACCTCAGCCTGGTTCCATGGGCAAGCCCAGCGCCCAGGTTTGGGGCTCTCCTCAACATACACAGCTGCAACAGCTAACATGAAATCACACTAGGGAAGAGGAGAGTCTGCCAACTACAGGCTCAGTCCCAAAGCAATATTTTCATCTCAGGCCCCATTTTCAGGAGCTGCCTGCCGCAGGCAGCTTCTTCATGGGCTACAGCAATGGGAGAACTCTCTGTCTGGTCTAGAGCTACTGCAAATTCAGTCAGAGTCTTTATTAAAGCGACAATTGATATAAGCAGAACAATGCATTCTACATCCTCCCTTACAACATATTCCTGTGTCTTTGTTGGAGATGCTTCCAGCACAGATAAGCAGTTTCTGAATTTCCTCACGTCCCACTCACTGCAGCATTAACACACTCCAAGTTTCAACCTGCCCAGAGGGGCAGACAAGACACATTTCTCAGACAGCTTTTGCAGCCTGCTTTTGTTTCCTGAAATGAGTACTCTGCAGATCCTGAAGGGTTTGTGTGCCCACAGCATCACCAGGAATCACAAGATGACACAAGATGGGAACAAGCTGACCTTCTGGATGCTTTAAGCTCTAGCCAGCACCAGAGAGAAAACATGTAAGTCAAAAGTATTATCTTCTTGGGAGACTTCAGATAAAAAAGAGTAAAATGCACCATTTAAGTCTGACAGTTGTTACCAAACCCACACATCTCTCCTTACCTCCTTGCCACTGATTTATGAATCAGATGCCTCATCCTCTGGACAGGAAAACACATGTTTCACATTGACACAGGTTTCTTTCCCACACATCTCTGCTGTGTAAGGTGACCATTTGAACTCATTAATTCACCATACAAAGCAAGCATGTTCGCTTAGCTGGTATCCTACAGAGCTCAGGTTAAGGGCAGGAGAGTGAAAAGGGCTCCCAGTTTGGGGAAAACACAGGAGGAGGGAAGGGAGCACGTGAAAAGGCTGCACTTTAAACCCATCACAACTTGCCTTCTCTTCTCCCACAGCATATGGTATGCACACAATTTGAATGCAAAAAACTCCTCATTACTTCACAAGCTGAGCGTATCTGGAGCTGGTGGGTCCCCAAGTCAATTTGAGCTTGAGGAGGAAACACTGCTGCTTTTTCTCAGCAAAGATACCTGGAGAGATTCATGTTCTCATACAATATTTCACTGTGTGTCTCAATCTCTCAGCTGAAATAGTGATGAGACTCAGATCAACCAGGTAAGAGAGGCTGAAATAAAGCAGATTTCTCTTGGCCTCACCCTCCACCCGACCGCATCTGAAGGCATGTGTTCTCCCCATTGTCAGCCCAGTGTTGGGAGGTCCCATATTTGACACCAGCAGCTTGAGAGAAACAAGCTCTTCTTTGCTCTTCGCTTTAACTGTCACACAATTTGGCATGAAAGAGGTGAGAACTTGTCACTAAGGTGCAGAGCAATAACAGCCTTTAGGTAAAGTGCAGATCCTGGCACCCCTACTGCTCCATACCTATGTGTCCAAGCCCCATCTGTGCTCCATCACTGTGATACCTGGACCCACAAAAAAGCACTCATACAAAAGGCTAAAGAACACTCACAACTCATGAATAATGTTCTCCATTCCCTCTGTCAGAGATATCAGTAATAATCTGGCAAATTTGCACCAAATTCTTATTTGCCCTTGAAAATCATTAATGTTAGAGGCTGGGAATAACTCTGTAGCAAGAAAAAAAAAAAAAAAAAAACTGAGGGGAGGAAGAAAAAAAAACAAAAAAAACCCCATAGACAAATGATTTTAAGGAAATAAATATGTAGTTAAAAGTAATTCCATGGTCAGGAAAAAGTTTCTCCAGGAAATTTACTGGAGGTGATATGTAAATGATAAACCAGAGAAACAGGTGAAAAAAATTATAAGAAATTACCCACACCCATATATATATATACATACTCACTTCTTTGTTAAAACCCTTAATGTAAAAATTATGCCCTCATCTCCCACTGAACTTTGGGGTTCTTTATCATATCACAAAACAACATCTGTCACCCAAATTGGAATGGAGATTAATTACTTGCTCTAAGATGCTCAGTACTCCTGACTCCCACAGTCAGCCCTGTGCAACTGCCTGAAAAGCCCATAATTAGTAGCCATAAACCATGGATGGAAAAAAAATCTATGCCAAATATTACTAGAGTGCAGTGACATTATTTCCAAGGGATTTTGAGATGCATCCAGAGCAATGGAGACCTGGCTAATTTCTTTTATTTTGCTTTTGGCAGAAGGAAATGGAGAAAAGGGGTTAGACTGAAACTGCCAAGCAGCACAAGAAAATGATAAATCTGCCATTCAGAAGTTGGACACAGCAGGTCACTCAGTAAAGGGCATGTGGGGAAAAAATTTGGGTCCCCTCTTCACCACTTCACAATGCCAGAAAATTCAGCTGATGTAAATTATTGTTCCGCCTTTGACTTCAATGGCATTGTGCCAGTTTGTAGCAGCTGAGGATGTGACACAACAGTTTTCACTCCCAGCAAACACTGACAAAGTTATGCAAAAACATAAGAATATAAGAATTTGAGGTCTAATATCCTACTGGGATAATGCCACTGATGGCCCTGGTATTTACATGAGACTATAAAATAGGGTTTTTAATCTTTTCTTGTCCTGACCTTGGGTTTAAGGTATTACAAGGGTGGATGATAAACAGGCAAATAAAATCTTACAGGCAACAAGCGAAGGATCATCACAGCCACACTGCTTCTGAGCTTGAGTATTATGTCAGGCAATGGAAAGTTTAAAGAGAAAGAAGTCAGCTGCAGCAAAACTGCCGGCTGTGAGAGCAGCGTGCGTCCTTGTGTCCATATGGCTGCAGCATGCCAGGAGGGGAAATGCCTGGAGCCGCTGACACCAGCCCACTAGAGGCCAATTCTCCTGGCACAGCACTGAATCAACAGGAAAGAAACATGTCCTGCACAGTTCAGCACTCTTACCTTCACAAATGGAAAATCCTTGCCTGGGGACAGAGGACAATCCTGAGGCACTTGTGTGGAAGAACTCCCTTAACACAATGCAGGCTGGAGGATTTACCATCCCCATCTGTCCTAGGTCCCACAGTTCTTGTTCCAAAGCTGGGGTGCTCTTGCAGTGATGCCCCAGGACATGCTCTTTCTTTGCTGAGGCAGACACTCAAACAAGATGTTGAACCAGCAAACTCAGCAGAACCTTGCCACTAAATCACTTCAAGATCTGAGTGACAATGGTCTTATGCCTAAGAGCCTGCAAGTGAACACACTCTTCCAAATACAATTTTGAATCTTTCCACTGAAAGCAAAGGCAATGGTAAGTATAGCAAATGCCCTGGAACAGTGACAGGTGAGGACAAAGGCACAGGCCAGACAACTCAATTTTCCTTCCCCCACTGTTCCACCAGTCTGACCTGCTTCCTGCAGTCTCACAGCACCAGGGAAATATTCCTGTGTAGCAATAAAGTTAACTGCATCAGGGAGAAGTTTAGTGCAATAGGCAAGACAACATTCAAAATTCCAAGGGAAGTAAAAGCTGGGAGCCCTGCCTTTACACTGTCAATGTAAAGGGCATTTCAGTTGTAAAGATTCTGCATTTTATTTCTGCTGCATCCTCATAAGGTTGCAAAGCAATCCTAAGAAAACAGTAAAACCCAATACACAAAATTCAGCATTGGTTGTGTTTTCACATGTTAGCAACATCAAAGGTCTTGCCTTGAACTGGAAGAGGGCGGTTAGCTTTGACTTTCTGTCTGTGCACTTCATTTGAAGCAAACATTGTGTATACACACACACATATATATATACATATATACATATATACATATACACACATACAGACTACTTATGCAGGAGGAAACCTCGAATAGTTTGTCTTACCAAACATCCCCAGTGGCTTTTATTACAGCACTGCAAGTTTTCTAATGTTTTATGTCCTCAGATCCTGAAGGGAACTATTAAAGGGCTGATGTGTGATTCAGCATCCATTTGTGGATGAGGAATGCTAACGGCCGGCACTGCAGCGGCAGGGGGGCGGCAGGTCCTGAGCCATCTCCAGACAATCAGGAGGCAGTTCTAAACACTGCTGCAGGGATGTTAATCCCATCTCAGCCTGCAGTAAAGGCTCCCTGTGCCATTTTGCACTGCGGCAAATGTTCTCCCTCCTTAGGGCAGCAATTTCTTCTCCTCTTGGTTACATCTTACGGAATTTAAAGCCAGTGCCAAGGTTCCTTCCTTCTCCAAAATCCCCCAGACACAGCCAAAATACTTGCCAGATGTCTAGGGGAGCCACTGAATTAACAGAGTGAATATGCAGAAAAAGATTTGCCGTTTTAAAAGAATATTTAATTTCCTTAGAACTTCTCTTTTCCCACTGCTGCCCCTTAATAAACAACTGTCAGCTATGTGATATCTCAGCTGGAAAGAAACCATAAAGATGATACAAAACTGCTAGGCACAGGAGTTTTCAGTGCAGAACTACAACACCAAGGGGCAGCAAGATGAAGGATCCAGTGGTCCAAGGGGGTAGCTCGATCCACGGGTTTTCATTTAGGAGTTACAAATTATTGCCTCCAATCCGGAGTTTGAATCCTCAGCCAGCAGATGGTTATTTAACTCATGGCAAGATCTTGGCAGGAAGTCTGACATTTTCAGAAGATAACTGCAGTTAATAGCACAGATCTACTTAATCACTTTAGTCAGGACACAATGACCCAGCGTTGTCTTTTGATCTGATTTATGAAATGATGGCATCAACTAGTATAAAGCAACTGGATGCTACAGTGTTGATGACATCTTCTGCAGTGCTCGAACACATGGTTTTGGGGAAAGGAAGAAGGAGAGCTAAAGAAGCTGCTGTGACAGGGGATCACATCTTCCTCAAGGACCCCAGCTTGGCATGCTAGGAGCTAAAGAAATAAAAATTGGGACACATTTTTTCCCACAAGGCAAAATTTAGGCTTGGAAACCTGCACAGTCCCCCTAAAAGAGAGTCTGAAGACAAAAAAAATAACTAAAAGGGGAGATACATTCAGTATTTCAAGATCCTCCTTCCTAATTCTCCTTAGCTACTGTCCCCTCTCTCCAGAGACACCACCACACCCACAGGGCTCAGCACATCAACACCACACTGACCATCAATAAACAGAGCTTGCTCCTTACTGCGACCCCTCCACAGTCACCTTCAGGCCAGCTCCTTCAGAGGAGTCACCTCATTCAGTTCCCCCACAGCCTCTGAGATCTTCCCCCATACGATGCACTAGTCCAATCCCCCAGTATCTGCTAAACCAGTGATCTGCAGTCTGTAAGGTGTGGACCAACCAGTATGGGCTGGAACTGGCTTGTGGAATGGGAAATGGGTCTGTGAAATGCTTCAAGAAAAACAAACAATTCAAAAAAGGACTTCTCGCTCATCAGCAGGACTTCAACAATGTTTATGGAGAACACTGGTGACTGGTCAATTGCCAGGCAAAGATCAGGATTAATATTTTGTTATCGTTGTTTGTCATTTAAGAAGTTTTTAATTACAGCTTTGCACTGGGTTACAGTTCTGGTGATTTCACTGGTGCAAAACAAACTGGCCTGCAGGTTTTTCTCAATAAAGCTCTATGGTCCAATCACTTAATACCACCAGTACACAGACATCAGGCTATCCAGTCCTTGCTGCTTCCAGTGTAGAAAAAAAGAAAATGGAAAGTGTCAGGATATATTGTCACCAGAGTTTTGTGACCTTGTCTTGCAGACACTTTACAACCCAAGGGTCCATGCCATGAGTTTATGACTGCACTTGTGCTGGCTCAAGTGCTGCCCTTCAGAAAATAGCAGCAAGAAACCCATCATCACAGAATCATCACAGAATCATCACAGAATCATCACAGAATCATCACAGAATCATCACAGAATCATCACAGAATCATCACAGAATGGTTTGGGTTGGAAGGGACCTTAAAGATCATACAGTTCCGACCTCCCTATCATGGACAGGGACACCTTCCACTAGACCAGGTTGCTCTAGGCCCCATCACACCTGTCCTTGAACATTTCCAGAGATGTGGCATCCCCAGCTTCTCTGGGTAACTTATTCCAGCACCTCACCACCCCCACAGTAAAGAATTCCTTCTGATTATCTAATTGAAACCCATTCTTTATCAGTTCAAAGCCATTCCCCCTTAATTTATCACTACGTGCCTTTGTAGATTGATCTGACACATCTGACCACAGCCACCTAGAATCTCCTGTAGTCATAAGGAGACAGAGATACCTGGAGGTACCAGGGAATGCTCCAGCCTTGGCCAGGCTGCCTTCTCCCATCCCACCTCTCTGCTGCCCATGGAAGCCAGGGGGAAAAGCCCCATCAATTTAAGGGTGTGGCATCAGCCCTTCGGTCTGCAACAGCCAAGCAGTGAGACACAAGCACTAGGAATGCATCCCCTCCTTCCAGCACACCATTTTGCAGAGCATTCCCTCACACATGGCTTTCGTAAAAAACCCCAACCAACCAACAAAAAAAAAATCTTATTGGATTTCCTTGAAAGAATTAGTTTACTATTTCTAAGTGTTTGGATGAATTTGAAGGCCACAATCACGAGGAAATTTTCTAAATGAAGTTCTGAAAAATGAGGATCATGTAATGTCACTCACTATATATTAGTGAAAAAAAAGACAGACAGGGAAAAGAAGTTTTCACCACAGTCAACACCCTAAAATGAGAATGCCCTTTATGTGTTCTTGCTGCTGAATCTTCAGGTCTTGTATCAAGAAAAGCCACGTGACAATATGCCTGCACAAGATGCCACCAGGCATTTCCTGCAAATTGTACCGACCACAGCATTGTTAATTTAATCTTCCACCACCCGACTCTTATCCTGACTGAAAAATCAATGCTAATAAGGAGCTTTGGGAAAAGACTCTGTTGATGCCTCATCTTGTATGGACTAATTTTAACCTGCTATCTAATGACTAAGTGGCTTTAAAGAACCTATAAACCCAACAAAGAGATTTTTAAATGTCTCCTTCCCAAACAGTTCTCTCGGCTGATGAAGACATCTAAATGCATGAGGATGGGTTTATGTGCTACCTCAGCCACTCTGTCAGGAGAGCTGGGGGTGGAGGCCAAAGCTGTGCACTTCAGCTGCATCAGCCCCCGTCATGGCGTGCAGGAAAGCACCAGCAATGAATCCCACAAAGAGCAATTCCACGCCGTTGGAGACAGTAATAGGATCCGAATCGGCTGCAGCTGAAGGAAAAGAGCGTGGTGCTCTTTGCTCATTCAGATAAATTGCTGCTGGAGCAATAACCAAAGCCTGAGGACAAATGTGATCTTAAGCAATGGTTAGGGTGGTTTGACATGGCTTTGGGAGACCTGTTCTCATTTCCCTGCTCCCCTATAGCTTTCCTTTGGTACCATGCCTTAACCTTTTTGTCCATTGAACATAAACTGTTATTCTTGGATGTATGGTTTTAACATCCACAGCAAGCAAACAAATTATATTCTTCCCCTTATATGTGGGCAGCCCTACTGTAAATCATGCCATCTGGGGACCACTAAGTTGTGAATTAGGATACAGTAATTTTTTAAATACTTCCTTTTATGACCAGTCAGCTCTTACAGTTCACTTGTCTCTTCTATTCCAAGTGGTATTCCAATCTGTAATCAATAATCACATTGATCTGATCACCAGAACAGCTGCTTTCTTATTTTTTACCCCTTTCTACATCTTCTAGCACTGCGAGTGCTCCATCTTTAAATCAAAGGTTCTGAGGTACCTTAATTTGCACTCAAATACAAATAAGCACACCAGTATTGTTAGTCATTAGGAAGATGCTTTGTTTTTTGAAGATCCACCTATCAACACTGGAAAGTGTCTATAAATTTTTCTTCCAAATGCAAAGCTTCCTCCATACTAAATAAAATATTTACTGAGTGCTCACTGAACCTCCAAAAGAAGTTCAAATTTGTTTCCCCTACTATTCAGCAGCTTTGACCATGGAGGCAGATACAGGAAAGAATGGATCCAAGATTAAATATTGACTCAGCCTGAGCAAAAGCTGCTTCCCTTTAACAAGAGAGACTGAGAAATTCTCAACTGCCAGTTTCACAATTCCCTCCTGAACACAGTAATGCATTTATATTAATTCGGGGGGGGGGGGGGGGGGGGGGAGAAAGCACTGGCTGCAGGATACAGCAGAGTATTTATCCCAGCTAAACATCACCGTCTTATCACTGATAAGAGTAGGAAGGAAACTAAACTCCACCACCACAGCTTTTAACACTGAGATCCATCCTGATAATATCACAGTAGACAGTTTATCAGCAGGATCTCATCCATCACTAACTCCAAACAGGGACTCTGTGATGAGATATCATCCCACCAGTGCCCTGTTTCATTCCCCAGTGCCTTGCTTTCATCCCAGTATCAGCATGCCTGGCAGAGACACCAGTACAGCCCCTATGGGGCTAATCCCAGAGGGACCAGGGTGTCAGAAGAGCTCTGTGCTCCACCGAACTGCCAGCTGCAGTGAACCACTGTCACTGCAAACCTTGAGGCTGGAATGAGGCTATTCTCACCTGTTACACAGAGGCCCAGCCTGTGGCTCACAGGAAAATCAGACATTGCTGTCCTGTGCCCCATTTCAGCACAAGGATGATATTTGGTAATTGACTGGAGACACATCCCAAGCATACTGGGTGTGTCCAGCCCACTGTGCATCTCCACAAAACTGAATTCTGTGTCTGACTGCTTCTCCCCTATGCCAAAGGTGGCTACATAACCCACAAGGGCCACATCTGCCTCCATACTGGCACAACTTACCTGCCTCAGATTGCACAGGTTCCCCAGCACACTGTGCCCAGGCCCTACAAAATTTCTTGTGTCCACACAGCTCCGTGCCTGGGTCAGCAGTGGTCCCCTTGTCTGCTCTCTGTAGGGCAGCAGTTGCTGCTCTGCCCTCCAGAACCACCCTGAGCACATGAGAAGGATGAGGAGGGGGCTGGTCCAGCCAAGGTCTTGAGCCCCAGCACCTGAGGTGACTCTGAGCCAGCAGCACATCACAGCTCCCATCAGAAAGGGCCACCTCTGGCAACCTGCTTCAGCATTGCCACCAACACAGAGTCACCAGGATGGAAAACAACCCCAAAATGCGGTGGTATTGTGCTTTTGTGCTCCTGCAACAGAATGTTACATGAAATGGAAAAACTATATGGAGAAGAAGACTTGTTGTTTTCCAGTGATTTCCACAGACTCACCATTCTTTATTTGGTCATTCTACAGCTCTCATCCATCCTTAGATTTTCATGCAGAAAGAAAATGGGATGAAGCTGAAAGATAACAAAGCCCTGGCAAGACTCCAACCACGATTAGACATTTTGATGAGTAACGAGCATGACCAGAGTTATAGCAGTAAATATTTAATGTTATTTTTGAAATGAAGTCTCAGGAAAGATGTAAACTCTCATGATTTGAGAGGCATTAGCTAACCTCTAATTACAGAGGGAAGGGGAGGAATGGAAACTTTTCTGAGATAAGGGATAACCTAACTGCTTGTTGTAGGGTTTCTTGGAACATCCTTGGTCTGCCCTGTTCTGGTCACTGTCAAAATCCTGGGCTAGAAGGCTTGCAGGTCTGAGGGAGCTTAGCAGCTCCTAAATTCCTAGAAAAGCAATTGTAACTTGCACTTTACTAGCTACAAACATTTGATTTTCTACAGTAATTAGAGAAATATATTATTATCTAAATCCAGATGTTTTGTTACAGAAAAAACATTACCATAGCTACCTTTTTTTTTTTCTCCCAGGAACTGTAATTAATAGTTTGTCCATTACAAATATCTGGATTTTATATATGCACATATGTACACACACACGTAAATATACAAATTAGGTGCTGAAACCTATATTAAAGTGTTTTTCTAGCATATAAGAAAGGTAGAATGAGAAAAGACCTTACCATTGCAGGAGGCCCAAGTTTTAACACTTTTGCAGGGTGACTATATAAAGCAATACAGGAAGGAATACATAGGACTCATTGATATACAATATGACCTATTCAATTCTCTGAAAGTTCAATTATTAATGTGCAGTCTGCTTTACTTCTCTTTCCTCCAGACAATGTTGGATCCATTTATTGTTTTGGGATTTTTCCCCCCAATTAATTTTCTCCACCCACTTTGTAACAGACAAAGCAAGAGCTCTCCAACCTTGACTGGGTCCCCCAATACAAATGAGTCATGACATTACATCACTATATGTGCCCAGGTTACAGCCCCTTCTGCTTTCAGTCTGCCAAGGCAGGAACGTGGGGAGTGCTTTATTGTGGAAGCAGCTGGCCTAGGTTTTATACAGAGCAGGACCAAAAGATGCCTCCTTACAGCTGTGAAGGTTGATCATGGTCCTCAGATCCACAACCTCAACACAGGATGGTTTCACCCCCTGCCCAAATGTGTGTTCTTTTGCTGTAGCAGGTCACCAAAGGAATTTGACGGTAAACCACAAACTTCTGTCTACACCACCTAGTGATTTCTTGGGTGCTATAGGCTCAAGCCCAGCAATCTTTCCCCCCCACACCTCTGGAGAAGGTGCAAGCTGATGAATGCCACAGGTATGCAGAGGTGGTCGGAGAGCTTGTGGACTCCCCACCCCTGTAGGTGTTCAGGACCATGCTGAACAGGGCTCTGAGCAACCTGGTCTAGTAGAAGGGGCAGGGGGGTTGAACTAGGTCCCTTCCAACGCAAACAATTCTATGATTCGGTGATAAAGCAGCACACAGGCCGGGTGCCAGAACAGACGTGTGGGAGCAGCCAGTGCTGATCCAGCAACACACGGCAGCATTTTGGACTAGTGAGAGCCCCCCACGTGCTGGAGTCTGTGCTAGATTTACAGCCACTGTCTCACCAAGGGTGAGAGTGCTCTTTCTGCAAGAAGGAGGTGCAGAAATACCCAAGCTGTGTAGGTCAGGCAGTGCCAATACTTAGAGCAGGGGAGACGCCCAGTCAGATGTGCCTGTTGGGGCTCCTGCTGGGGCTCCTTTTGGGGCCCTGCTGAGCCACAACTGAACTGGAGGAGAAGACAGGTTTCTTTAGGATCTGCCAAGCCCATGGAGCTGATCAAAGCATGGCAAGCAAAGCACTCCAGGCAGAGCCATGACCAAGAGACAAGGGGTACAGTGGGAGCACTGCCATACATTGACAATGCCACCATGACGTGCCACTATCTCCAAAGCAGTGATGCCAGCCAGCTCATAAGCTGGAATGCTGGGAGCAATGACTTTGGTCCAGACCATGCCAACACAACACACTCCCACTGCAGCACCTGCACTCAGGCTGAGCCAGCCTAATGAGCTTCTCTGGTGGCTGCGTTCAGACAGCAAAATAAAAAACGTGAGGGGAAGGTGATTCCTGTGGGACTCAGCAAATCTAACAACACCAATCCTGGGCAGCCCATTTGGTGTTGCTGTTCACTGTGTGAGACTCGCTATGAAAAATTCAGATTGTTTTTTTGCATTATCCTGAAAAATTTCTCCTCTTTGAGATGGCACCTAATGATCAGCAGCACTAATAGACACTGATAGGGTTGAAAGCAGCATTTGTTCTGCATCCTGATTGGTTTTGATCTTCCAGTGATGCTACTAAAGAGTTACAAGGCCTTCCTCCTGGCCCAAATTAAAATCTCATGCTTGAAACCTGATGTTCAGCAAGCACTGACGTTGTCTTCCTGCTGAGAAATGGGCATTTTGGGCAACAGGCTGTTGATTAGAGGAGGTGACAGAACTGCTGAGTGGCCAAATCACTCCTCAAGAAGAAATACAGCTCGATTAGCACCCCCAGAAACTCACGCAACGTCCATTTGTCTGCTTTCCCCATTTACAGCCTACACCGTGCCTATCAGCCTATCTGTTATCCTTGCACAAAAACCTCCCTATAAAGGGTGTCTCAAATCTCACTGGTGACTTGGTCACACATTGTTTTAGGTCCAGAGCCCTGCTCCCTGATGCTCAGGCATTGTGTGGTTTATCAAAGCATCACGCTGTGTCTGAAGGGGGCTCAGGCTGTCTGCTGCCCCTGGCACTCCTCGGTGTGTCCCCAAGCCCAGCCCAGCGCTTGGCTGCAGCAGCCCTCCTTCATCTCCCGCGCCGTGCTGAGGAGGAAGCGGCGCAGACTGACCGAATTCCGATCCCCTTACACAGCCCCTCGGAGTCACTCTCTGGACGCCTCAGCACAGCCTTGGCCGCTTGTTCAGACCCGAAAATGCAGGGAAGATTCAGAGAGATAGACTCTTCCTTTACAGGAGAAATTGAGTGTGGGATATTCCCAGCCTCAGTCTAACCCGACCCCAGAAATTTCCCTGCATTGTATGTAGTCTCAAGCTGCGGTTGTTGTTACTGACATTATTTAAAACACAAAACAAAACCAAACCACCAAACAGTTTTGGGGAATGAGTCCAGCAAAAGCCCCAGCCAAGGGGTGGGAGGGAGATGTAGCAGACTAAAGAAATCCCTGCAGTGCCCGGTATCAGCTCCTCCCTTACCTGCAGCAAAGGCTTGATTGTAACCTTACAGTGCCGACAAGAGGGACACAGGAGGTGATGAGAGTGTTGTACACACACAGATGCACAGAGCACTTTATAGTAATAATTGTGAATGCTGATCTAGGTTCAGACCACAGAAATTTCCCATGGTCTGATCTCCAGCTTCCCTAGACTGCAGAAGAAATCTACCCCCCGAGCAGATGGGGTGGGCTTGTTCTCCATTTGGATCTTGCTTTTAAGGGTTTCCAGATCCAAGCCCCAGATGAGCCATCCCTTTGCTGGGGAGCTATTTGGGGCTGCAGAGACCACGACTCAGACCTGAAGGGTAAATACGAGTCCAAAGCATGGGAGGGGCTGTGAGCTGGCCAAGTATGGAGCAACATTCAGCTGGAGAGAAGCAGCTGATGAACTGTGAACAGCATCATTCCCAAAGCCTCACTGACAAGAGACAGGTCTCCCTGGTAGAGGTGAAGAGGGACAGACACTGAAGATGATAGTGCCTGTGAGGCTGAGTGTCCTTCAGCTAAGCAACTGACTGAAACCCTCCTGCTCTGCTTCCCGAGCAAGAGCTTCCCATGACAAGAACCTAGAGAGAGCTTTCTAACAAAACCCACACCGTAAAAACTAATTAAAATGTTTAATTAGCTTTTGATTAACAGCATATTTCAAAATCCTTTAGAGACTTGCAGATCAGCAGAGGCACAACTTTGGAGTCCGGGACCGTTCTGTTTGGAAATGCATTCCCTCCTCGAGAACCGACACGCAATTACGTTGCCGCTTCAATTGCTCCTCATTTGCAAAGCCAGAGCATGAAGCAAGTTGTGTTGATGTGTCAAAATGGGGAGAGAAATAAAGCGAGCAATGGATCACTGAGTCTTTGAAGGGAAAAGCAATATTGCAGTAATTTATAGGAGGGAGAGTTTGCGGGTGGGACGATCACGCTGAAAGAACAGCGGCGCTCAGCCAGTAAATAGGGCTTGTTTGAAAAGAGCATCACTGCCATCTTCAGGATGGCTGCTTTCTCTTTTCCAACATGCAGCAGCTTTTCTAGAAGCAGTTTTTGGTTAATGCAATACAAAACAAAGCTTTTTGCAACTCCAGCCAAAGTTATATTTGCAGTCATTATTGATGCTTTGTGGAGGACGTTTTGGTCCAATGCTACCCAGCTTCTGGATTTTGACACCTTGAACTGCCTATGCAGGAACACCTCATAATTTCCAGAGCAAACTTAAATTTAAGATGAAAAAGTCCCGTCAATCAGTCTGGGCCACCTCAGTGCAGTAACATTTCCTAACGGACACCTCTTGCCCTTTATTCAATCCAGATTAAATGTCTCTAAGGAGCCACCCTTTTACATTCCTCTTGCAAGATGTTTATGTTAGCGTAAGAGAAGTGTTAGGAAACTCCTTGTGACATCAGCCAACTTTCCTTCCACTGGCATTAAATCATCACTCTTCTAGCTAGAATAATCAATCAGCTGCCACAAAAAGAAAGCATTTCTAACCTGGGTCTCCAAGTGGCATTTCACTCTCAAGCACTACAAGTAATTTCAAAGATGTTCGGTACTGAATGTAGATTCTATCACCTTAAAAACAACAGTAAGGGTACTAAAGATGAGAAAGGCAACTGCTTTAAAGCCAGAAAGAGCACAGTTAGGATGGCCACATTACTTCAGCTCACGTTCCAGTAACACACTCCCACAATGTTTAATTACACCAATACTGATCAGGGGTCACATAGCTGGTTATGGGGACATAAGTTTTATACTGCAACATCTCATCTCTCTCTTCCCTGCACTTGGACACATCTCATGTGCCCCTTCACATGATGGGTGTGTTTCCAGTCCATTGGATGAGCTGGATGTGTGCACATACTCCCTTCCCAAGCCTGGACACTGGCCCATCATTTAGCCAATGTTCAAGCATCACTTTGACACAATAGGCACATGTGAAATCACGCAATGCAGGAGCATGGGGAGCAAGGATAAAATAAGCAGCTCAGTTGTTTCCTTGCCCACATCCAAGGAAGAGATGGGCCAGGCCACAGATCAGGCCAGATACATGTTCTTGCCAGACCAGCTCTGATTTGGGGTTGTCTTAGACTACCATGATCACAGAGGTCACCTCTGTCACTTGCAGCAGGAGCTCTCCCTGCTTCTGAGGAGAGGGACATCCATGATACACCCTGAATGGCAAGGAAGGGGAGAATGCAGAGAAACACTCCTCTGGAGACCTTGGGATCAACAGGAATTTGCCACCTCTAACGAGGGAAGCCCACAGCAGGAACCAGGACAGGGCACAGCAATCCTCTATCTCACTTCCTCATCGTAGTCACCAGGTGCTTGTAACTCCTCACCTCAACTACTGGACACCTCTGAGCCCTGCAGTAATGTGCGGGCTCCAAGACAGGGCTCAAGCATGAGCAGGGAATGCAGGGCCCTGGGGCAGGAGCCTGCAGGGGGTAGCAGACTGCTGCAGTTCACAGCATGCTGCTGAGGGGGAGAAGACAAATACACCTCCTGAATTTCTCCAACTTCTCTAGCACAAACAGGTCTCAGGAGCCATCCTAAGACCTGTCCTCAATAATTCCTTAGAAGCACATGGAAGATAACTGACAGCACCAACACACTTTTCCATATATAAGACAGGTAAGATGAATGCTTTCAAAAGGAAGACAAAGGGTCTTGGGTGAAGCTGCAGCTGTAAACAGACATGACTGAGCAGGGCAACTGAGGAAAGCCTGCAAGTGTGGCCCTGGAAGCTCCAGGACCACTCACATACAACAGCAACCTCAGGAAGCATGTTCACGACACACCAAGTCTGTGTAACCTGTTACCAGCCTACCATGCACTCGAGCATTTGCTGGTGAAATAGTTACAGCAGTGAATCCACATAATAAAACATCCAAGGGTTCAAGTGATTCAGCAGTGTCAACTGTATCTGACATCTTTCTGCAGCACATGGTATGCCTGTATATGTTCAGGAGATCAGAAAGAGCAGTGCTTACTTAATCTGACAAATCCCCTTGAGAAAACTGAATTCTACCACTTGGCCAAGCCTTGTAATTTGTAACACACCTGCAGTAACTTGATAACTTCACCACTGGCCCACAGAACCCCAAAAAGTCCCACTTCTCACTGCTACAGCTGTGACAGAGTGCACAGCACCACACAGATGTGAGAGACAGTTAGCTTACACCTGGCTAGATTTGCTCACTTGGTGCAGCCCTTTGTTGTAACCTTGACAGAAGAGGTAACCCTGTCCAGCCACCTTTACTACAGTAATAAAACTGAGGGATGAGACCAGCCTGAAAGGGTCATTAGCACAGGGAGAAGCAAACCACTGGCCAGATCCAGGGGCACCAAGTTGGTTGCAACCATCCAGTTTTTAAATATCCTGTGTGATAGTAATTCATTACAAAATTCATATACAAATTGATACCATGAACTTTATACTGGGATTGCTTTAGTCCTTGCTCCACTGCCCCCGAGCTGCTACTACCGATCTGCCAAGCAGGCATTTATACTGGGCTTGGGAGAAGGCCTCAAAAAACTTTCCTCAGGCTGGAAAAAATACCAAAAGGAAAAGAAAAAGCAAAGAGCTTGGTAATTTAGAGCTAGTTTTCTGTTTTGATTAAAGAAGCTGCTTCCCAGTGTTATTTCTCAAGATTTTGAGAACTAAGCAAACCCAACCCCACAGCCAAAAAAGGCACCCTCAAGGATGTGTCCTGCATCCAACAGGACTTGTGACTACACGTGTTTGCAGCACCCAGGGAACGTCACAGTGAACTTCCTACTGACACACTCCTCAAATCCCACACCTAGCTATAAACTCACAGCAACTGCCTTAACTACTCCTTGCTAGTTATTTCTCCAGTCTGTCTTTGCAGGGACAGAAAGACAACACCAAGCTTAGCAAACCCAAATAAAAGGAAGATGAGCAACCTTCAAGTGAAGCTGCAGTCTGAACAGTAATCACATCCCTGCTGCAAAAGACATGTTGGCATTGGCCGTGCAAGCCAGGATAAAGAAGCCAGAGTACAGTTCACCCAGAAGAAGATGCTTGCACAGGAATCCTCCAAGTCCACATGAAACAAGGCCATTTCAGGGTCCTCTCCAGATCTGTTCCAATCATAATAAAACTACACAGAAATAGGCAGCATTTCTGGCAAAGTGAAATCCCAATGTGGGTTATTAAGAGAAGATATGGACAGGAAAGGACACTTTTCTTAGGAGAGACATGTCCATAATTTGAAGTGAAATTTAAGGAACTGAAATCAACATCACTCAAGCAAGCTGGTACTAAAGAACTGCAGAAACATTCCAGAGCTAGGGGGTGGCACACACTGTCAGCCATGCAGCCTCTTTACTGTCTGTGACACACATCACACACACCACTGTAAAGTTTCCCCCAGAGACCCATCTGTGCCTGGAACCTGAGGCTCACAAGAAAGGAGCAATAGTGTTTACACTCAGAGACACAGCACCATGAGAAGAAGGTCTTTCATCCACAACAGCTACAGGCTGGTGACACTAGCACACAGCACAGGGAGAGCAGCTAATCTGAGCACAGGATTTATTTTAACCATTGAGTGCTACCCAGCCCAGCCCCCCAAAATTACAGGCTATCACATACAACAGGGTTGTGCCACCCAACCAGTGCAAATCTCTCCCCAGAACTTACACAGAGGCTGTTTAGTGACCCATACTTAATGCCAGGCCTGCCAGCCGCTCTCGGCTCCACCAGCACAGATAAAATGAAGCAGGGAAGACTAAAGTGTGGTTTTGCAAGGAACAAGCACCAAAGCTTGAGCAGGAACACACAGCAGTTTCAGCTCAAAACTGCAAACAGCTGATGCCTGGTGCACTGGAAGAGCCTGTTTTCTTGGAAAGCTCATGAGTGGGGAAGCTTGTAGAGCAGTGGGCCAGCCAACTCCAAGGCAAGCCAGCTCTAATCTCCCGTCCCAGCTGCGTACACAGAGAAACTGCAAAACACAAATGCCAGAGGAAAAAAAGGAAAGCTCCAATTATTCTCAGACCACAAGAACAACATTTAAAAGCAAAGATGCCATCAGGGCAGCAGAAAGGAAGATCTGTCCAAACCAGTTGATTGAAGAAATAGTGTCGTTTTAGCCAGCAGCCACTGAGGCAAGACAAAGAAGAAATCTGCTGTATGGCTGGTTCTGCCACGGCAGCACTCAGGCCTGATTTACTGTTTCAAGTGCTTTTCAATAAAATCAGAGGTAGGAACTGTCAAATACACAAGTTGTGCTTAAAACTCATTCTCTGTAAATTAGTTTTCCTTTAGATGGCTTTACTTACAAAAAGTAATACTGGAGAGAGCATGATTTGCTCCTCCTGGGATTATTATTCCTTAACTGTATTTGCAGCAACAAGGCTGACACTAAATTATTGTTTTTTCTTCAGGGTGATGAACTGATGAGGACAGTCCCTTTCAGATCTCTGCAAAAGGATCAGCTGTATACAGTTTGTAGCATTCACATGATTCTGGGAAAGATTTTTTTTTTCTCCTTTTTAAAAACCCCGAACAAATCCAGTTTTGTCCTTCCTCAGCTTGATTCAACTGTGATATTGCCAAAAGGAGTAGAGTAGTATCATGTCAAAGCAAGGGTATTTTATTCCTGTGGCCAGAAAAGCACATGGGTTAGTTTCTCTGTGACAGAGACCCAGGCTAAGTATCCTTGGCCAGAAAGAAGAAATGTATCACCCTAAGAGAGATGGACATACAGATACCCACAGTACACACCTGAACCTCCTCCAAAATCTTCAAGTGCCACAAGTTGCAATTTTGCAGATCTCTTCTTTTCAAAACAAACAAAGAAAAGATAAAAAAACATTTCTTGATGGTGCAGAAGGAATAGCCATAGGAAATCAAACATGGTCACGCTGATCCATTCTACCTGGAGCCAGCATGCTATGCAAAGTTACAGAACATTACTTGCCCACCAAATAAAGCTGAGGGACTCACGCTTGCAGGTTTCGAGCCTCCTTTCCAGAACACTGACATCTCATGTTAGGCATAATCACAATGGTGTCACACACCAGGGGCACTAACGTTTGCTCATCAGTGCAAAACATGCCATTTCCCAGAGTTTTCTAGTCATTCTCAATCCTTGCTCTCACAGAATCCCATAATGGCTAAGGCTGGAAGGGACCACAGCAAGGCATCTGGCCCAACCTCTCTGCTCAAGCAGGGTCATCCCAGAGCACATGGCACAGGATCATGTCCAGACAGTTCTTGGATATCTCCAGCAAGGAGACTCCATACCTTCTGTGGGCAATCTGTGCTAGTGATTGGTTGCTGCAAAGTAAAGATATTCTTCCTCATTTTCAAGTGGAACTTCCTGGGCATCAGTTTCTGCCCATTGCCTCTTGTCCTATTGCTGGGCACCACTGAGCAGAGCCTGGTCCATCCTGACACCTTCCTACAGACGCTGACAGACATTGACAAGGTCCCCTCAGTTTTCTCTTTCTGGGGCTGAACATGCCCAGCTCCCTCAG
The DNA here is from genome assembly GCF_029207755.1 of Chamaea fasciata. Taxonomy (NCBI): domain Eukaryota; kingdom Metazoa; phylum Chordata; class Aves; order Passeriformes; family Sylviidae; genus Chamaea; species Chamaea fasciata. The sequence goes on along the minus strand of NW_027094086.1, from coordinate 9,729,407 downwards.
CCTTTCCTTGTAAGAATCTCCAGTTCCTACGCTGGACCCCTCCAGGAGCTCCATGTCTGCCTTGTCCTGAGGAGCCCAGAACTGGAGACATCACTCCAGGTGAGACTGCACAGGTCTGAGTAGAGGGACAGGATCATTTCCCTGACCTGCTGGCAGTGCTCCTCCTAACGCACCCCAGGACACCACTGCCCTTGGCCCCAGCCGGCTCATGGACAGCAGTTCTCCCCCTTCTCCACAGAGCAGCTTTCCAGCAGGTCAGTCCCCAGCCTGTGCTGGTGCCCAGGGTTGTTCCTCCCCAGGTGCAGGGCCCTGCATTTTCCTTCGCTGAATTTCAGACAGTTCCTCTCTACCCATCTCTCCAACCTGCCAAGGTCCTTTGGAAGGGCTGTAACTTTTCCCCTTCAATCCTTCCCCCCCCCATAAGAGCTTTAATTTCTTCACCAACCTATGTAAGCCTTGTTGCTATAAATTGTTACCCTAAGAAGAAACATTATTTAGTATGCTGTGATTATTCAAATTTTACAGAGTTCAAATGCCTAGATCCATAAGAGTACACACCAGTAGAGAGAGAGGGGAGTTCATCCCCCCACCCCTGGTACGGAAAGAGCCCAATGTGCAGTGTCATTTCTGATGGCTCTACTGAGGAGGCAGCTTGGGTAGTCCAGATGCAGATTCTTCAGCAATGTCCACTGGGATCTATATGGATTGCACCAAATTCCTCACCACAAACCCTACCTGAGTAATAATTCTCAGGGACAGGGAAGCAGCACAGAGTGGAGAGTAAGAACCCTAAAACACACTAGGCTTAAATCAGCGGATTAGGCAACTGGTTACTGGTAATGAAACAGCAGAGTTTTCACTATATAAAATTTATAAATTTATTTTTTTGTAAAAATCCAAAGAGCACGAAGACATCTCACTCAAAATACTGGTAAATCAAACCACACTTAGAAAAATGAAAGCTGATTTTATTATCTTATCCACAGCCAATCATTTGACATGAACATGCATACGTAATTTGCTACGCACACACCACAGTTTAACGTTAGTTATTAAAGGTTAAACATACAACATACATCCTTACAAAAATGAGTCAAAATGCAAACGTAACTTTTAAACAAAACAGTTTTTACTCATTTAAAAAAACTTTTGTGTTGGGTACCATTTTGTACAAACACAGTTAATTTAAACAAATCTGCTCTTAGTTTCCTCATGGTTGCACATGAAAATAAGCTGCAATAGAAAATGAAGTCATCAAGGGATTTTTAAATAGCAGAAGTAGGCAGTCTTGCCATGCAGAAGAAGCAATATTAAATATTAGTTTTTCAAAAAAAGAAAAAAACCACAAGTTTAAAAATATTTAGTTCAAGTCACAAATCTTTCCCCAGTACAGAGAAATCCAAATGCAACGCATAATTAGCTGCCACTTAGGATGGCTATTCTGAAAAGTAGAAATACTTTCCAGAATTGATAATTTTCATTGATTTGGCACAGAAAAGAAGTCTGAGCTTACTTAGGTACAAGAAAGTGATTTAAAAAAAAGGGTAAACAGGAAGAGAGAAAATAAAAAGCAAGAATGAACGAGATAGTAGTTGCAATCACTAAAAAAAAAAAATCTGTGCATCTCAGTCATTGCAGAATACTGTCTACAGCAGGTGCGAATTCCAGGTAATTGTTATTGCAACATGGATTTAATTTGCTTGGAGGTAGTCTCATCATTCAAATGCTTTGTTGTGTACCTAAACACAGAAATAAAGTCAAGATGAGCATAAATGCTATTGCACTTTAGCTTACAAATGTGTAATTTCTTTGTTTATGGCTCAACCTGACTGTACCAGAGCAAAACCTTCAGCCATGGATCATCACCCACTCCAGTCACCGAGAACACAAGTCAGACATTCTGATCAGAGAATGATACTACTAATCAGAACTATAATCCAGCAGCCTTGCACCAAGGGGAGCTCAAAATAAGCTTCAGCTGGACATTGGCTTTCACAATAAGCTCACAGTACCACTTGTGACAGTAATTATCCATCAGACTAACTCTGAGGGCTCTGCCCACAGGAAACATCTTCAAATAAGACAGCTTGAGAAACTCTTCTTCAAAACTTCTAGTGACCAAACCTTCCTAGGATCCCTCAATGACAATGGATTTAATCACTTTTCAGTCCAATTTCCTGCTTAGTTAAGTGATTGTGCTGCCAAAACTGAAGAGCACACAGGTGTGCTTATTTCAGCTCCTTTGCCTTTTAAAACTCTTTTAGGATAATAGCACACTTCTAAATCACTATCAAAATCTTAGTTATCTCTATTTTTAAAAGAAATCCTCATCGCAGGCTTTTTGTATGATTAATTTCCGTGATCTTCCTTCCTAACTAACCTAAAAGCAGATAAAATTTACTTTGTAATTTAAATTTAACATGTTAAATTAGCACTTTCATTGTTATCCACAACTGCAGTATTTTACTTGTTCACTTGATAAATATATAATGACTTTTTAGTTTGGAAGTTAATAATACTGTAGATTTCAGCACTTTTTTGGTAATTTATACTTTCAACAAACAAGTGGCCTAAGGTTTTCTGAAATCCTGAAAAGTTATTGCACTTAGTATTCTGCCCATGTGAAAAAGCTGAACATGATTACAATACTCAGATGAATTTGAAATTACAAAGAGCTAATCTCCCTCCAAAATCCATACCACCTTCCATTCGTTTTTGAAACACGTTATCTGTCTCTTGGGGAAACACAGGGACTTCTTACTCCTCCAGAATCAAAGACTTAGATTTGGATTTAATTCGTCATGATGACGTCTTGAACGTGTTTTCATCACATGAGCACACAGCAGCTCCCCCCTGCATCTCTTCCTAACAATTCCAAACATGGTTTAGAAAAGATTTAAGTATCCTATCCAGAGAGTAATCAAATGTACAACACCAGGACTATTACAGCATCCATGCATGGAAAGGGTTGGAGCAGGGAAAGCACAGCTTGAGAGCATGGACTAGATTTAACACTGCTAACCATAAAGTGAACTGTGTAATTAACTAAAAGTTAATGTCACTGCTCAGGGCAGTGAACCCCTGAACTACACCTTCTATGTATTTTCAGAGTGTCAACAATGATGGGAAAAATTGGCTACTAGTAAAAACTGGTGATCAAGGCAGCTGCAATCACAATAAACTAGTCAGAAATAAATGCTAATGAAACGTTTTCCCTCTGGGAGCCTGTGTTTTTTACTGATCACCATCTCCAAGACTGATCATGTTATGAAGTTCAGACACGAACATGATTTTAGCATGGAAATATTCACATGAAGTTTCAAATTAGGCATGGATTTTTTTTAATTTTTACTAATAATCTGAAACAACTTTGCTGAAGAACCCACCTACAATACCACATTATTTAACTCCTTACCACATTGTGACACAAAAAATAGAAAGAGGGCAAATGAAATTAAAGCAGATTCACTACAGATAAGGCAAACAAATGACAACTGCACAATTTCAGACGAGACAAACTAAAGCTTCCATGTTCCAAGCAAGTGCATGAGTAACAACACCCAGTTACAGTTATTTGTTACCAATTTAATGATACTTTTCCAAGTAAGGACAAGAACAAAGATTTCATCTGCCTATCACATTTTTCCACTTTTTGCCACTTCTCCCATGCTGGACACCCACACAACAAATGTGACTGAGCATAGATACAGCTTTACAACACGAATTATCAGGTTTCACATTAATATACGGAATTATTAATTTTTCTTTACTCCTCCAATTAATGTGGCAAATTCTTGTCTCATCTATTCTACAGCAGAGACGTGTGCCTTCAGTTCTTTCTGAAAAGGAACAATTCCTAGTTACGTACCATGCCATACTGGCTTATTCTTAACCTGCATGCACGGAAAAAGTTATCTTAGAATGAACAACTGCAAATTCACAACCCTGTTAAAACACAGAGGCTTCTTCATACACCACACATCCTTGTCTCAAGACACATTAGAAGAAAAGTCTGCAATAATTACATTCACCTTTCCCTGTAACAGTCACTGAATACTTTGCTGTAAAGAAAATGCCTTGGACAATTAATGAAAACTCACATCAAAGCATTAAAAAAGCCCCCCAAGAAACAAAAAGGAGTACCTGAGAGCATTTAGAAGGCCTTCTACACTGTTAGGAGGCTGGTCTTTAAGAACTTTGATGCATCCTTTCATCTAGGAGTTAAAAAAATTACAGGTTTTTCCATGCTAATACCTTCTGAGTTTACAAGAATGTTTTATATTCAGTATGTCAAAGATCAAAAACAAGTATTTAAAAGTAGCAGCAGTGTAAAGGCATTTTCTGGATATTAGAAAGGAATTAAGCTTTCATTATTACATTTTCCTATCACAGACTGGCTTAGCTACTTAAAAAGCTGCATCAAGTGCATCTTCGGCAACTTTGCTGATGACATCAAGCTGTGTGGTGTGGTTGACACACTGGAGGGGAGGGAAGGCATCCAGGGGGGCCTGGACAGGCTGCAGAGGTGGGACCTGTGCACCTCATGAAGCTCAACAACTCCAAGTGCAAGGTCCTGCAATTAGATCAGGGCATCCCAAGCACAAACACAGGCTGGCCAGAGAATGGACTGGGAGCAGCCCTGAGGAGAAGGGCTTGGGGGTGCTGTCGGACAAGATATTCAACATGACCCAGCAAAGTGCTCTGGCTGCCCAGAAAGACAACACCGTCCTGGGCTGTAGCAAAAGAAATGTGGACAGCACAGCAAGGGAGGTGATCCTCTACCTCTGCTCTGTTCTTGGAAGACCCCACCTGGATCCAGCCCTGGTGTCACCAGCAGAAAAATGACAAGGCTGTGCCAGAGTGAGTCCAGAGGAGGGTCATGAAGATGATCAGAGGGCTGGATCACCTCTGCTGTGAGGAAAGGCTGAGAGAACTGCGGCTGTTCAGCCTGGAGAATGCTCTGGGGAGACCTGAGAGCACCCTCCAGTATCTAATGGGAAGCTGGAAAAAGACATTTTACCAGATCATGTAGTGATATGATGAGGGAGAATGACTTTGAACGTTGTGGCTGCCCCATCCCTGGAAGTGTTCAAGGCCAGGTTGGACAGGGCCTTAAGCAACCTGGTCTAGTGGAAGGTGTCCCTGCCCATGGCAGGAGGGTTGGAATTGGATGATCTTTAAGGGCCCTTCCAACCCAAACCATTCTATGTAAACTTTAGCAAATGCAACTTTCAAGCTCTGCTTTATCAACCTTAAAATATAAATGGAACTGTGAGCAAAAATATATGTTTATCATAAATCCATTAAGAATTATTACATTCAGGCAGTGAAATAGTGACCAACTGTAGTTAATACAATGGGGCAATACTACTCCCTTTGAAATAACCACAAAATTACACATAGTAACAGCATGTATTACACAGGCTTACTATCAAACAGTAGAAAGCTGGAAACTCAAAAAGCGTGGTGGATGGTGAACTGAGCTATGCACCATTCAGTGAGGAACATGCCAGCTGTTACTGGGGCTGTTGTTACTTTCTGATCTGGATCTTTCAACACAACCACTGCTCACAAGTATTTCCAGACACTACCTGAATTATATAAAACCAGATTTTTCATGACCCACTTACATGTCCGAAGGCCTAGTTTGTATTTCTCACTGCTTAAATACATATTTTTGCTCACAGCTGCGTGTTTAGCACCAACCCAGTGTATACATCTGCTACTAGAACCTGCAAGACAGAAAAGGAGCCTACACACAAATATTCAGGAGAATAAAAACTTACATCAATTTTTGAAGTTTTGGCAAATGCGCCCACCGGATGCACGTGGTCATAGAGTATGATGACACCCACCATTACCCTCAGACAGAATGATACTGTTTCCTCATTTGTAAACCTGCTTCTATATTCACTGGAATTCAAAAACACAGCTTGTTATCTATGAAACACAAGATAACTGCACATAATAGTAATACCCAAATTAAGATTAAAGAGAAAAATTCTACTATAAATCCTCAGAGAAAAAACAAACCAACCCAACCAAATCCATCAACCCCAAATTTTTGAGAGGTTTTTTTATTCCCTTCAATAAACTGCCAAAAGTCAGATGAATGTGTAGAAAGTTACGTGAAGATTAATAAAATTTCTCAAACCTAAACCAGGATTCTATTTTTATGCCATTTTCATTTTTTTTTAACATAAAAAAGATGAAAACAATACATACTTTGTCTCCAGTGCTTCCTACACTTTTCCCTGCCACCTTCTAACACACACCCAAACTTCTGATTTAGAAAAAAAAAAGGCAGGCAAGTGGACAGCCTTTAATTGCTTTTTTTAAATGGAATAAAAAAGAGTTCCATTCCTAAAAAGAGTGAGAGTATAAATGCTTGGACCTCTTAATGCACTCCAAAACAAACGTCCTGTGGTATTTGGATAGAAACTCATTTATAAAGACATAGCTCATGCCCCAGTAATTTTACCAATAGAAAACTATTTAGAACACAGAATAAATCAATTAAAAAAATAATCAAAGATGAGTCTGACTTTGGTCATACTCCCCCCAGTGCCTCTCAAATGTACAGAAGACAACTGACTTCCTTTATGCCTGGAAGTTGTCTGTTAATTCCCATGAGAGAAGCACTGTCATTTTGTTAGAGCCATCAGCCAGGCCAGTCAGCAAGGACGCACCATCCAGAGCATTGCCCACAGCCCCTCTTTCAGGAGGCCCTAGGCAATCATGCTCAAATAGTTTATTTATCTGAATTATACATGAGAAAACCACTTATAAAGACTGCCAAGAGGTTGTCTAGCTTCCATAGCCATTCTGTTTTTAAATATTAATATGTTCAGAAAAGTAGACCACATGATTTGCATGGCTGGCAAAATGAGACAAGGTGGTTTCATGTCGATGTAAACAACTAAGCTGGTAAAAAGGAAGCATCACAGTTCCTAATTACTCCAATTATATTTCTTCCATGCATCACACATCAGGTCTGACAGAGAGAAGTGACTCATCCCCAACCCAGGCAGTGTTTGTACTCACGGGGTTTCCAGCATGACCCTGCACACACTCGCCATGGTGCTTAAGCAATCTGTTGTATTCTCTATGGGTAAATTTTTGTTCTGTAAAAGAAGGTTCACAGTTTCCACAATTCAATTAATGCGAAACATTGTACTACAAAACCTAAGTCAAATCAGTTATTTGCTGGCATAGCAATATGGAGCAATTAAAAACATCAACACAATTAGGGTAAACCAGGTAATCCTTGCACTTTTTTTTTTTTTTAATGTTATCACATAGATTAGCAATTTACAGAATGAAGGCTACCTCATGGGTTTTGCTTGCTTGTTTGTAGTCAAGGAACTACACTCTTGACATGATTGACTTTTGGAAAATTTTGAAGGATGTAACAGATGTAACTTTGCATTAATCATGTAATGGACAATTATTTTCTACTAAGAAAGAGTGAGCATTCTTTGCACATAAGCCAAAAATCATCACAGTCACCAGAAGGCAAGCACAGTATTTGTAGTGACTGGATTTTACAACAAATATTTATTTAGGTAGTCAAGGATAAATAGGGATGTGTCAAAATGTTGGAATACTTTTCCAGTTCATGTTCCTTCTCCATTTTGTAATAATGTAGTATACTTGACTTTACAAGTGTAACAAAAGAGTCTTGGGAAGGAGAAGAGGAAGCTACATTTCAATTCCATTCCCTATTTCAAGCAGAGAAACAAGCTGTTTCCCTTTCAATTTTCTGAAATTTCTGCTCTAAACCACCACCACAATGCAGGCAAAATACATACCTGCCCCACCTCCCTGTTTGAGGAAAGCCATCACTATTGATGTGACACTATCCATTAACTTTTGGGGATACATACACAAAGTGCCTGCCTGGAGTGCCTAACTCTACAGTATCTGGGAAAGACACATTGCATTTCTTGAGGCTCCAAACCCCAAGTTTTATTTCTAGATGCCAGATTAGGGCTGGAGGAGGTTGTGCTGTCAGTGATGTCTGGCCCTGCAGTGCTATGAAGCACATTACCCAAGCCATAAATTTATGCTCTTACCTCTGACACAAACTTTGTTGTGGCATCACTTAAGGTTTTCAACATTGGCGTCGCTTCAGCGTAAAATAAAGACATTCTGTTTGCCAATTCATTATTTACTTCATTTTCTCCCTCTGCCTAAAAAACAGAAAAAAGGGTTTAGCTGTTCTGTACATGGAGAAGAGAGGTGGTAGCAGAAGACTACATTTCATCTTATCCAAGGGTTACCTACTGGGACATTGTTAATCCTCATACGGCTCAGAGTTCTTCTGTAGTAGCTGAAGTCATTCTGTATAGCAGGATTTGTCATCTGTGTAGGTATGAAAGCAAGAGAGTTGTGACAAATTCAAGAAAAGGACAAGTTTTCATAAAATATAATACACCCAACAAGAAAATATTCAACTTCCTGAAGTGAAGCAAAAAGCCCTGTGACATGTTGGAAGCTGGTAAGCACAATGTAAAGCTTTCTGGTTTCTCAGATTCGGAACATGCCCTAACAGGAATGAGAAAAGGAGCAGACTCCTAGACACAAGCTGGAAATTAGTAGGCTGAAAAAAATTGCTATGCTAATTTGACTCCAAGGATCAAACCAGCAAATTAATTATCATTTCAGCTTAGTTCTTTGCACATTAGGGAGAAAATAGCTGGACTATGGGTGCATACAAGCTGAGAGCAGGAGCATTATTCCAAGAGATACGCCAAATTTGGGTGAAGAAACATGACTAATGTGAACTGAAATACAACCAGTGCCTAAAGCTAATATGATATTTCATCTGCTTTCTAGTTTAATCTAACTCTAGGTAATGAGAGCAAGCCAAGCAGATTGGATATTTGAGTATCCACTGCGCATTCTATTCCAGAACAGAACACAATCCAGATTGCTTCAGTAAACAGACTTGGCTTCTTTTTCCAGCCCTTCTGATTACAAGCTCTTACCTTGAGCTCATCAAATCTGAGTGTAAAGTGAAGAATTTCTGCAAACTGCTTAGCAAGAGCCTGCTCTCGCTCCAGGTGTTGTGTTGGGGAATAGGGAGTGCTGGTCAGGGCTCCCAGCAGGCCCCGCAGTCCTGCCTCTGGAACGACAGGAGAGGAGTTTGCAACATACAACTGCACTTGCTTCTTGTATCAATACTGGCTGATATTCTGCATGCTAGACTTAAAATATACAGCTGCCAAAATGCATGGTGATTAATAAAAAAGGGACCTGATGAACTGCTTATCTATGTGTCAACTGCTGCCATATTTACATACAAATTTCCGTATAGACCAGGTCTCATCAGCACTGACATCAACAAAAAAAACTTCTTCAAAAGCTTTACTCAAGCTTTGTCTGCAACATTTGTGTAGAACGTATTTCAATAACCTGTGTTAGCAGACTTCAGCCTTTAGGAGAAAACACAATTCAAGGGGCACACAGCTGTAAGCAGGTCATGCCTTATTTAAGATAAATTTATAATCCAGCTTCCTGTTCATCTTCTTGAAAAAAATATGTCACCCTTTCAAAAAGCAGAACTCACCTGCAAAAAGTTTCCATATTTTAAACACATTTTTTTACAAGCTATGTTAATAAATTTGATTAAAAGTAGAGATAACAACATAAAGCTCATGAAAACACAAGTGTCATTAGTTTCATCAGCACAGTCATCACAACAGTGAGTTTCTGAAGAGGTACGAAGCACCATCTCATGTGTATGAGCCAAGATCAGGTATTTCCACACAGCATATTATTTCTGGTATCAGAAACACTAACAGAATTAATTCCCGATTATTTAGTCCACTAATTTCCAGTCAATCTGCTGGTTACTGCTTTCCTGAGTTACTAAAGGAGTAGAGGAAGAGTAACAAGGATGATCCCATTCTCTTTCTCCTCTCAGGTATCCACTGAAGCAAGTTTGCTGTCATCCAGTGTATGGAGGCATCTATGCAATATGAGCACTTTTCCACAAAGAACTTGACCTATGTGTGATCACACCCCAATATACTAATTAATGAAGACACCCCCCCCCCCAAGTTAACACCTTTTCACTTACCTAGTCTTTGAGAAAATTCATAGAATTTCTTTAGTTTGCCTACTAGTGGAACAACTGCACTCCATGCCTTCTCTTGCAGCTTCTCATCATTTGGATGCTGTATTGCCTTAAATTAGAAAAGGAGAGGAGAAAAGTATGCTTAGATTGGGAATAACTGATGCACTGATTACAAAACAACCCCAAACAACAAAACACGAAAAACCAGAACACCTATGGCAGGACAAATGTTTGAAGAGCTAATAATTAAAAATCTACCTACTAAGAAGTTTTCAGTTGAGAGACAAGCATGTACTAACCCATGTCTGTTCCAAAAAGGTCTAAAAATTTGTGTTGAAAGTAAGCATCCTGAACAGGAAAACAACTTGGAGAGAGTATAAAGAAATGGTTAAAAATTAAGTTACTCAGATAAGAAAATTTACATATTTAGTAATTAACAACTTTACTGTGCTTATTCCAAGCAAAAAAAAATTAGAGATCAAAGCCTCATCTTAATGTTGGTATCTATCACTAATTCCCAAATTTACAAAGAAAAAAATTGCTGTGAAATTCAGGCTATTAACATTTAGTAACATTTAAGCATAATCAAGAAAATAAAGCACCACCAGGACACAGCATATACCACAGCTTTGAAGGATATATTTATAGACTTTGTCTTTACAGTAAACTTCACAGACATATAACACCTTAAATTGAACCTCTCCAGTTAGCAACTGAAAATATACCAAGAAAACAGAAATAAAAATGCTCGTAACTCTCCTGCAGGCTTTTCACTGTCAAGTTCTTGATTTCAAGAACTGTTTCAGTCAACCATGGGCTGTGGCTTGCAGCACACTCCTCTCTGGTCGTAGAAAGTTTCTTTCCTGCCATGTCTATCTCCTCTCAGAGGAGTATCTCTCCTTTCTCCATGGCATCAGCAGACACACATTACTGATCCTACAGTCTGTCCCTGAACATGCTCCTTCCTTGAAGACCAAGTAAGCTATTGCCCTTCCTAAGGGTTTTGTGTGACAGTTATACTTCTTGAACCTACCTTAATCAATTCCATGGAGAGAAAAAATTTCAAAGCTGAATGGCTTTGACTATCTCAAATTGCAATGGAGTGAGTAGAGACTCCTCCTTTCTAATATTATTTCTTAAGGGTATGTTACAGTGAGCAACTCCTTCCTTCATGAGCAAAGCAGCCCCCATTACTGCATGGGAGGAAGAAAGAAAGAAGCCTGGGAGAATATTTATTCCACCCTTTATTAAACAAAGGACAAATGGAGTGACATTCTGTACAGGAACTCTGCTTCTGTTCCAAACATTTACTTTAATAAATAAAAGCAAATTAAAAGGGATTGAAAACAAGATGCCTTTTGTGTTAGGATTACCAAACCAGGCTTCTCCAGTTACCATACAAGAGAATGTCAACACTACTCAGTATTGCACTGTAGTCACAGCACAAATTTCCAAATTCACTATAAACTCAAGAAGAGCTTATGTGGGAACACAAACATAAATCAATAGCAGTTATACGCCAAAAACCCTCAGAAGCATCATTTGCTATTACATATGTGGAGTAATATGATTAAAATCAAGCAACATCTGTTTTGCTGTTAAAAAGAAACATTCCAGAGCAGAAATTCAAGACAGTGATTTTAATACACAACATGCTCTGCCAAAACAGCTCCTGCAAGCAAAGTTAAACCCCAGCAGTATTTGGTTAGGATCAGACAATGAACAACCACAGGTTGTGCACAACTATAACACTCTAGCTCACCTCTCGTATTTCATGGCCAGCTCCTCTATATGACTGCAAGTCTTCCAGTATTCCTTCTGCATCCTTTAACACTACATTCACCTGATTATAAATTTCCTTTTCAGATTCTGTAGGTTGGGCATCTAAACAGCAGAACATATTAAATGTATATATATTTATTTTTAACAACAACATGGAACTCAATAGGCACACCATCACCTATGGGACAAATTCTTCATGCAGCAACTCATCAGGAATTTTCATTCTCTGAAGAGCTACTGCAATGTATAAGGAACTCCAAGAGACTAACTCTATTCATTTTAGTAGTCTCTTCATTTACTATCCCAAAAATTCACCTGGATTCTATTTTCTTGACTTATTTAAAACTGAGTCAGGAGAAGAAATCCTGCTGAGTTGTCTTTATGACTATTATACAATCTCACCTTGGGGTGCAGTAGAGGCTCACTGGAAGAAACTTAGATAAGCACTCAAAAGACATGCTCACTGCAGACAGCACAGGAGGAGTCCACGTCTATTGTTATCTAAAAACACTGCATCAGATTATTTTCCATTTTGTTTGCCTCATCTTTAACTGCTTAGGAAAGGAGCCATATCTTTTACCTCTTAAATATAAATTAAATATATTTAATTTTCAAAACATATTCTTTATTGCACTCATTGCATAATCAGAGCGGAGAGCAAAAAGATCTAATGTGTGCTTGTGTAGGGCTATTTTATTTGTCCCTGTCTTTAAAGATACAAGCCATCTCCCATTTTTTTCTAATTAGCTAAGGGCTTCCCAAAAGTATACTGGGTCATAATTTCAAAAAGCTATATGTACATTTTTAAAGAAATGTAATTCTGTAAGGAATATGCTTTGATAAGAAACAACAAAAGGTTGTTTAAGAACAATCACCTTGGACAAGTATCTCAGACATGCTTTACCTGAACCAAAACTTTTCTTTTAAAATGCTGATGGAGGATATAAGATTAGTTCCCTTTAAACTAACATTAAAAGAAGGAAAAAAAAAAAAAAAGAAAAAAAAAGTTAGTTACTAAAGCTCTTGTAAAAAAAACCCCACTTCTCTGTTAACATGGGTAAAATATGTTATGGAATAAATATCATTGTATTTTAGTCCATTATTTCCAATGCCAAAAATCAGGGTATTAACAATGGATTCCTTTTTATAAGGACAGACAAAAGCTGTTTAAGGACAATATATCCTCATGACTTTGTGCAGTTTGAAGAGTCTGGAAAATCTCTTTTTAGAAGTGCTTTTTCCATGACCCATATGTACAACTTCCCATAGAAGTTAGGTACATCTTTACATTTGAAATAAAATTCCCACAGTATCTTAGTGTTACACACTAGAAAAACACAAGAGAAAACAAAGTTTGTATTAGGAGAAAATAAATTTCACATACATTGCCTGTCTGGATTTTGCTGAAATTTTTGCATTATACCTCTTATTTTCATAGTTTAATGCACAAAGAGTGGGCATTATTAGCAAATATGCTTACATATAGACCTTGCAACAGTTTAACTGGTATTTTGAGAAACACCAAGAATTAGCACAGGTTAAAAAGAACCTGGTCACTTCTTTGAAAGTAAATAAATGAGCACTACATTGATTAGGCATCGAGTAAAAGTGGCCAGTGCTTTTCAGATCATCACAAAGGTCACATAATTTTGAAAGCTGCTGAAGACTGCTGTAAGAAATGAAGACAAAAAATGAGGGAAAAGAGCAGACAGGGAAGCACCACTTGACTGGCAGCAGTTCATGCACGAACATGAAATGTTATAGTGAAGTACAGCCTAAGATGTGAAGCTCTGTAGCATTCCAGATTGTGTTGTTAAATAATGCAATCAAGACTTGTCACTTGGATTGTCTCACACTGAGAACATCTCCTGCCTATTTAATTTTTCAGGCCATTTTTTTTCTTTACCCTCTGTAGTAAGGAGAGTTAATTTTGCAAGATTGGGAGGGGCAGAGCAGAAGGGCCCAAAAAAACTCCCGCTCCTCATTTCAAAACCCACCAACATGTAGAATAGCTGCAGTACTATGACCCTCCATGTTTAGAAATGTATCTTCCAGATACAAATTTAATGGTCTTCACTGGACAGCTGGCTAGGCAAATGAACACCATCATCACCTCTCTTAGTGTAGGATGTAATCAGCCAACTACTGTATTTCATTTCCTTAAAATGTTCCAAGAAATTAAACCAATGGTTGATACGTAATTTGTTGGGGTGGTGGGTTTTTTTATTTGCTTGTTTGTTTTGATTATTACAAACTTCTAAATATCAAGCTATTTGAAAACCAAGTAGGTACTGAGTTATTTCCTTTGGTATGTATTTCATTTTTGGTCAACCTAGTCCTCTCCAATAAATGACATCTGTAAACCTGATTTGTCCCAACTCATTTCCTCTGCCATCTCTAAAAGGGAGGTCGAATTTAAAAAGCAAATATAAATTATTTTTTAATCCCTCCACGAAACATTTAAGATGTTATTAGAATAGGGTTAACAGGCTGATATAAAAAATCTTCAGGGCCTAATGCTGGCTGACTCAGAGCAAAATTGGTTTCTTTGCTTCCCAGTGTTGGTCAGGGCACTGTATTCTGAAAGCCCATCACAGGGAAGAACGAGGGAGAGGTCCCTCTTCCTAAGCACTGCTATAATCTTGAAGAGATGGAGGCAGCATTCCCATATTATGGGAATAGCACCTCTCAGTATGTACCTGAGGGTTCAAGTTACAGGACCTTCACTTGAGAATCACTAATTGTGGAACTCCTTTTCCCCAAGATAGTGTGCACAGAGCAGGAAAGGGAGTTGCACTTCTGGAGTTACTCTTGGCAGCTAAGAAAAAGGAGCCAGCAGTGCCAGGCATCCAAACAGAAGGATGAAGTGATGTATACAGTTTCATGGATTTCCCTTCTCCCCTGTCCATCTAAGTTCCTGCCACAAGGTTACAACAAGGCTGTGCCTTTATTATCAATGCTTTCCATAGAAAGAACAAACCCAGCAAGCACAGCACAGCTCACCCACGTGTTCTGAGGTTTGACATTGTGGCCACAGGAGCTGACCCCTGGTTATTCAGGGCATTTTACTATTTTAAATCCAATAGGAACAAAAGGGAAGACTGAGGTCCTGCAAGAAATTGGGAATTGTCTTTAAAGTAATTTGTTTTTAATCAGAATGTTACTGCACTAGATGCAATATACACTCAGAGTTCAGAATGCTCACACAGTAATGTATTAGAGACAGAAGAGGAGACTTGAAACAATATACAAACGCTGTTACGTGAACTAAATACTACAGAAGTGAGACAACATATTGCATGCGGGGAGGGGGGGAACACACACATTTAGTGACTATTAAAATAATATTTGGCTAGCCTACAGAACTTGTAGGGAGAGAAATTTGGGGTTAAAAGTTTACATTGCACAGCAAACTATTTAAGCTGAGATTTTTTTCCCAGGGAAGAACACATTAAGTCATTTGAAACTGTCTGGGACAAAACTCACAAACAAGGGGAAAAAATGCCAGACTGCTGGAGATGAAATAATTTATTCATCTCTGTTGGTATTACTATGGAGAATGCTGTCTCTGTGGCTCCTCTGAAACCTGGCCAAGTTCTCTGGAGATAATGCAGGATACTGTCAGCGCTAGCTTGATACCACCATCTCAAAGTACACTGTATTTTAGCTACCATTCAAATCAGTAAATTTGGAAAATATTTGGAATTGTGACAGTAATGACACCAATGTAAAAGTTGAGCTGTAGGTTTCCCACATTTTAGGTGGCTGTTTTATGTAACCAGTATAGACCTGTGCACTTTGCTCATGCTCTAATGGCACTGTACAGACTTTAAAAGAACACTCAAGACAACCATTTGTTTCAAACAGGTAAGGTGGATGACCAAAGAAAGCATAAGCTTAACCAGCGTGAACGCAAGGAAAAGCTTACAGCTCGTCACACTTTTTACATGGATTCTGATAGTCAGTCACACCAATCCACCAGAATCTAGCACCAAGAGAAACATCTGGGAGAAAAATAATGGTTATAAGTCTAAAACCTTTCTAAATTTGAAGTTTCTAGCATTACAAAGCTTTATGAACATTAGGTTTTAGTTCTTTATGGCACTATGTAAGAAACATTGGAGCCTGCTCACATACATGGATTTAAGAACAAAAGACTTAAAACTGCCTATTATTGGGCCAGGCGTAACACAGAATTGGCAAATTTGTTTTTAATACAGAGCTTACTTGTCCTTCCACACAAAACCACAACATTAACTATCACAAGATTAAGTGCCAAGTCTTGAAAAAAGATCTTGGCTGTGTCAAAGCCAAGATCCTGTCAAGGCAAGCTATCTGAAACAGACAAAGAAGCATGGATACACAGTACAGCAGCAGAAACAAATGCAGAACAGGGTCCAAAATGAACAAAGAACAGTCTAACAATTCAGCCATAATATAAGTTACCTAATTTGACTGCATATGAAAGCATTTCATGTCAGCAACCTGCTTACTCTCATGCCAAATCCTGTTCATGCTCAAAACATGCATTTTAAAACAAAACTGATAGCTAAAGAATCTCTATTTAAAAAGAAAAAAAAAAACCTGAGCAATTTTTATTGCAATTTATTTTAGAACTGTGCTTCTCCTATCCAGCTAATGTGAATTTCATTTACTCCAATTAAAATTTCAGTATTTGCAGATTAAGCTGGAGTTTCACAACCCCAGTGGCCTCATACATGAGTTCTATTACTTCACTAAATTGTACCTATTATGATGATATGTGAGAATTAGTCTGAGACACATTTTGCTTTCTGATTTTTGAACACAGGGCTTGCTAATCTTCCCTTTATGAATAATTCCTGTGTCTAGCATCTTCCAATAATGATATATTCAGAAGAGACAAGTGATAAAAATCAACACTACAGGGCAAGGGTTTAGAAAAGTTGTAACTTTAAATGTCATTGAAGCAAAACCATATTTCCTCAAGCATTTGCTTTCGTATTATAACTAATATAAAAAACTGCTACTGTTTCATCAAATAACTGAAAAACAATTCAGGGGAAATAAGATATAATGCACCTTAAATTATCCATATAATACTTCATCGATTTTTTTATTACACTATTCCATTGCATTCTATTACATGGTCAAAATGTACTTGAACATTAATCTTATTTATGCTTGCTGATGTACAGCTGGCTAAAGAAACAGCATATCCCAAAAGAAAGTAATTAAACATGCATAGCAGAAGCCAGCAACACTTACCTGCCATTCTTAGGCTATCCTGTACCATGCAACAAAAACTAAAAGCAGAAATACTGACATATGTGAACCTTTGAGAACACCTGGCACTGATCAGGTAAGCTACATGTCTCTTCTTTTCAAAATCAATTTTATCTCTGTACATGTTGAGACCCCCTCTTAAGAAGCCATGAGGTTAAGCTTCAGTGCCAGATCCAGTAAGGTTCACATATAACCTTTAACATGATGATGCTGGAGCTATGAATAGCTGTTGTGAGCCAGTCTGTGTATGCAGAATTATTAAGTCACATTGAAAGTGATGAGAATCAGATTTTATTTTCAGTTCTTCCTCTAAGAAGCATGGGACAAAACTCGCAAATTTGAGTAAGTCAGCTGTAACTTCAGTAAGTCTTCAGATAACTACAAATACTCTTAACATTTTGACTAAAAGTAGGCAGAATTTTGGTTTAAAAAACAAGAAGCAAATCAGGTTTCAACAGTCAAATTTCAATTTGAAAACCCTTCCTGAAATAAAGATTTTACATTTTAGGACCTGATGATATTTTAGAACAGGTTATTGCTTTCTACTGAAATTCACTGAACAATTATCCATAGCTCACGCATGCAAAGCAGTTAAAAGGATAGCAAAATGAAAACATACATTTAGTACATGACAAATGCAGTCTACTGCAGGCAAAGAATAATAGATATATAAAATCATCTTCTCACTTTCAAAATCAAGGAAAAAATTTGGCCCCTGCTCAAGGTCTGTGCATGTCAAAACTTTTAGAAGGTTCCCCATGTTAAGGTACCTGCCAAGACAAGAATGAGAGAAAAGAAAATTTTCTTTTTATAAGAAAGAACAGCCCAAATGTAGTTGATTCAAGCAGTGGGAAAAGAAGACCAGAGAGTTCCATCAGGTACGAACCCGTCCTTCAGGCTGGGTGAAGGGACATCCCCACCTTGAGGATGCACAGCTGGTGACCCCAGCAGTGCAGCTTTCCTGTAAGAAGTGACCGTGTCACCAACATCCTCACAGCTGCCCCCCCGGGAAAGGGGCAGGATCCAACCAAAGGCTTTGCCAGGGACTGTTCTGTCCCAGTACACCCTAGCACCAGTGTCCTGAGCAGGAGTATTGCCTTGAGGGCCAAGTACCAGATTCGAAAGCATTAGCCATGCTAGATTTTAACCTGATGGGACAACAGAAGGAAAGAGCTTTAATTTTGTCAGCCCTTACAATTGTGTCAGAAGGCCATTGTAGAAAACCACATCATGATACATCATTTCAGTGTGCAGAAAGTGCTAATAGAGATATGCCACAGATCTTTCACATGAGGTGCCTAAAACATCTGTGAAACTAAGACAGTTTCACTTCAGATTTTTGGATGTAAAAAACACACACATTAACTGCACGATGAATGACCAAAGCAGGAACAGGAATGATTTAGCACTCACTCTTGTGTATGAGAGGATCACAGTGAACAACTGCTCAGCACAGATTACTATGGCATACTGACAGAATTTCTCATTTCATGATTACTTGATTTGCAGGCAGATGGATGGACATCACTGACCACAGAGACCCAAAATGACTAAGCACATGGAAAGAAAATTTACACAACAGCATGATGGTGGCTTGGCTACTACTGGAGAGGGGGAAAAAAGGGGAAAAAAAAAACTAACAGAAAAAACACATGCAACTCTTTCAAATTCCAGCTTTGCAATTGAGTCCCCTGGCCTTCACTGCAGCAGGTATAAGCAATCCTACTTTTACCATTTGAAAGGCACCAGCTGTGAAGGGCTGAGAGACTTACTTTCAAAATCCAAGAAAAAATGTGCTGCATTGTGGTCTATGTCCCTGGTTAGCACCTTAATGAGATTACCCATGCCAGCAAACCTAAAAATAAAAATGGCAAAATAATTTAGTTCCAATAACCATTTCCTACTTTAAGTACACGCCTGGGTCTCACTGGAGCAGGGCTCCCATTGCGTTTTGCACTCTGGATTCATCAGTTTCTGGTGGGGAGCAGAACTCATGCACTGTACAGTGCATTTCCATGCCCCCTCTTCTTAGAGAGCAGTGATTGTTGAAAAACTGGAAGAGTTATAATCTTTGACAAAAATAAAGATGTGAATTACTGGCTCTTTTACATCTTTGTTTAATACATATAAAGAACACGTGACCTATGATGACTGAGCAATTGTTTTGCATAACTGCAGCACTCAATGCCAAACAAACCCATTATTGTTTAGGACAAAAGGAAGCTCAAATGGAACTGGTGTTATCATAGCACTTTTTTACTACCTCTCTGTAATCCAAAACAGATTTCGGAAAGCCTCTCAGTAGTAGTCATCTGTGGCCAATGAACAGTTTTCCCATTAAATCACAGAGTTACAAGCAAAACAAAAAATACATTTTTCCAAGACCAGGAGAAAAATCAAGTCTCCAACAGTTCTTCTTATGTTTGCTGTCACATCCCAGCTAAAAGAAATGAAAAGTGGAAGAAAAATTAAATAGTTGTTAGATTACTTGAGATCAGATAAATTATCAAAACAGTTTCAAATGTTACCACAAGCTTCAGAAATCAATACCTGCAGTAGGAGTATGAAAACTGCATTTCATAACAAAGCAGCCTTCTCATGAACCTTCCCATGTTTTACAGAGGCTGAAAACATACCTACTAACAATTGTTCTGAAATGCCAAGAGCTCACTAGAGTGCTGCTGCAAGACAAGCAAGACATACCCAAAAATCTCAAAATCTCATCGGAAATTATTTAAGAAGAAGCCATCAACAATCTGACATTTGGATTCAAGCACAAGATTAAAAAAAAAATCATATTAATCTAACTATACCAACCAATTTTTACTTTTACTGAAGAATTATTTACCTGGAGGGAGATAGCATGACACCAAAATTATTACTTTATTAGGAGTCAAGGAAACTGAAGCAATGTGAACTCAAATTGTTTGGCCAAACAAATTTTCTGAACCTGTGTTGAGACAGATTTCTTGGTCAAATTAAGAACAGCATACGATTTATTTTTCAGGATCTTCAAGATTCAGCAATCAAAGCTTGAGAATGAAGGGGCAATTAATCCCAACTTGCTGAAAATAACCCAAGTCTTTGCTGCAAAAACTTCTACACAATGACCAAATGACTGTCAACAATCTAGACTTTTAGCACTGTGACTTTGAGTGTAACCAGGTGACCACAGGGGACTCTGCACACAGCACCTCATCAGGAGGTGTATGCTGGCTTTTTCACATGTTCAACCTTCTCCTTGAAACTCAAGGAAATGCAAGACCTGCTTCCTAATAATTTGAACTTATTTCCTGGAAATTCAGATCAGACTTCTCAGCCTATGAGAAGCACCTATTAATTCAAGGAATTTTTAAATTAAGTTGTCCAGCTGAGAGACTCTTCTTGAAAACTAATCCGTTAAAACACGGTTCTTCAAAGAGGCAGCTTTCCCAGGACCTTCTATCCCATAGCACAGCAAACTATTTTAAAGCTACACATGCATCAATGCCGTGTAAACATGCAACAGCAGAAAGCAGAGAAATTACTTTTCCGTATCTCTCAAGTGTGTTCTGTAACACAGGACTGAATAAACCACTTTGTATTTCAGAGTTTTCCAGATTATGAATGTTCTTCTTGTTGGGGAGCAGAGAGAAGCATCCTTAAACAAATTATTTTCAACAGGGCCAATTAAAAAAAAGCAAACAAACAAAAAAACCAAAACAGAAGTAGAAGCTGCATAATGGTGACCCAGTTTACAGATTCAGATTTAAAAACTAAACCTCAGTCTCAGAACAGCATATTACATATTTCAATTCCAACATTAACAAACAAACAGCAAACACGTGGCAGTGGTAGTGCTAATGGCCTAAAGAGAACTCCTGTACCTGCCAATTACTGCTGTGCTTCAGCTGCACCATCCCCTCCTCCAACAAAATATTTTCCATATCTCAAAAAAATGTCTCTGTGTAGGTTTAGCCTTTGCTTTGATATTAACCAGTCTCCTAAGAGTTTACAGGCTCACGCAGGTGGCTTAAATATTGGATAACATCACTTGTGAAGGTCAGAGTAGGGGCATGCTTAAAGGGTTGAAATATTTTGAACTTAAGTTCACAGAAGAGCATGTGGGCACTACAGAACAGATTGTTTCAATGAGCACCTACCACCTCCTAATATGAGTAGGGAGTTGGGGACTCAGTTTTGCAATACAAATACCTTCATCCCTCAGGAAAGTTTGCCAGGAAGAATATACAGTTTCTTTACCAGGAGTTAACTTTAACAAACAGAGAAACATAATGAAAGTTTTGGCACTACAATGGAACAGTCAATGCAATATTCAAGCAGAAGATGCAACTGACCTAAAGGCAACAGCTCTGTGAAGAGCCTCCCTGAGCAAAGGAGAGAAATGGATGATAATAGATTAATTCAACTACGACAGCAGCAAGATGACAAGATGTGCTATAGGAATGTATTTCAATTTACATGAACACAAAGCTGCTTGAACACTTATTTATAAAGAAGTTCTCAACAAACCCCTTTCTTCGTTTGTTCATTGTCCTGAAAAAAATCTTGATAAATTTTAGTCACATCAGAGTTTTGCACACAAGATGTGCAATCACATCTGCTTTCTTAGCAGCAAAACAGTCACTGTGTATTCAGGTTTTATGAAGTGCATGGAAATCTAGCTGAAACTGGACAAACCCAGTATTTTTGAAACTCGAATGAAGACGCGCAGTAACATTTACTCAAGGATCTCAAACATTCCTTAGAACTGGAAGCCTTGCTGTGTTTTAAGAACTGTGAAAACAACCATTTCTCCCAGATGCAATCCAAAAAGACTTTAAGCTACAAAGTGCTTGAAAACTCAATTTAGATAGATATTGAGAAGATGTAATTTCTCTAGCATTTTTTTTGGAAGATGTTTTCTCTCAGCTTAGCATTCCAGGTAATGAATGCAAGAGCCAAAAGGTCAGAATCTATTCTTCTGGCAAAGCTAAGCACTCCCTTCTTGAGCTCTGAAATGACTTTTTAGAAACAAGGCCATGGTGCCATCTGTGGAACTTCCCAGATTAGTGGAAGCAGCTGCAGGTCAATATGCCTAAGGTTAAGGTTAGATGACCCTTCATTTTGGTACATTATTTTCCTTCAGAAGGCACACCTGAGCAGCTGGCAGAGCTGACCTGTTGTACTCAGAGGGAACACTACAGAGGGGAAAATAAAATGTGACCTTTCTGAGAAGGTGCTGTGTCAGCAGAATACCTGGACCAATCTAGAGGAAAGCAATTTAGCTCAGAGATGCATCAGGCCTCTGACAGATAAGGAAAAGATTTACTCGAGATTCTTGTTTTGTTCAAGATGACCCATCATTTGCAATTTTTCTGGGCCCAAAACACATGAAAGAAGGACTGCTACTGGCTCTTAATACTAAAGATGATGACAATTTGCACACAGCATGAGAAGAAGTCTACAAATGCAGCTATTAACATTTAGCTTCAGTGACCTCTTCTGCTATTTGATGCCCTGTAAAAGTATCACCAGCATGAAGATTCTGATAGTTCTGTGAATTACCTTAACAATTAACCACATAGTGACATGCCCAGCCAGTATTAATTTACCAAGCTCTCCTACAATTTCCTTGCAAGTCCACAACTTAATCTGAAGTAAGTAAAATTACTGGTTTAGAAAGATGGTGGTTTCAGTTAGGTAGCCCTGACACTGAGCTTCCACCGCCTAGTCAAGAACATCTCCCTGCACTTACCGCACCCTTCTTGAGCACATTGCCACATCAATCAGGTCGAATTCAAGAAAGACATAAGCCATCAGCAAGCACTACTGTTGATTTTGGTGTTGTGCAGCTGGGGTTTGTTTAGGAGCCGAATAGCTGATTCAGAGCACTGACTGGAGGTGACCTCTGTGGGTGCTAACCCACATTTTCACTCACAACAAATGGAAAAAAAGGCCGACTGAAGCTGCAATCCTTATCAAGAACTCTGCATATTGCAATCACTAACAACAAAATATTCACATGTCTAGCCTGAAGTAAACTTTAGGTCACTACCTATCTGTTTTTCCAGAGCTTCAGAGCATCAACCTGTAACCAATTTTATTTGGTATTCTCATTCAGAATACAGTAAACTTCAAAACCTGCAAACCAATTTCTCTCCCAGAGGTATTACTGATTTTAAAATTTTATAGTGCAGTGTCCAGAGGCAACTCATTAGGTAAACTAACAGCCTAAGACTCAATAAAAACCCACATTTAAACCACTGAAGATTTCTCCTGCCACGAATACAACATCACGAGATCAGAGCAGAACAAAACCAGTAGTTTCTGTCCAAAAACTGGCTGTCCCTGTGAGGCTGCTCAGAATCCCTGCTGGCATGCTCTGCACTCCAGCCCAATACTCGAGCCACGTGGAGCAGGTTATGGGAAATCGGAGCACAAGCCAGGAACATGGCTTAAACTTGACCTACTTGCAGAGGAAGACATACGGAATGCCACATTGGATTAGGATGACTTGGCCCATTCCAGCCTTATGGGGTTGTATGATGCTGCGTGTAGAGTCATGATCAGACAAGCGGAAAGCAAAGGCATATTTTCAAAACAAGTCTTGCACGCATGCCCTGCCTGTGGAAAACAGCCTGACACGTTTCAGTGCCCTCCACCCCCCAGGCTAAGCCCAGGGGAAATGTAACAGAAATACGCAATGCAAGTAAATTCATCTGAGCACCAAAGAAATTTCCCCTCTCACACCTGAAACAAAAACTGCATTAACAAGCATGCTTCTTTCAACTAGTGAGCAGCTGGAGAACTTACTCTCATTGGAGGTAAAACACTACAAAGGTGTTTATAAGTTATATTTTCTATTGTTTTTTCATGCTATTGCAAGAATAATACGCTTACAAAGTAGTTTAAAAGAACAGTTAAATAAATAGGTTAAAAAAATTGTTTGTGATCCCTGAAGAAAATCTGCTTCAAGAAAACATCAGCTCACCTTTTGGACACGTGTAAGCTATTCCTAATACTAAAATTCACAGTATGAAAACTGTACTCCCTGAAAATTTCATATGTAGTTAAGCACAACACTATATAGAAAGGATTCTAATGAAACAACAAACGTTTTGTTTCTAGGCTTTGAGTTTTAAATTTTCATTTGGTCATGTAAGTGTGGCATAAACCTCCAATTCAGAGATATTTTGACAAAATAGTAAGTAAAAACGAGCACAGCATTAAAACTATAGCATTACAGTGGAGTACCACCACGTTGTAACACTTGCAGTGTTACAACACTTACTTAAAACACTTACTTAAAACACTTACTGAATGTCTCCCTACACTGTTTTTCTAGAAGGATAATCCTATCACAGCCTGTTTCAAGGTTTACTGAACACTATCTAGCCATGAACAGGGAGAAGGAAAAGAAAAAAGAAAAAAAAGAAATGAGGCAGCAGGCACCTATCGTGTCGGCCCACATCAGCTGAATCCAAGGCAGCCCTTAGCAACACATGGCATCACAGCCTGGCAGCCTATGGGATGCTGTGTGGCTTCCTCTGCCAATGAGGCAGCAAAGCCTCACAACCAGTGAGAACATTTCTGCCCTCAACCCGAAATGCCAGAGACTGCTGCAGAGATGGAAACAGCCTGGTAAAATGCACTGCAGAAATCACTCTCTTTTGATGGCTGCAACATTCTCCCTGGATACAAATGTGTTTTTCCTAGATTAATGCGTATTTATTTCTCTTCTGAATAGTGCTAGAGCAGCAGAGATGCCTTCTGACACATCCTAATTTCATCTATTGATTTAATGATGTTTTAAAATAATAAAGACCTGCGATGATACAAAATCCCAAAGCAATGTCGTACATACCAGAAAATATATAATTCAAGTCAATATTTAAAATAGTAGCTATCATTCATCACCTTTAGATTTAGAAAGGAGAAGCTTGGTTCCATTAGCTTGAAGCAAGTTATATTTTGGATAAGCTGGTTTCATTTCCAGGAGTTGTCATAACTCTAGTAACATTACTAATATTTAAGGTAACAGTTCAAATTGTGTCACCTGTGTAAATGTGCTGAATCAAACAAATGAGTGAAGTGCCAGAGCCACTCCCAGTTCTGCACAAAACACAGTTTTACTTCATTGATGGACAAGTTTTTCAAGCAAGCATTAAGATTTCAGCAGCTTTTATAGACTCTTTTGGGACAGAATTCCCAGTCCAAACCTACGCTCAGACCTGCACACAGCTCTGCACTGCTGACACCCAGTGGCCACAAACCAGGGACTGCAAACCAACCACAAGAAGATTAAAATATATGGAGGCCAAAAATCCCCCTCCAAACACCTAAAGCAGCCTATTTCACTGAATTTTTGAGGCTTCAATCATTAGCATCTCATCTGAAAAGTGGAAAAACAAATTATACAGCCAGATAGGAAATGTTTTCGTATAGGAAAGTAAGTACTCAGACTACTGAAAAGCTGTTTGAAGCTGCCTCTGATGTCAATTCATTTGGCTAAACTGACTTTGACACAATAACTTGTTTTAGCCAAAGTTGTTTTGCGCTGCCTTTTTTTTTTTTTTTTTTTTGAGATCACACATCATCAATAACGTCTCCTTTAGAACAAAACTGAATTCAAAACTTGTCATATCAGGAGGATGGAAGTCTGCCAGGGAAAACAGACTAGTGAATAGACTCACATTCCTCAAAACCAGAATTGTAAAATACAGTCAGAGGAGTGTTTATTCAGTCCATTTTTCCTCTTAGAGGAAATCAAGGGAAAGGCACTGAAGAATCCACAGTTTCTTTAGAAGTATTCTTAGAGCCTTGTTAATTTGGGAACATTTCAGTGCCACAGCTGACACTGAATAACGTATTTGACAGGGGCTACAATAAAATAACTAAGCATGCTCACACAAGTCTGGAATAAACCCAATTTGTCTGGAAGAATTATGCTTGTTTTTAAAACAGAACTTGTATTGAATAGGGCAGGGACTATGCTCCAGAAATCTGCTCTGATTTACCCTTCAACAAGTAACTGCACAATTTTTCCAAGCATGAATCTGGGGCTAAGAAAAATAATTAATTACGCTCTCCTTTTTCAAAAGGACACAAGCCCAACATGCTTTAACTTAATTCTGCAAAATGCTGTTTTTAATTCCATTACATTGCAGCCATCGGGAAAACCCACCCTTTTCAGTTCAGGGAGGTTTTTCCACTGGAAAGCAATTTACACTCCTTTCTCCTTGAGCGCTGGGGCTGCGCAGAGCCTCCTGCAGCGCTGCCATTCCCCAACAGAGGCCGCTGCCCCACCGCTGGATATTCCAGGGCCAGGGAGCTGGGACCAGCGTGTCCAGTGGATCCCGGAGCCCCACAGCTCGAACCAGCCGTGTCCCTCCTGCCCAAAGACCGCGTTCAGCGCTGGCATTACACTGCAAACACCGGCTGACCTCCAAGTCTGCCTTTTTTCAAAGTAAACTGGGAACGTTTTTATCAGGTACTTTAAGATATCAAAAACAAAAATTAGTAAGAGCTGTGGCAGATTTACATTTTTGTTTTTATTCCTTTAGAGAAAAGCTGCTCACTCTATGAAAGATGGCATGCCTTTAGAACTGTGCTATACTACCACATTACTAAGACAAATTCCTATTTCCAGGATGTCAGCCTATAATTTAAGAACCCTCATGATCTCGTCTCCAAAAACCCCCAAACAATACAAACTAACAATAATTTGTATGGTAAGCCCTTCTCCTGCCAATCACCTCTGTAGAAAGAAAACAAGCAAAACCCCAACCAAAATTTTAAAAATAAAACCACCCAAAACCCCAAAACCAAACCTGCAAGTTATTTAAATGCTAAAAGAAGAAGTATGTTTTCAATTCCTAACTTCCTAACTAGCCCAGTTGATGTGCTATTTTTCAGTTGGTATTTCCCATGTGAAACTGCTCTCCTCTTCCAGCCTAGTTTGATTTGGAAATGGTTTTCTTTCAGAGGAGCTGAATTCCCATCTATCAGACTGCCACACGAGTCAGTCACTATCAGAGCTGATGAAGCTGTACTGAGGATCCCGCAGCCTTGGCAGTGCTGCCATCTAATGCACCAGGACAAGGAGTACAAGCGCCCAAATTGCTCTGCAACACTCAGGTAAAATATTTTCTCTGAGATCAGTTCCAAAAGTGTTGCACCCCTTCAGTGCCTTGACTTGCAATACTGCACTAACAATGTCATGATAAATTATCTTGTCATCAAGCTGATGGACATAAATAGCCATTATCATATCCCATCTCAAGGGACTTCTACTGGCATGTCACAGTGTCACCACAGATCTTGTGTGTATGAATCTGACAGTGACTTGTCCATCTGAGAATTCAGTTCAGTGACACAGCAGCTCTGAAGTATCAAAGAGGAAAGGAAGGTCCATGACCTGCCAAATCATGGAGCTGGAAGGGCAGGTTTCTGTATTTCAGGACAGCTTTCTGATTATTCTGTGGACTTTCCTTTTTCTGAGACACCAGTCAGACACAGCATGTTTGCAGCATACAGAAGGCTAATGAAACACACCAAGATGATGATGGTACAACAGAGGATGAGTAGCAGGATGAGGCTCCCTCTCATTCCATCTGTTTGCAGAAGCAGTAACAAACAGGCAGGCATTAGGCAGGGCAGAGGGATAAAATTGGTCTTTACATGGGTGTTTATTTATTTGAAGTTTTAAAAGTGACTCCTTGCAAGATCAAGAATCTACAGCTATCTTTGTTATATCCAGTTACTTCTTCAGTTCTCCTCAAAAGACATACCACCAAATGCTTTTACTGAACCTGGACAGCTTTTCTTGCTGGAAAGCAAGTGTTAAAAAAATCCCAACCCATCAAAGAAAAACCCACCTGACCGCACTGGTCCAGATTAGTCTAGCTATGCAAATATAATAATTTTTAAATCCCATTTTCCATTTCTCCCATCATCTGAAATTTTATTTTAACCTTAAAATCAAACTAAAGGTACCCTTTAAGGCTTGCATATTATAAGACAATTAATTCTCATCCACCTGTTGGAAATATGGAGAAACGTTTGCTATTCTTCAGTGATATCATACAACCTGAAATCCATTAAAATCAGTAACAAATATACAGAATATCAAGCAGAGTTATGATTTTCTGCAGTGGTCCATCTGTGAACTCTACAGGTCCATCTCATCTCGTCTCACAAGAAGTTTGCAGCAGTTCCTGGGGAAAACCAGGTACATAGGCAGAATGGAAAGACATTAAGAATACTGAACACAATTAATAATCACATCTGGCTCTGAAAAATACTCCATCTGAAAATACATACTAGAAAAACCACAAATAGATGGTATCCCTGTTCCTACTATTCCTTAAGGACCTGCTCACACCAAGGTTCAGGTTGTACTGAATGTTTTTTTCAGGTTTTAACCTTACTCAACACCAACATCTAGTTCAGTTTGTCCCATTCTTTACAACTTAACCAAACTTTTCCATAATCTCCAGTTCTTTACTTTACACATTGCTTGGGTAGGTTTGTCAGTCTCTCCCAACTCTGAAGACTGGTGATTCCCTGATGATTTATGATGCTGTCAAGCATCTGGCAGCTAACTTTGGCTAGGCATAGCTGGAGAAGTTGAAACATCAGGAGTCTGACACCTCAGCTTCTGCTGAAGTGGACACCACACCACCTTTATTACAAACATTCTCCCTTCAATACCTGAAACTGTTAGTTCACAGTTTCTTCAAAAAAAATGGAAGTTATTTGCCATGTGCTGTAGTCATTTGCTGGACAGCATTCTCCTTCCTGCAGGCAGTATCATTCCCAGCAATGCACCCTGAGATTTCCTAGCTCTTCTGGATGACTCTCACCTTCCTGAGCAGAAGCAGCAGTGGTCCAGTATAGGAGTAAGTGGAGAGTGTGAAAGAATGTGCAAAACCAAGTGCACACATGCAGAGGGAAGAAAGATGGTGATCCTGGAGCCTGGACTTGCCTAGATGGACCCATGGTCTGACTCACTTTAGTGACTTTTACAATATATAATTTGCAAATGCATACAATGCTGTAAATTTGAAGTCTGCACTAGTTCCAATTGCAGCTTTAACAACACACTCAAGGACTTTGTAAGTAAAAGATATTAAAGGAAAAAGATACTACTGCTGCAAGCACTGGATGTTTTTCCATTAGTTTATTAAAGATTTGGAAAATATTGCTGTATGTTTTCCCAGTTCCTAGACTCATTCCTTAACCCACAGACACAAGACAGAAAGAAAGGACCGTGAGCCTGAACCAGCAACATCATAAACTCTCCTAAGAATGAAAAAAATGTGACAGTTCATCAAAACCTGGAATTCTGCAAAGTAAGCATTTTAAAACATGAATTATGCACTAAAATAAAGACAATTACTTCAGTAACACATTTATATGCCATATATTCCTAATTCTAAGTGGAGGATTCAAACAGTTTTGGACACAGCACTAGAAAATGTTTTATCCTCTTGTCGACAAAACTGATGACAAATTGTATTGTGTTTATGTGACAAGGTTGTGATGGCAGGGGAGCTATGC
Source organism: Chamaea fasciata (assembly GCF_029207755.1). Classification (NCBI taxonomy): domain Eukaryota; kingdom Metazoa; phylum Chordata; class Aves; order Passeriformes; family Sylviidae; genus Chamaea; species Chamaea fasciata. Next base: position 9,699,736 of record NW_027094086.1, on the reverse strand, counting down.
GGGGACTTCTGTGGGAAGCTGTCAGAAGCTTCCCTCGTGTCTGACAGAGCCCATGCCAGCCAGCTCCAGGATGGGCACACCACTGGCCAAAGCCCAGCCCATCACCGGTGGTGGTAGCCTCTGGGGTAACATATTTAAGAAGAAAAAAGAGTTATGGAACAGAATTAATTGTGGACAGAGAGCAGAAAAGTGAAAATATATGAGAGACACCAAAAATACGGAGCAGAGAACCTGGGTCAGTGAGGAAGAGGAGGGAAGAGGTGATCCTGACACTGCAGCAGAGATTCCCCTGCAGCCTGTGGTGCAGCCCAAGGTGAGGCAGCCGTACCCTGCAGCCTATGGAGGACCACAGGGGAGCAGAGATCCACCTGCAGCCTGTGCAGGACCCTTCACTGGAGCAGGTGGATGCCCAGAAGAGGCTGTGACCCTGTGGGAAGCCCATGGTGGAGCAGGCTCCTGGCAGGACCTTTGGCCCTGTGGAGGACCCACATTGCACTCTACTCCTGCAAAACTGCACCCCATGGAAGGAAATAACACTGGAGCAGTTTGTGAAGAACTGTAGCCCTTGGGAAGGACTCATATTGGAAAAGTTACTGGAGGACTGTGACCTGTGGGAGGGACACCCCACATGGGAGAAGGGATGGGCTCCTCTCCCTGAGGAGGAAGCCACAGCAGCAGAAACCTGTGATGAACTGACTGTAACCCACATTCTCTATCTCCCCTGACTGAGCAGGGAGGGGTGAGGTAGAAAACCGGGGATAAAGTTAAGCCTAGTAAGAAAGGAGGGGTGGGGGGAAGAAGCTCTGATTTGAATGGTAATAAATTCAACTATTTTTCCTAAGCTGAGTCTGCTTTGCCCATGACAGTAACTGGTGAATGATCTCCCCCCAACCTTATCTCAATCCATGAGCTTTTTATTGTATTTTGTCTCCCTTCTCCAATTGAGAAGGGAGTTTCACTGTGGCTTTGGTGGGCACCTGGCCTTAACCTGGATTAACCCTCAAGACAAATCCTTTTAAC